>NC_028642.1:1645270-1813436 GCF_001406875.1 Solanum pennellii
GGGGGGGGGGGCCTAGTCATGATCGATCAGGTTCTATGAACCTAGTCACTATTAAAACTAAATATATTCAGATATTTTGGTGACTCTTTTTATTACGAGATATACACGATATAATAAAAGTGATTTTTATAATAATAAATATATTCAGTAATGAAAAAATTGTAAAATTTTTACTGACATTAGTTTATTGTCTCTGATCTGCATCACATAATATATCTAGCAACAATCAAGCTATTATTACTAAAAATATATATTTAGTAATAATTAAATTATTACTATTAAGTATTAACTAATTACCATTAAAAATTATTTTTAATGTAGTACTAACAGAACATAATCAAGAAGGGTCAAGGTGAATCAACATTATATTATTTATTTGATCAAAAACACTTTTATATAAATATATACTAGTAAATATTAAATTCTTTTGAATTTTTTATATCTACACTTCTTTATATTTTAAACTCGTCAATAAAATTTCTGACTCTATTATTATATAGAGTACATAAGACAATGATATTAGAATATTTGTATAAGGTATTTTCGCCACATCTTTGTGGACACATCAACTAGTTGCAACTTTGATTTTGTCCAATAATTTTGAACAATATAAGGAATTTTTTGTTTCAAACTTTTTAAATTATATTCTTTATGTATTATATTAGTCGTTTATTTTTTCTGTTATATATCATTTAAAAAATTATAAATAAAGAATGAATTTACTAATTTATTCGAGGATAATTTTTTAGAACTTTATAAACTTGTATTTCTAAGATAAAATGAAAAAAATTAACTTTTTTTTTAAAGCTTTGTCAATCAAAAAGTTATTTAAAATAATTATTTATTATAAAAATGGGTATTAATATTATATTTTTTGAACCCTTTTAGCTTCGCCATTAAATATAAGGTCCATCATTAATGAACAACAATATAAATGAGTTTTGACGATAATACTATTATTTTTTTTTAGTCATAGAACCAAAAACAATAATTGATTAAAATATTAGCATAAGGTATGTTGTCTACAACTTTTTGGGCACACCAACTACTTGTAACTTTGATTTTGTCCAATAACTTTAACAAATACTTAGGAGTTGTTTGGTTCAACCTCTTGTTTCGAATTCTAATTATGTTTTTATAGCTCAAATTTTCCTTACTTTATTGTTTAGCCAAACAAGATTGAGTTTCTCTCAATTATAAAACTAATTCAAGATAACAACTTATTCCCATAATAAATAAAAAATATTCTAACCCTTCCTTCGTATGAAAGATTGATGAATATTTGAAGCAAAATATAATGAGTGGCATAGAGCTATGTAAAGGGATACATTATCTTTTTGTTTATATATAAATCGTTGAATGACCTTCTATATATATTTTAAATCTTTTTATTTAAATTTTTGACTTTATTACTGAACACGATGGTTTATCATTAAAAAAATATATATAAATAAGTATGATTCTAAATACTATATATTTAGAAAATGGACATAAATATATTATCCGAAATCATATAACAAAACCATGATCAAACAAATAAGATAACTAATTTCCAAGTGAAGTTGAAGATGAATTTAAGAGCTAACAAATTATAGAAATTAATTTAAGTTTCAATATGTTAAAATTTTTACTTTCCTTCTACTATTAATGATGGAATATATTTTTTTAGCATCCCATTAATTATGTAAAATTTAGTTCCCTTTTAGATTAGTATTTATAAAATAAAATAATATATTTTATTTTATTTCTTTTTTTCTCGATCAGTTACATAATCTTTTATTTATTCAATATATATAAGAAACAATATAATAACCCAATCCAATAAATTTAATTTATAGATCTCTCATTATTTTTTCCATTTCACAACACAATACTCCAATAAGTATAAATATAAAAGATTGTCGTAAGCACCCTTCCTCTTCCGATTAGAAGTTTCGAATTTAAATATTTCTTTTCTTCTATCTGAATTAAAAATCATTTCAAGACTCGATTATGAAATCTATAATTAAAATTTTTATTAGAATTTCTATTAAAAATCAACAAATTCAACACATAATTTTTCCTATGTATATACACATAAAAATAAATATTGATTTAATTTTTTGACAAATAAAATTAATTCTTCGACAATAATATTAGTTGTGCAGCCAACAAAAAAATTATTTAAAAATAAATACATAACATAATTTTTTAACGAAATAGTCCTTATTTGAATATCACGGTCGCCGAAAAAATTAAAATATGGCCATAAGGTATTTTCGCCACATATGTGTGGGCACACCAATTACAAGTTGCAATTTAAATATCTAATGCAACGTGGAAAAAATGACAAAAATAACTATGATATTATTGTAGAAAAATATAAAAGAAGATAAAAAAAAAGGGGGGGAAACAGTATATGAAAAAGACTTATGAAAAGTGGAATTATCAAAGTATTCCCTACCTTTATAATTTTGTGGTTGTTACAAACTTACTTTTATTCTTGTAATTGGTATCACAAATTAAACTCATAAATAGACAATTATATACAAATCACTACTTTTTAACAACCAAAAAGAGAAAAAGATTTTTAGTCACCATGACTTATTTTGTTTATAATCGTAGTGTCGAATCAGTTTTTACATATTTTAATATTTGTCATCTTCTACTAGTAACAAATACGAAATAATTATATTTATAAAACTGACAAAAAGAAAAATTAACCTAAATATTTTTATCTCCATTAAAATTTTAACCTAGAATTATATTCTAACTTTTACTATTTCTGTTTTAGTTTATATACGAACGCATTATCTTTATTAGCTATTTTCTAATTTATTTTTCGATGTTTTGAAAATAAATAAAACATATTTTTTATTGTTTGATAGTCAAAGTGGAAAATAATTTCTTTACCTTCGAACAAGAAGCTATTTCCAAACTCCCCTAAATTCCCCTACTTCACCCTGCATTAGGATAAAAATCTACATATCAAATAAATAAACTTATGATATATGATGATTTGAAAATAATGAATTAGCTAGGAGTAATCGATACGTTCCGTGACTAATTCCATGTTTTTCTTTGGGAAAATGCACAAGTACTCTCTCAACCTATGTTCGAAATCTCATAGACACACTAATACTATATTAAGGTTCTATTATCCTCCTGAACTTATTTTATAAGTAATTTTCTACCCTTTTCGGCCTATGTGGCACTAGCTTGAAAACAAAAGTCAATCAGCGCTGGTCCCACAAGATAGTGCCAAGTAGGCCGGAAAGGGATAGAAAATTATTAATAAAATAAGTTCACGAGATAATAGGACCTTAGTATAATATAAGTGTATCTCTGAGATTTCAGACTTAGATTGAAGGGGTGCTTGTGTATTATTATTATTTCTTTTTCTTTTTTGGTTTAATGATAAGGTTTTAGAGGTATACAATTAGTATAACATATTTAAATTTCAAGTTATAAAATTTTAAAATTAACCAATGAAATGTTAAAAACATGCTAAAATCATAAATTTTGAAAAAAATCTTTTAAAAAAATAGCTATGTTCACATGAATTGAAACAAAAGTGACTAATAGAAAATTAATTAGGTGAACAAAGATAGGATGAAGGAGATAGAGTCATATGAGGGAATGAGTAAGCATGCATGTTAATGTATTTTTTTTTAATTATTGAAGCTTATCTAGTGATCTTTGAGATCTATGAGCACTATAATGTTCACCTAACTCTATAATTATTGGTATATATGTCTCTTTGGCACTATCTAGTATAATTATTTGGAGAATCAAATATATTCTTATTACCTTCTTTGTTAATGTATATATATGTCTTATTAAAAGAATTTCATTTTATATTTTTGAAAAATTGGGAAAAAATTGTTTTCTTTTGTTAAAGAAAGAATCTATTCATGTGCAATTAATTTCTGAATGATAACGATTTTCTTTTTCCACTAGAAGCAAGGCCAAAAAATTACTAATACGACTCGTGCATTTTTCTCTTCGAGTTGACCTATTATAAAGAAAAAAAAAGAGCCAATACTTGCAAATTATCGACCTAATGGCTTAGAGTAAGAATTTAATCTCTATCATTATCTTAAAGCTCAATCAGAAGTATAGAAGAAAAAATTGAACCTAGTTAAAAACATTATTTATTTATGAAAATTTATTAGTTTTTAAAATTTATCTTGAGAAGCATATACCTAAAAGGGAAAATTACGCAACAAAGTAAATTTATACAATTTAATTACTCATCATAGTTATGGTTTGCTATAATTACCATCCACGACTAATATTATACATTAATTATGTGGGCTGACTTTGAGTTTATGTAATTAGTCACGTTTGTATATGTATAATTCGTCAAAATATACAAATCCATATGTATAATATACAATTATTTAACCTATATACATATAAGATTCAACTCTCTCCCACTCTCTCTCATCTCTCGCTCGCCTATCTCCTCGCTCTCCCAATCTCGCTTGCCCTATATACAAATGTATATGTATAATATATAATTATATACACATATAATTCACTTCTCTCCCGCTATACGCCCTCTCTCGCTCGCCTCTCTCCTTTCTCTCCTACTTTCACTTGCTATATATACAAATACATATGCATAATATACAATTATCTAACCGATATACATATACAAATCACCTCTCTCACACTCTTTTCCCCTCTCTCTATCCTCTCTCCTCTCTCTCCCAGTCTCACTCACCTCTCTCCTCCATATAACATGTAGTTACGAATTGTAATTATCAAACTATGGCTATGGAGAGTAATTAAGGTATTTTTAAGTGGCTATATGTGAAAGTTCCTCTACCTAAAAGATGGAAATAGCCCATTAAGCCTATAAAAGCCCATTTCATGGCCATGCCCACTTCTGTCGTGGTAAGAAATAAAAGTCCAGCCCAAGAAATAATTTGTAATTAAAGACGATTTAGAATTTGAAATTTTTTGATTTCGAGTTTAGAATGTTATCAAGGTTTATACTAATTTGCTAGGTTTAGAATTCATTATTATACGTATTAAGTAAATTACAATTACACATAAAATGAGTTTAAAACATTAAATTTTGATAATTATAATGTACCAACTGTATGCCCCTCTATAATTGATCAGGGTGTTATGCTGATGAGTTGTGGTTTGTAACATTCTAAAAATAAATAGCATTTGGGTTTAATTTGAGACGGATTCTGAATTTTAAATTAGTATATTGTCAGATATGATTTTGAAATACTGAATTCGTTCGAACGCAATATGTATCCCCTTTTTTTTGTTATTAAAAAAAAAATCCTTTTCCAGATATCTAAATAGGAGTTTTATAACACAATCATTCAGTCTATGTACGGTGCCCACCTTTGGATGTTTAATAATTCAAGTTCTTTTGTACATTAAGTTTTCGATATGAGCGGTATATTATAGAAGAGACACACCTATAAGGGTCTTATCATACACAGTCTTACCTTATAATTCTGTAAGAGACTACTTTCACAATTCAAAACGTGTAACCTTCTAATCACATAAACAATAACTTTACCGATTGCACCAAACTCATTTTTAAAAGTGAGTTCAATTAAACCAATACTTTTATCTTAGATCACATATATACCAACAAATCTATTATCATAAATTACAACAAATCAAATGTAATCCTACAAATAGAATTTAAGAAGAATAAAATATACACAACATTATCTTTATATTTACACAATGAAAAGGTTTTCAACTAACCTCGACGTTTCTCCTTTTTATCCAAACATAAAATTGATAATAATATAAAATCAATAAATTTAAATATTTGAATTCGTCTCTCGAACATCGTCCTACACAAACATGGGCATTTGCATGTTATTTCTGCCCATTTAAGGCCCCCAAAGTTGAATGGCAGACATGACATACCATCTGCTAATACAAGCCAAATATCCCAGCTCCTTCTAGCTTTGAACACAGTGCTCGAGGGCGGAGTTAAAATTTTAATTATAAATTTGATAAAATTTTAAAATACTTATAAAATATATATGTAAATTGTTGTGTTAAAACCAATTAATTTGGATAAATTAGAATTTTAAATTAATAAATTTTAAATTTTGACTCTACTAATAATGGAACGAACATCTATAAACAATTCTAATTTTTGTTCCCTCATTCTTGAAAATAATTAAAAGGAAAAAAGTCTCCTCTATATATTTACAGTGTAATTTTTTTACGAAACCATAGATATATGTACATGTCAAAACTCTGGACCATCACGAAATATGAAACTCTGATTAATATTTTATAAAGAATTGCAAATAGATTAATATTTAAATTGGTAAATTTATATAACTTAAATTCGAAAAATTGGAGAACAAATTAAGTAGCTCTAGATTAGTATTGACATACACAAATAGCTAATTAATATTATCACTATCATTAATTTCCTCCCATAATATAAAGTAAGAGTCAATAATTAATTAGTTCATTTTGATATTCCTAGCTATCTAGTCATTAATTAAATGTAAATTAATTAATGACATTCATGTCCTTCACAATTTTTGTTATATAAAAATGATCATATAAATTAGGGCATGTACAACTTGTTGCCACACTTGCACCTCCATGCTTCTGGGTAGTACTCTGCAGTCACCGGAGTCCCCGGTGGCACCGCCACGTGGACCGGATGACATGGCGTGCATCTGCCGCATTTCAAGATGCACCGCGGCGGCGATGATCCTAAGCCACCTAAAATCCTCCTTGTATTTGTGGTCGCCTTCTTGAATCTCTAGCTCAAAATAATATCAAAGATTTATTTTTCTTTTAAAAAAAAAAAGACTATATTTAAAATTATAACTACTATACCAAACCTATGGACATCAAATATTTATTAAAATATTTTATATGTCGATAGTCGAAGGATCTATTAGATACACTATAATTATCTATTAATGTAAAATTAAGGTTTGCAACTTGCTTACACACTATCTTCGGATTTCCCAATCTTATAAAATTACATCAAATATTTTATTATTGTAAATATTAAAAAATTAGATAAATATAAAAATGATATATAATTTGAGGGGAAATTATAAATACTATATAATATCAATGTGGTTAGTTAAATTTTCAAAGTTTTAAGTTTTTGGTCGAGTTATTTTGGACTATAACCTATTATTCCTCTATTTCAATTTGTTTTACCTGTATTTTCTTTTTAGTCTGTTTTAATAGAGAATGTCTCATTTCTCTTTTAATAACTTTTTAATTCAAATTTTTTACCTGACATACTTAAGACAATATAATTAAAAGATATTTTAATATATCTTTTATTTAAGATAATAAAATTTAAAAATCTTCGTTATATATTTTCTTAAATTTTGTATAAAATTAAAATATCATAAATAAATCGAAAACGATAGGTTACTAAACATGTGGGCTTAGCTACACCATATGGGAGACATTGTTCCGTTTAAAGCGCCGATTGAAAGAAAATTCTAAAATTGAGACTGAATACTTAGGATGAAGACAAAAAGGACTATGATTTTTATATTTTTGGAATTATTTGATAATTGGGAAAGCACAATAAGAGAAAAGAAAGACTTTTACGTGAGGTCGGTCTCTATCATTTACATATTTTTTTTTTATTTATCGATTGATCATGTGAATATGCATTCAATTATCGATATATAAAGTGTAGAAAAAACATCCATATCTAGAAAGTAGCTTTATGATTGAATCACTCATAAGGTACATATAGTGATCTAAAGGTCGATCTGATATTGATTGATGAAAACTATCACGCATGCAGTAAAAGTGGAATGAATCATTGATATTTGTCTACGAGAGGCTCACACTCATGTCTATTCGAAGTAGCTTCATGATCGAATCATTCCTAAGGTACTTAGTGATCTAAAGGTCGATATGATATTGACCGATGAAAAATACCACACATGCAATAGAAGTGAAATGAGTTCTCGATATTTGTGTATGAGAGACGCACTCACGTCTATTTTAAGAATTATTTGATAATTGTAGAAGCACACAAGAGAAAAATAAATAAACACGACAAATGGACGAAATTATTAAAGAGAAAATTTTATAAATAACATTATTAGTGGATATTTTTGTAATATACAACAAGAGTTTGTGTTTTTCAAAATGTATATAGTAATATTTTTTTTTTCAAAACGTAGCAAATTGCTTTATATCTACATGTAAAAAATTTAATTGTAATTGAAATTGTATGTATATTTGGGAGAACCAACACGTAAGATATTTGTTGTATGTAACATATTGAGATAATGCTTATTGCTAGGGCTTTTAGATCCACAAATATGTGTATCTTATATATTTTCAATAAAAATATATTATGTTACTATCTTTTTTTTTAAAAAAAAAATATTAATATAAAGAGTATCATAATGTATACTCACTGTATGAAAATATGATCAAATTTACCCTTGTTTTAGGTATTTTGTATACCAGTCTGTTTGAATTGACTTATTTTAGATATTTTCAAGTTAAAATATTTTTTTAATGTTTGACAAAAAAAAATTTAAAAAATTCGAAATCAGTTATTTTAAAGTCAGACTAATAAAAAAAGTCATAAATTGGAAATTCTAATTTATGAATTTTGACTTATAAGTCATAATTAAGCTATTAAACTCATTCAAACATGCTCGAATATAGATTAAGTTAAAATAAACACACAACATCTATTTTTCTCATACTAATTTTAATTTGTAACTTAATATTGTGTTTATAAGGTAATTCATGTAGGTTTGTCACCATATAACTAAATTAATTGCATTATTAGCCTAATCTTTATCTATTTATGAGTGAGAATTATAGTAAGTATATTCACACTAATTATATACTTTTTATACATTGAATATACACTTAAAATGACTAAAAAATACATAGTTAAAGTGATCAAACCTGGATGGAAAAATCAGCTTTAGCAGCCAATCCAAAATTGATCTCTGCATAGATGAAAACATTTAATTTCAATTATAAATTCGAATATAAATTCTTCTTAAAATTTATAAAATAAAATTTATTTACTTGAAAATTATATGGAAAGTACATAAAAAATGATTCAATATTAAATAAACATGAATTAAGTAAATTACACTTCATGTATAAAGATCTTAAACATTGAAATCCTTATAGATTACTTTTATTATTTTGATAAATAAATGACAACAATATACTTTTGTTGTTTCAAAAATAACTGGTGTTTTTAGCTTATACAATTACTCATTTCTAGAAAATAAAATATATTTTTATGAAATTATTCTCAATAAATACCTTAAAAAGAAATAACTTTTTACTAGTTTATTGATCATGTAAAACTCCCTTTGTTTAAAGAAAGATAAAAATGAAAACACATTTTTAATCTCTTCTTCTAAAAAAAAGTCATTTATTTAAATACAAAATGACAAGTCTAAAACATCACTTACTTCGAAACAGAGCGAATACTATTTTACTGAAGATTTGAAAAAAATAAAATATATACAAATTTTATCTCTAATTTTATAAATATAAAAAAAATTATTTTCGATAGATCATCCTCAAAGTACATACATGATTAGTGTGTATGTTTAAACTATGAAAAATAAAATATAAAACTTACCAAAGAGACTTGTAGAATTGAGGGTTTTGTAGGCTACAAAAAAGAAGAATGAGAGTGTAAAAAATACAAGGATTTTTTTGTGTATAATCCTCCATCTAACACTGCAATAGTAATACTCCATCAACAAGAAGAAAAATTATGATGACCAAAAAGAAATATTATTTATCACAAATTAAATCCCATGCAACTATTAATCACAAAGATTTAAGAAAATTGGGATTTTCAAGATTTGTTTTTGTTTTTTAATTATATTTTGGATGTTCAAATTTTGTGAAGAAGTGGTGGAGATATTGAGAAGAAAAATACTTGGGAATGACTGAGGAGAGAACATATGCACAATGATAAATGTACTAATCAAGAAAAAAAAGAATTTAAATTTTATATATATATATATATATATATATATATATTATTTTATTATAATAATATGTCTGATATGATAATTTTAAGAATAGAGTGTGTATAGTAACATGTTATCGTGAGTTGAAATTTTAATTATTATTCTTTTACATCGTTAGAGTATATAACTTGAAGAATTTATGTACATATATCATTTTATTTTTAAAAAAGAGTTACATTTGATGTAAAGAGATTGTTTATATCGAATGTGTTGTAGTGAATGGAGGCATAGAGTTGTTGTTTTTTTTTTAATTAGAGGTCCCAGGTTCGAGTTTTTTATATAAATTTTTTTTTTGATAAAATGTATTTTTTTTCTCTAATAGAATTCTCTATGGCATAAATTCAAACAGTTGAATGTAAATACAAATATCGAATATCAAGTTGAACGTAAATATAAATATCGAATACCAAACGAAGAAATGTGGTAAAAGTGGCACTTTCCTCTGTTTTACCATGTTTGGTTCAGAGATTCTCCTGCAGACTTTTCCCTACTGGCTTCAGTATCCATAAAAATAAAAATAAAATTACTCTCCTTTTCAATACCCCTATAACTAGTAACGTTCGTTTAGGTAAATGATATGAAATTACGATTTATAATTTATAATACAAAATTAAATTAATTTGATGTAAAAAAATTTATTTGAATATGTCATTTTAATTTTTAAAGATATTTTTCTCATAAATATAAAAATCCTACGAATTATAACAAATTTCAAGTTTCTGAATTCTTATATAATTTTGTCAAATAAACAAAATATAGTTTATAAAATAGATATCGAAATATTCCAAAAATAATGATTGATAAATACTTGTGAACATAAACTTTCAAATACATGTAATTTCATATGATATATCAATTATTAGTAACATTTTCTTGCACCTTAAACATGTAAGCATAAATATCTCTTTAGTTTAAATATTTTAATATTAGAATATATGTAATTTACCTTAAAGTGTTTTCCCAATTACCTTACGTATAAATACTCATCGAGTAGTATAAAAATAATTATTAACCTGCTATAACACGTTAAACTTTACGAGCACAAAGGAAAAGAGAGAAATGGAAACACAATCAAGTCATGTGTTGAGTTGAAAAGGATCACACGTACGTAATGCCCATAATTGAGCCTACATTTGTTCCATAAAAAATTGACATGTATACTTATATACAAGTCTCCCTTTGTTGTCTTAATATATACTCCATCTATCTCACGATTTTATTCGATATTATTTGACTTGATATAATGTTTAAATTATAAAAATGAAAGAGATTTTAAATTTATAATCTAAAATACTTGACGTTGTGATTGTAAATCATTTCATTATGATTAAAAGAAAAGTTTGAAAATGTTGTTTTTAATTATATAAAATGACATTTTTTTTAAATAGACTAAAAAATAAAAAGTGTTACGTAAAATGAGACGAAGAGACTAGGGAGTATGATATTTGTCTTTGATTTTTCAAAAAGGTATTAGGTAGTTCTATGTCACTTTCTTGATCTTGCTTTCAATATTACTATAATGCATTAGTAATGGAAATATTTAGGTAGGGTAGTCACTCTATTATTGATTTTCATAAACATGGCTAAAGTTTTTCCAATAGAAAGCAACGAGTCATTTTGGGGGGGGAGCGGGGGGAGAGGGTGAACTTATAACGCAGAATCGAGTCTAGGCACCATTAAATTTAAATAAAGGGGAAAAAAAAGAAAATAATGAGTGGAAATGAAATTCTAATTCCTTCGAGTAAATAACTCAGAAATCAATCATGTACGTATTTTGATCAACTTTTGAAAATATGGTTATAAAATATCTAATTTTATAAAAAAAGACATAAGTTCACGTGCATTATAAAATGACTGATAAATTTGCCATATACTAACGCGATAGTCAATCGGTAGAGCTAATTACTTGAAAAGTAAGATTGATAACTTATTAAAATAGATTAAACTACATTAATAACGTAATATTTACGCTATTAGTATGTATAATTGTTTTAGAACTACTAAGTTATATATCAGATTCATGGTTATTATATACATTTCTCCTTTTTTTATTATTTGTAATTGAAATACTAATTAAATACTTATTTATTGTCTGATTTTATATTAAATCAAACAATCTAATTTTATGTATAAAAGATACTATATATCTTGAACTCATTGATCAACGATAAACATTGCATTCTTGTAAGTTGTAATCTTTTACTTTGGTTTTTTCAATTTAACCAAACAATATAAGGAAAATTATATATAATGGCAAATTAAAAAATTAAATTAATTGCTATAACTATCCTTTGATTTACTTGTGTCCCATAGCAAACTGTTTGTCAGTCACCTCTCTCTCTCAAACTCTCGCTCGCCACTCTCATCTCTCGCTCGCTTCCTTTCACTTTTATACAAACACAAGTGTATAAAATCTGCTTCTATTTGTATAAAGCGAGAGGAAATTGTGTAAATACATATATTTTTGTTCCCCTCTCCCAGATCTCGCTCGCACTCTCCCTAATCTCGCTCGCCACCCTCGCGTCTCTCACTTATACAAACAGAAACGAAATGTATAAATTGCGTTTCTGTTTGTATAAAGCATAGAAAATTGTATATACCACTGCAAATACATATATTTTCGTCCTATACACTTATAATTAAACAATAAAAATACTCACCTGCCCAGTTTCTTTTGTCTTTCTCTCTTTCTCGTTTTATATTATTCTATTCAATTGTATATTCCCTGCCCAAGTCTCTTTTGCCTTTCTCTCTTTCTCATTTTATACAAATTCAAATTGTATATAATCGTTCTATACACTTATAATTATAAAATTCGTTTTATACAATTCTCTGCCCAAGTCTCTTTCTCTATCTCGTTTTATACACTTCGTTTTTTATACAATTCGCTTCAATTGTATATGTATAGCGAATTATACATTTATATGTTTGCTATGCAGTTCAATTACGCAAACTTTGCTATAGCATGCAAATATAAAATTTTATATTTGCTATATGTGAAAGTTTTCCTATATAAAAATCATTGATAATACACAAACACATATAGCTAATTTAACAAAAACAATTGATCTTTGTATTAGACTACAAATTAAAAGGAGAGTAATTAAACATATAAACGTTATAATGATTCATAAATTTTCTTATATAAATTTTCCTCCCATCTTCTCTTAAAGAGATGTAAATGATTTATAATCAAGTTATGCTTATCATTATCATTATCCCTTAACTTTCATGTGTAATTATGGTATCAAATAGAAGGTCAAACATATTTTTTTCTAATAAAATTAATTTCACACTACCCCAAAAAAAAAAAATTCAAAGCAACTTCTACCCTTTCAATCAATCTATCATTTTCCCCCCTTAGATTCCAAAGGCAAAGAAGTAAAGACAAAAACATATGAACACAATAGTTGGTAGTTGGTACATATGTTTGGTACTTAAAAATACTTTTTTTTCAAGAACTTTCAATTCAAATTAACATATATATGTATGAAGTTGTTTGTCTTGTTGATTAGAAATTATCTTTGGCATGTTTTCCCTATAGGTTGTTTGGTCCATATCAAAAAACCTTATGACTATGTATGTAACATTGATGTGTTGAGACATTTTCATGATGTCTTGTCTTTCTCATGAAAGTTGAGTTTTTTTAACCACAAATACCTTGGGTACTCTCTACATCTTGACAAAAAAAAAATCAATTTATATTAGTAAATGTGCGATGACAGCAAAAATATATTCAGTATGATCTCCTAAGTGAAATTTGGTAAGAATAGTTGTACGCATACTCTATTTTTACCTTCGAAGTAAATGATAGTTCCTTGAAAAATGTATATATAAATAACATTGACGTCACTTGAAAATAATATTTATGTAAAGGAAAATCAGTCGAAACTTATTGACTAAGAAGTGTGGCATACATTATTCAAATTCTTTAATAATTTTTTTTATACAAGTCAACATGATAATTCAAGATATTTAGTCAAATAAAATTGTATGACTTTCGAAATAGTATCACCTTCACATAAAATAAAACGTAAAGAATACTAACTAAATATAACTTAATTTAGGACAAGAAGTTAAATATTAAAAATCACCAATGTACTATGTTTGGAGGTCTTTGTCCAACTTAATCAGGAAGATAAAAGTTCTATTAGTTTTATAATTTTAGATCTTGTACTTATTAGGTTACAACTTTGGATAAAGATAATGTTTGTTATTATTACATTATATTAGTGTCTTCATTTGTCCACAATTGTTGATTAATTAGGCGTTTATTAGTAATACATAAATTAATTATGTAAGATCAATTATTCTTATAAATTGATATACCAACATAACAATAGTTACATTCATCTTAATAAATGAATATTACACTTAATAACCAACAATCAAACTAACTAAACACCACGATTATAAGAGAAACCAAATATCATTTGTAGAAAGAAAAATACAGTAAGTATTACTAGAATATATAAGAAAATAGACCTAGGAGATCAATCAATCAATTCATAACTATAGGTAAAAATTAGAGTCGTTAATATGGGCTAGGCCTGTTGGGCTAGCCTGGCCTAACCCGGGATTTAATAGGGCTGGGCTACGATTTTTGGAGCCCATTTGAGAAAAGGGCTTTTTAGCCCGGCCTGAATAAGTCTGCTGGTTTGTGGGACTTGAGAAATATCGATAGGGCCGGCCCGTGGGCCAAAAAAAATTTATTTAAAAATATAATATAGTATTAAAATTTAAAATTAAATAGAGTCCAAACTCAAAACAATTAGGTTAATATTTTTATTTAGATATTTATACTTTTACTTGAAAAAAACTTAATAAATATTATAAAAATAATTTTATTTGTGGATTTGATAAAAAAATAGTAACATTAAAATCACGTAATACTATTTTGTCGATATTTATGATAATATTTTTAATTTATAATTTTTTAATTTAATAATTCTAAAAATAATATAATTTTTAAAAAAGTGGGCTAGCCCAGCAAGCTTGTAACCCACATACTTGTTGGTTGGGCCGGCCGTTTTCTGACCCACACCAGAAATGGGCTAGCCCGGCCTGACCCGTAAAATGTCGAAACCGGTATGGATTAGCCCATATTGACAGCTCTAGTAAAAATACATACTCCTCCGCCTAAATTATTATCACAATTTAGTCCCAAAATAGTTATCACGTTTTGCTTCTAAAAAATAATCCAAACATCCTATGTGAGAGTCGCCTCCACAAAAATTGGGAGCCTAAGGCATATGCTTTAATTTGTATAGTATAGAACCGACATTGTGTGAGCGTGTAATAATATATACAAGCTAAATAACTTTGTCCCCATTGAGATTTTCTACTTTAAAATCGAATCAAAGTCAATTTTTTCATCAATTTGATGAGTTGATTTGATGTATTTACTTTTAAGTGAGAATTTGGACATCAAGTTTATGTTATGCATTACTTGCTCTGCATAATCACAGCCTTCATATCTCTATTTTACTGCAACTTACTTCACATTTATAAATATATTTTGAAGTACAATTTTTCCTAATTATTGGAATTTTGGCATGCACAACTTAATTTGCATCCATGTATATGGTCACATAAAATTGTATAGCACAAAAATATAAAGATGTATCCTCCTCCTTTACCTTAAATAGTGCTTCATTGAGGACTCCATCTAGTTGTAGTTTTTTCTATATTTTTACCAATCACAAGGATTAGTGCAACCTAGTCGATACTCATTTTTGAGATCCCTATTATAAAACGAACTCTACCTTGAGGAAGGGAGGGGGGGATAGAATCTATGAGTGTTTGGATTGAATTGAACCCCTTGGGACGTCACGTTACTGGAATGAGAGTTTCACCTTCCGAGTCTGTATGATCAGAATTTCAATCAAATCACATCGGAGTAATCTAGGCCTTCTAATTCTGAGGCATATCCCAAATACGTGTATATATATATACACACACAATTCCTGTCTGTCGTTATCATCCTATTGTCATTTCTGTCGATTGACTACTCTTACAAGATAACCACTGTGAACACACCATCAGAAATCCAGCTTTACCAGATGAGCACAAGTGACAGAGAGCAGGCAGAGAAAGAATATACAAAGTCACAGAACTCTAATATTGTCAAATAGGGTAACATATAGAACACTTTAAAGGTTTAACTTCCATCGTGACATGATTATTCAATGCTCGCACAGATTATTGCTACTAAATATTGATCATCTATTTGGTTCATGTGTCTATACAATAATCCTTGTATACTTAAAAGGAAGACAAGTTCCAACTGCTGACATGCCAAAATACAAGGAAGAATTATCCTATCCATCAATGTCAAACAGAAAAATGAAATAACTAATAACACCATTCAGCCAGAAGTTGGCAAGTTATCAGAAACACAAATTAAAAGCCGTCCATTCAGAAAACTTGAATATCTGGTTTCCATTCAAAATTTAATTCCATAACATGGTAATATGTCCCATTATCTAAATGAAAACAGTACACTGTCAAAACCACATGTAAAACACGCCATAACTATCAGATTAACCAAAACCTGAATCCTAATAATTTAAGTGCGTGGAGCAGCAGGGGGTCCTCCAGCGGGGCGTGGAGCTTGTCCTGTCTTTGGGAGATCATCCTGGAGTAACCACAGAAAAAACAAAATCCAAGTGAGCAAAAGAATATTATAGAATGGCAAAGTTCATGAAGAAACCTCATTATTATTCTATACAAATAGCAAATAGAACAGATAGCCAATATTTGAGCGAGTCTGTGTGACAAAAACTGTGTTGATATCCTTCTTGGTACTATGTTGCTCAAACTATTCAAATATGCCACCATGTGTGTGCAAATCCTCCAACAGCAGTGCATTTGAAAGAATACCACAACAGGTGCAAAAACATTTTGGAGAGTTTGAGCAACGTACATTTTCTATATGTAGGTGGTATAACAAAGTGAGCTATGAGATCAACCAAATGTCAGAATGGGTACCACCATGTATAGTCAAGGTCCATTTCATACACAGTTCAATACCATTCCAAAATTCACATATCAAGGGAACTTTATCTCAAAGCTAAGAAGATAATATGGACGATGGAATACCCTTGGGCGCCTGAAACGCTGTGGAGGCTCACGAACTCTCCTATCAGTACGAGAGCGGACTCTAACCACCTTGGAGTGAATTGCACATGAAACACAGTACTGCATCTTCAAATATAGCTTAGGAAGAGTGTACACTGCATAAAGAGGACAAAGTAATGTTAATTCTAGGTAACTATTGTGCAATACATAGGCTTTGAAAATGATTTAAGAATCTCACATTCAAAAGCACAAGCTTCCTGAACATCACGTACAGCAGCTTGTTCAACAATGTTCCTCACAAGGAATCTCTTGATAGCTTTGTCCTGAAACCCAGATAGATCTAATAACATCAGCTAATTTGAAAATAATAGCAGAAATGGTCTTGTATTATTAATACTAAGAGATCAAATGCAAAACAAAGGGGTATAAGGAGCTTCTACAATAGTCATTTGAAGGATACCCCCATAAAATTGGTTTTAACAGTAGAAAATGTAGCATCCGGCATTAAACTGATGATAGCATGAAACATATGTGAAAATTAGCAGGAAAAGATCTAACTTTCTTGTACTGTGGGTTATCCCGGTATACATTTCGGAATTGATTAAGTTATCCATATTAGAGACCTGGTTTTAATCACACAAAAATGATCTCGGGATATCCTCCACTTGAGCCAGAGGACCCCTTAATGCTTAATTTGATCCCTAGTCTGCATTTTTAAATCTAAACCACACTTCGCTTCCTGAAAAATTAAAACATCCATTTGCATGACTATCTCTTATTCCATTTCAGCTACAACTACAAAATACAATGCCCAATAGCGCATCCTAATCATCACTTGGAGGAAATTTTTATTTAAGAAACACTATCAAACAGAGCACCAAAAGTACTCAAATCTAGAACACCTTGCCTCCATATAGGAGGCAACAACAAAATACCCCATGTAAACCCATAAGTGGAGTGTATGGAGGGTGGTGTGAGTGCAACCTTAGCCATACCCTCCTCCATAAAAGGACACCAAACTAAAGAAAATTATAACCGTCTACAATAAACTCATTGAGCAAATGTTAATTTCTTTCTAATAAGAATTCACGTGTGAAATGATCTATATTCTCATTGGACCAAGCACCATATTCTACTCAAAATTATAATCATATAATTTCAAAGATAAATTATACACTCACATAACAAAATCTTCACATATTTACACAAAACACAAATACATTATTGATTGTCATCTACCACAAACTTAAACTCCAGGATCCAATTCAGTTTATTCACATAAAATAATACATATATAGAAAATGTTTCAACAAAAAAACACATCATGCATTTACTCATCTTTTTAATTTGCATTCACATATGAACGGATCTATATTCACAATGGACAACATGAACACTACTATCTTCTACTCAAAACTATAATCATATAATTTCACTGTTAAAATATACACTTGCGTTAAAATAATCTGCACATATAAACACATAACACTCATACATGAACTGATTATTCACTAGGCCGCTAAACATTATCATAAAATACTGGATCCGATTAGTTGTTTTCATATATATTAAATAAAATCAATAGAGAAAGGACCTTAGGGCAGCATTTGCCGCAGTTAGAGCAGCGGATGAACTTGACATGACCACGTCCATGCTTGTTACGACCTCCGTTCCTTCGCTTGAAAGTCTGCAAAAATCAAAACAAAAAATAAAGAAAGAGTTAAGAGATTACAATCAGTGAATTGCTTAGAGAAAACTGAAAACGGAGAAGAAGGAAAGTGAATATTCTTTTTCCTCTCACCATTTTCGCTCTGGATGAGAGCTTCTTCCTGCGCAAACTCTGCGGCTCTCTCTGTATTCAGAAGTTTAGGGTTTTTTCCAGTGAAGAGTGAAGGGGTAATGCTAATAAGGAGAGATGTTTACATAGGGCTTTGTTGAAAGCCCAATATGAAGTGGCCCATTGGGCTTATCTCCAGCTACGGGTTAAAGTGGCCATAGTAGAAAAAATAGATTTATGTATTTTTGAGTAAATTTTACGTTTAATAAACATAAAAATCATATTTGTATGTTATAGTTATAGTTTGTATAATTGTGCTTCATAGCAAACTTTGTTTGCTACGACTCTTAATATATATGTTTCAGTATACATATATGATGATTGTTAATATGTATATTTCGGTATACATATATGAATGTGGCTATTAATATGTATATTTCGGTATACATATATGAATCAATTGTATAATTTGTGTATGCATAAAGCGAGAAAAAGTGAAAGACAAAAGAAAACTAGGTCAGCGAAGATTTGCATTTGTATAATTATAAGTGTATAGGACGGAAAATATATGTATTTGTATTTGTATGTACAATTTTCTCTCTCTTTATACAAACACAAACGCAATTTATACTGTATAAAAGTGAGATAGACGAGTGAGAGTCGCGAGCGAGATCAGGAAGAGCGGCGAGTTAGACTCTCTGGGAGAGAGGCGAACGAAAAGATATGTATATATACAGTTTTCTCTCGCTTTATACAAACACAAACGCATTTTATATATTTGTATTTATATAAAGTGAGAGAGGCGAGGGGGAGATTGTTGAGGGAGATCGGAGAGTGGAGAGAGAGAAATTCAGGGAGAGAGGCAATTACAACTATTTGCTATGGGTTACAATTAAATCAAGGTGTGATTATACCATTTGATTTGAATTAACAGTCTACTATTATATACAATTTTCCCTTTATTTTTTATAGAAAAAATTACATGGTTAAGCAAACACGTACTACCTAATAAGTTATCATAGTTATAGTTTAAGTTAATTACAACTTGTGACCAACATACAATGATAATCGTGTGGGTTGGGGTTTCGAGTATGAATGATTTGCACGTTTGTATAATTCAGAAATTGTATAGTTATAGACTTTTGTATTATGTAATTTTGTATAATATAATCTGTATAATTGTTTAATGTTTTGATGTTAATGTTTGTATAACTTCGTTGTTTTGAGTTTATACAAAAATAGCTCAATTATACAACGTATCTGCAAATTATACAAACTCACTGTTAATTATACACACGAAGCAGCATAAATTGTATTTACAACTAGTAAATACGCAAACTATAACTATGAAACACGATTAAATATATTATATCTCCTTTTTATATAATGGTTAAAATTTGTAGAAAATTTAAGGAATATAAGAGATGCTCCACCATTGTGTTAGAAAGTGAATAATGTTTATCGCATAAGTTTCTTTATCGTTAGTTATTTTGATATCGAATTCAAAATTGAAAGTAAAATTAGATTATGATCTCCCATATTGATCCATATACGCCAAGATATGAAGGTCAAATATTTTGTGTCAAGTCAATATTTTGAAGGCTTGGAAGGGATTTGAAATGAAAGCTAGACGTTCAAGAACATGTTAAAGTAAATAAATGTACATGAAAGAAATATGAAAAATCAAATTATGCATGTATCATTGCAAATATTCGAGTATCACTAATTATGAGACGGGAAAATCACTATAGTCTTTATATCCATTAGAAAAACAACATTTAAATATTACGTTAATATTGCATTAAATATAATCTCAATCTATTATAAATTTTTGGGATAATGCACAAGTACCCCCTCAACCTATTTTTGAAATCTTACAAACACACTTATACTATACTAAGGTCCTATTACCCCCTGAACTTGTTTTATTAATATTTTTTTTACCCCTTTTTGGCCTACGTGGCATTATCTTGTGGATCAACGCTGGTTGACTTTTTTTTCAAGCTAGTGCCACATAGGCCGAAAAGAAGTAGAAAATTACTTATAAAATAAGTTCAGAGGGTAATAGGACCTTAATATAGTATAAATGTGTCTATGGAATTTCGGGCATAAGTTGAGGGAGTACTTGTGCATTTTCCCTAAATTTTTTATGGAATAAGATCTAATAAAACCTAAAGTAAACCAACCATCACAAACATTTTTCTCATAGTATTTCACTCGAAATTCAGTTCCAATTTATTTGAATTATTATATTTGACTACAATCACTTACACTAATTATAAGTAAGATAATGATCGTTTAATTGTAAGTAGTGCCAGCAAAATGAGGTCATATTTTGGTGATCCGCTCAACTCGCCCATATTTTAACGGGTTGGGTGAGTGATTTTTCACATGGGTAAAATATGATTGATATTCATATTTGACCCTTAAAAATATGGGTAAAATACGAGTAAAGGGTAAAATATGAATTAGCCAAATGTACATTTCTTTTGCTAATTATAATTATGTTTTTTATTTTATTCAATTTTATATTGAATAATAAATAATAGTGTAAAATAAGCAAATTGTGTAATAGTATTGACATTTCTTAAAGTGCATTAAGCATGTTTTAGTCCCAAAATGTAAATATTCATTTACTATGAAATTTAAAATATTTCATATTGTTATCACATGAATTTATTTTATATGAAAAAGTTATAGGTTTTTTTTAAAAAAAAAATTATGATACAATAAACTCTTTTTTTTTTTTGTTAAAACATGACCAAAGGTCCACTTCATTTCAAATGGACAAAACCTAATTTTAGAATGAAATAAAAAAATAGAAAAAAGTAAGATAATAAAATTAAAAAAGAAAACTAAATAAAGCATGCTCAACATTTTTCATCTAAAGAAAGATTTAAGATATATTTTCCGTATTAAATTCTTAAGTAAAGTACTATTTATTCATGAAAATATGAATAAACTAATATTTACTCAAACCTATTTACCATCCAATCAATTTTGAGCAACTTTTATATATAGCAAACACAAAAAATATATTTGTATGTTATAGCTATAGTTTGCATAATGGCTTAAGTCATCGATAGCCCCTTAAAGTTGTTCGTATAATTCACTTAGACACCTCAACTAAGACTATTACCTATTAGACACTTTAATATTAAAGAATATGTATCTATTGAACATAAAACGAAAACTTTTTTTAAAAATATTTTGCGTGTAATTCACGCGCATTATCTTAAAACAATGACAAATAAAATTATGACACTTGGCACATGGACCCAGTCTAGCAATAAAATATAATTTTTCAATTTAAAAAATATTTAAAAAGAAAATCTCCCCCACCCCCACCTAACCCTTTGACCTTTCTTCTTCCTCTACCCTGTGAACCCCAGCAGCCACCATCAATTTCACCATTGATAATGGAGATAACAAAAATAAAAATCTCCCGTTCAAATTTTTTCTCCTATCATCTGTTATTCTCCATTCGTTTTAAGATTTCTGTGAAAATAAAGAAACGTCAATAAATTATTTTTAAGATTCATGACCAAAAAAAATTGAAAGTATGTTGAATTTTTTAATATCATCTTTAATAAATTAATGAGTGGCGATGTTTGTTCAATCAGAGTGATCGAAATAGAGATGGACGAATATCGATCAATTTTTAACTCCAATGTTCGAATTTTTNGTGGGGGTGAGGGTGGGGTGGGGTTGATAGAAATAGGGAAGAAGAAGAACTGTCCTTCTTTTTTTTGTTAATTAATTTTTTTAAATTAACTTAGGGATATAAATTAAGAAAAAAAAAGGAAAAAATATTATTTTTAATAAATTAACGCGCTCAAGGAAAGTGAATTACACGTTTTTTGCCATGTCAGCATTTTGTGTCTAATAGGAATAACTTTTGAACAAATAAAGTGTTCAATTGGCACAAGGATTAGTAGAGGTGTCTAAATGAATTATGCAGACAACTTTGAGTGGCTGCAGATGACTTAGGCCTTTGCATAATTGAACTCCATAGCAAACTTTGTTATGCTATTTAGCTATATATATATACAAAAGAAACAATTGTATAGTTCGCAGACTTCTTTTCAAATTTGTATAATTTCACTGGTAGGCCAATCGTATAAATTGACGCAGTTTCTCGTTTGTATAAATCGTTGACAACCTCTCAATTCATTTTTATGTGTTTGTATATTTGTATAAAATTTGAATTTGTATACAGTTGAATCGAAATAAAGCGTTTGTATATCAAATATCGTTCTCTCTTTCGCTATATACAAACATAAATTATATATTGTTTTGTATAATTTGTGTTTGTAAAAAGCGATAAAGAGAGAAAGACAATAGAAAATTGGGCTATGAAATATTTATATTGTATAATCATAAGTGTATAGGACAAAGATATGTATTTACACGTGTATATATAATTTCTCACGCTTTATACATACAGAAACGCAATCTGTACATTTTTATTTGTATAAAGAGAGAGAGGCGAGTGGGAGAGTGGCGAGCGAGAGTTTAAGGGAAAGAGGCGACTGACACATGTTTGCTACAAGTTACAATTAAATCAAACTGTAGTTCTAACATTTAATTGAAATTAATAATTTTCCATTATATATAATTTTCCATTAATTTTTAACCATATCAAATATGATCAAATTGAATTATTACCCATTTTTAACTCGCACACATTTGATTCAACCCGCCCATTTGCCACCACTCATCGTAAGAGACAAACGGGAAAAAAGAAAAGATGATAAGCCCATAGACATCATTACGGGTTAAGATCCAGCCCAATAAGTAAAACCCGCTTTAATTCCCCTTGTCTTCTGGTACCCCTTTATTTCCCCGTCGGAGAATCATCGGCAGGAACTTCACCACCGTAAATAGCCGTCATCAATCGGCGGTCGGAGCTGAATTAATGGAGCGAGAAGTGTTAGAAGCAGAACTAGTACTTCCAACTCACATGAAATTTAAGAAGATTCAGATGTACGACAAGTACCCTAAAGGACAAGCTAGAGGACGGCACTGGAAACATCTCAAGCAGATTATACAAGCAGAAAATTACGAAAATTATCCTCCTCATCTACCTACTTGTGAGTTTCCATCTTCCAATTTAGCTTTTTACAACATTTTTTCTTTTAATGTATAATTCTTTAACTGAAATGATCCATAATGTATTCATGAGCTCCACTCTCCGCTTCTCAATGAAAACACCCGTCGATTGAGTTTGCTAGTCCATTAAGGACTCCATTATAGAGTCAAAACCATGTTTAAATTTAATGGAGATGTGTTTCAAGTTTATCTCTGGTGGCTAATAAACACAAAAGCTTAGAACAACCCAACAACAACAACATAGCTGTGGTAATCCCACAAGTGGGGTCTAGGGAGGCTAGTGTATATGCAGACCTTAACCCTGCTTTTGGAGGTCGAGAGTTTTGTTGATAGATCCCCAGCTCATATAAAAGCATTATGAAGCAGTTTGAAAAAAGAAAACAACGGGAATGAAGTAATCAAGACAAAATAATACGATAATCGAAGTGCAAATAATGTTAAATAGTAACAGAAATGAGATAACAAGAAACTACAGGTGTAATATATGACTACTGTCTACTAGAATGGAAGGATGATTAAGACAACACTCAACTTTCTATCTCACCCTCTATCCCTAATTTGTATCCTCCATAACCTCCTATATATGGTCCTATCCTCGATAAGCTGAAGTTGCGTCGTGTTTAATTGCCTCTCTCATAACCTCTCCCAATACTTCTTCAGCCTACAACTACCTATCCTGAAACCATCCATAACCAGCCTCTCACACCTTGCACTGGGGTGTCCATGCATCTCCTCTTCACATGCATGAACCATGTTAGTCTCACTTTTTGCAGCTTGTCCTCCATATAAATCTTGCTTGACACATGGCTAGGCAAGAGAATAAGATTTACTTGATTGCATTTCCTGCAAGCTTTACCAGTAAATGCTGTTCTTTTGGGATACTATGAACACAGAACATCACACCCACATTTGGGCAAATGGGGATCTCTTCTAGGAGAAGCAGAAACAAGAAAAAAGGAAAGGAAAGTTCAACTACATATTATATCTCCGTTGATTGTTTCCCGGCTGAGGCTGCAGAATTCTTTTTCCCTTTCCTCTTTCAACTGTTATTCTTCCTTTTTTGGCTTTAAAGCCATGATAGGCAGCACATTAAGTGAAATGGAGAGGTAGGTAGAATGAGGTTTATACGTGAATGTTGGTGCATATATATGAGAGTTCTCTGGTCTATGAGATGAAATAAAATGAATCCCTGATGCTGGTGGTGAATGGTGTTGTCTTGCGGCAGAGATGGTGATCGTATGAGATCGCTGGTGTAGGCTGTTTTTTTTAGGTGAACAGTAGAAAGGTTTGTTTTTTAATGACAATGAGGCTTGGGAGATGGAAAAATATGTGGTGACCAAACTAGTCAACCCTATACATTATGGGATCATTTTCTCGTTTTTTTTTATAGTGGTGGGCGAAATGGGAGCTGCCTAAACCGTGAAACAGGGTCGTGGTAGAGCAATACAAGCTTTATGACTTACTCTTGCTGCCGTTGGCATAAATCTGACCCACTTTTCGCTCTTCCGGGACTGGTACAGACATAGGTGTTTTTTCTATGGCTCTAGGCCTTCTCTAGGCTAGTAGAGTTCTTTTGCTACTCTCTCAATAGAATTAATTTCCTTATTTCCTGGAGGAGGACCTCCTTCCTCTCTTTCGGACTGCGAATGCTGTTCCTCTTTCTTGCTATCGAAATCTGAAAAAAGATATATATGGAAATAGATTGTGTCCAATAGGATTTGAAGCTATACAATTACCAAAGGTATAGAAGACCTCTGTCCTATCCATTAGATAGGTTGTCGCTCCGAATACAAAAGAAATGAGTGATTGTCCTACTCACTACAAACGTACATTCCTCAAGATTGAACTACACTCATGCCCATTTTCTCTCAGTATTAAGAAATATAATCTACACTTTCTCCATTGATGATCGATTGTGGTCGATGGAGAAGGAAATTTGCAGATGAACTCACACAAACATGTTATGTTTAGCATAGCTATAGCATTGCTACATAGTTTCAGAAAAAATATTTAATTTCAAAAAAAACTATAGCATTGCTACATTTTCAGTTCCTGTCATCAACCTTTATTGTTTTTAATTTTCTGTGGGCATTTGAGATCAGTGGCATAAGCAGATTAAGATACATAGTACTTTGATCTTAAATCATGCACTTCAATTTGTTTGCCTGTAATGAAGAAGAGCCGCGTTCTGGGTTTCGGCAATATAGGTGTGTTTTTTTATATGAGAAGATACAATGTAGATATATTTATTCAGTTTACTTCAGTTGCTGATCTTAATAATTTTGTTCGTATGCAAATATTTCTCTTTGCCTTAAAGAGAAATTGATGGGTAGCCAAACCTTTGTCGAGTGGTTTTGGTTTGCTACTGAGTTTGATCTACTGACTTGGTTGGAAATTTGGTTTAACATACCCAATGAGCATATTGACAAAAAGTAGATGTAGGTAAAACTGCTTTTGATTATAACATCTAATATCCATACTGAAATGCCGAAACAATTTATTGAATTCTTGTTGCATAATTTGATAAAAACTGAGTTCAATTTTGTACTTTTTAGATCTTGACAATCAAATTACTAAACCCATGATTGATACTACTTTTCACAAAAAATAAAATAATTGTGTCATTTCCTTGACTCAATACACTTCAACTTTTGTGAGACCTAGGAGTTGAAAACCTTTCAGTTCAATTCGGAGCGTTGGTTTATTTTCTTTCCTAGGACACATTGAGCTGCAAATCATGTCATCAGTTTTTATTTCCCATTGCAACCATGTTCCCCTGACGGCCTGCCCATGTAGTAATAGCTCTAACCGAATTTGCTTGAAGAACTCTTACAGGCAGATCAGATATTGCTTTTACTTTTAAGTGCTCCCATAATTTTGTGGTTGCTAATGGTTGGGATAGCATTATGTGTTTGCTAAGTTCTATTATTCATTAGGTTGTGTAATCTAGATTCATTTTCGGCATTGCGCTATTGTTGTCAAGCCTGATGATAACTGCCTTGAAAATTGCTGCATTTTCCAGCAACATCACAGAACATTTGCTAACAGTCTCCGAACCCCCAGACATTTGACTATTAGCTAGAAGGTGATTGCAGACCATTATATTTCGAATTGAATTGTAGATGGGGAAATGATATCCTTCTTGTTTATATGCTGCACTTTTATCATCAATCACTGGACAACTTGTTTGTTCAAATTATGTTTTCAGGACCAACAGAGTATTTGTTTCCCAGTCTAGAGGCATTATTTTGCATGGCTTCCTTTCTATAATTCGTAGCTTGATGAATATTTCGAGGTTTTGACTTTGTTTCTTTCTCCACAGATGTTAACATTGAAACGCCACCTTCTATGCATCCTGGCAAAAAGATATGTGACATAACAGGATTCGAGGTACCTTCTCAACTGAATGTCTTCTATGATTATATGGTTATAGTTTCTGCTTGCTTTCTGATTTTTTATTGTGCATTCCCACCAATGTCTCTTATGTTTGACATGCAGGCACCATATTTTGACCCAAGAACTAAACTCCGTTATGCTAATACTGAGGTTTTTAAGACAATAAGGTCGCTCCCTAATGACCATGTTCAGAGGTACTTGGCTCTCAGAAACGCAGCTGTTGTTTTGAGATAGGTGCAGAACGCAGAATAGATAGTTGTAAATTAATGTGGAAAGTAGTGGACGTTTGAAGTTGTCGTTTCTGAATGCTCAGGTGCATAACTGTACTTTGACTTGTACTAAGAGAATCAATCTAGCCTAGTTTTGTTAGATGTCGTAAAATTGCTACGGGCATTTATACTCAATTGGCTCTTTGGTCTCTGGAAATTCATCTGCTTATCTAATCTGTGCTTAGCTAATCATGCATTCCGATGAGTTTTCTTCTGTCATCTCTCCAGGGCTGGGAACCTCCCCTTAATTCTCGTTGTTACTGAGCTAGGGAGGTCTGATAATGTTGGGAAAGATTGTTCTTCGTCAATTGGTTTGTTAACCATGGCCATGGAAGTTTCATTCTTTTACCAGTCCTCCTAGCCAACAACTTGCATCGCTCAAAATAATGTGATGAGCCATCCCTTTTTGTCATTCACCACCTTGTCCTATCTCTGCTCTCCCGAATTATAAACACGTACGGGCTTGAGTGGTGGCTGCTGCTCTTAAAAGAGAAGAGAGCTCTGTGACTTCCGATTCAGGTTAGCTTTTTTTCGGTGCAAATGAATATATCGGGGTATTTTCTCTTCTGTGCTTTCTTCTTACACTACGAAAGCCATGAATAACTAGAGGAACTTATTTCTTAGCAGCTCTTCCATAATCTCACAGTGATGGGAAATGAGGAGAGGAGATTACAAGGTGAGAAACGAACCCTCACCAATACAGTGAAAGTTTAGGTAGTCATCAACAACTCATTTACATATTCCATTATTTGTAGCTCAAAATGGGAGAACAACTCGTTTACATACAGATCATTACAACCTTCAAAAAAATCTAAAAAACAACAACATACTCAGTGCAGTTCTATTCCACGAGAGGTGATGTATACACAACCTTACCTCTATCTTGTGAATGTAGAAACTAGAGAGGCTAGCTATTTCCATTAGACAACTAGAACTAAACCATAAATCTATTTGTACTAACAGTAAACTTCAGATTGGCTACTATCCACTCTCAATCAAATGACTAATATCCATAGGATAACTATCTGAAGGTAGAAAAGCATTGTATGCTCTCATAACAGCAATTATATTTCCATTCTCTGTAGGATGAAAATTATCCCAAAACACATGTGCTGCCCTAAGGTGGCATGGAGCTTGTCCAGAAACACATTGTCCTTCAGCCGTTGTAGTCGAAACTTTGCAGCATGGATAATTCAAGAAACTAAGAGTACCTGCAAAACAAATAAAATTGAATTTATAGATTAAAGAGTAGTTCTTTATATAGTCAAACGTCTCTATAACAACATTGTAGGTTCCGAGATTTTCTATACAATGGAGAAAAATAAAACTTTAGATTGATGTACGTACTCATAAGTGATGAAATGCTATACATATTTATATAGGTGAATTTTGCTTGTGGGAAGTTGGTATTCAGATCAGTTACAAGAGACTTGAGCTTCTCATTGAATAGTTGAATTGCCTCATTTGTTGAATCCACACACTTTCTTGTATTGTGTTTTTGTAACTCTTGAGGAATGCAACCTATTTGGGGCAATCCAAATAGGGCTATTTTCCTTGCTCCATCTTCATATAAAGTCTAGCATCAAACCAAATTTATAGTCGTATTAAGACGACAACAATAATATATGCAGTGTAATCTCACAAGTTGGATCTGAACATGATAAAATGTACACAAACTTTATTCCTACATGGAAATAGTATATAGGCGATGCTAATTAATCATTCAACACATAGGAAATCAAGATTGTGCTATAATTCAAAAGCAAAAGTTCATAAACATGTAGAAGTAGTTTGTTTAGTATTTGTCTCTAAACTATGCGAAATGAAGTATGTGAAAAGTCCAAATTTGCCCTTGAAATAGATAACAAATTGTTCTTGAACTATGTGAAAGGACTCAAATTAATATTCCGTATTAAAAATTAATCCTTAATTTTGTGATAGGTGACATCACTAGGTGCTAAGCTTTCACCTTTAAAATAAGGCCAAACTTATTTCATTTCACATAGTTTGAGGGCAAGCTTTACCTACAGGCTACAACATAGACATATTTGACCCCAACTATTAACATAGGACAAATTTGTTCTACTTCGCATAGTTCAGGGACAAACTTGACAACAACTATTAACAGTAAGTCAGTCTATTCCATTTCGCATAGTTCAGGAACAAATTTGACTACAACTATTAATGGTAGATAAGTCTATTCCATTTCGGATAGTTTAGGGGCAAATTCGATCCCAACTAGTAACGAGAAGGATATACTTAACCCTAACTATTGACAAAGAATAGATCTATTCCATTACACATACCCTTTTAACACTATAATAATCTTTGAAAATTTTCTAAATAAATTTGCAAGTTAAGAATGAAAATTGAAATAGTGATAGAAGTTAATGTTGAAAACCTTTAGTTGTTGACCATATTGTTGTACCAATAATGTTGCATATTGACTTGGTGTGTACAAACTATTTGTTGAGTAATGTTTGGGTGCAAGGTAGTTGTTGATGTAGTCATTGCTACCTATTCCAACAATGTACAAACATGTGTTCAAGTGTGCATTGGTTGCAGCTCTATTGCCCACTAAATCCACCATTCTTAAAATTGTGTTGTGATGGTTTTCAAGTTGCAAATCCAAATATATTCGATTGCCCTGAAAAATAATTTATCAAACTCTATATGTTAGATTTGTAATATATAGTTTTTACTATACTAATCTTTGTATAAATATATAAAGATAAATGTTCGTCATATAATTATTTTTATATGAACTTCAGTCTTTATCACATGTAAACGAATATCATTCATTAGATAGTAGGTTAGACGTAAATGATTAACTAGGGAAAAGTTTGATCATATAGGGGACATATGCCATCGAATTTTTATAATATTTAATTCAATAAATTCATGACATGTGTTTTGTATATAAACTTACGAGATGACTTCCCGTCTCGTTACGAATTCCTGCTGAACCAGAGGCATAATTTACACCTTGCAAGATCTCCTTACCAGTTGCACTTGCAAAAGGTGGAATGTAGTTATCAAATTCTAATAGTTGCCCTGTGAATTTTTTTATAAAAAAAAAAAAAGATTTAATAATAAAAAATCAAGATTTTCATTTAAAAAATTCGATATAGAAAGAATTTAACATACGAAAACGACATTTACTACATATATAAAACACACACATACATACAAAGGTACATGTAGTGTAGTTTTTTTTTGCAAATAAGTTAGTAGTTATTTTGTAGGGTATAGAAGAATAGTATTAAGTAAGGTATATTCGTATGTTGAGATTAGTTATGTTAATAATATTATTATTTTTATCGACAGTTTGGTTGACTATATTAAATAAGATGTATTAGAATAGAAATAACACACCATATATTTTTAATGTCATGGATAAGAATGAATAGATTGTATTTTTCTATTTTTTAAAATAAAAATTCAACATATAAATCTATTATAGGTAAAACAAAAATGACACCCCGTTCTCTCTTCAATTAAAGATTTTTGATTCGAGCAATAGAATGAAAAAGCTTTTCTCTTTAATCGATCTTTCAAGTATCAAAACAAAATTAATCGAAATATCGAAAATAGAAAAGGACCAAGAATATCAGCCATATTGCGTCCATTTGTGAATCGTCCAGTAGGTCCATTGGGGAAATCGATGCCATAAGGTGGATAATTAGCCTTTGCTTGTGTATTTAGGTTGTTATTATTCCCATTATCAAGTAATGAATCACCAAAAATAAAATAGCAAGGTACTTTTGATGCACCATGAACTAATGTTATAAAGTTCACGATTATCAATATTGTTACGTTATTATTACAAGTAATCATTTTAGTATTAGACATTATTTGAGGAAAAGAGGAAGACAAATGAAATGAAAAATCCAGTAGTGATAATTATATTCTTTAAAATTCTTTTATAGGAGATTGAAGCGTAATTAATGTTATTCCAGTAATTGCGGGTAGAGAAAGGTAGAGATAGCATATGAAGGATAAAAGTAGTTACAAGAAAGCAAATAATATAGTGTTTGCGAAAAAATTGAGATGCCTTTTATTTTAGAAAAAAATAAAATTAAAATTGAGGCAGAAAAAAAAAATTAGAAATGGATTAGATGGTAGAAATTGTATCTTTCACTAATGAAATAAAAGTTTAATTAGTCACTCAATTCATTTAGTGCAATTTTTCTTTAGATGTCTTTTCAACAATTTATGTCTTGATTCTTTAGTGAATATTCAAAAATTTATGAGATAATTTAAAATATTTTTTAGTGAATGATCCTAACGGACGTTTATGAAAAATTTCAAATATTTTATTTTGGAATTTTCTTATAAAAGAAATTCATGAGATATATAGCATATAAAAATTGGTAAATCTGTATTTGCCTACTTGGGAGTTCGTTATAACTTGAAAATACATCATTTTTTTCGACGGGATGAACTGGTTCCATTTCTAAGGTCTTGTTGGACGTCCATGAAAAATTTTGACCGTTTGTTTCAGGATTTTCGGATCAAAAAAATTCATGGGTTATATCACACAAAATTCGATAAAATTTGTCTTGCGTGCTTTAAAGCTCGTTTGAATTTGAAAATGCACTATTTTTCTAGGCGGGATGAAGTGATTCCATTTCGAAGGTCCTAAGGGACGTCCATAGAAAATTCTACACCCCTACTTGTGAAGAAATGAAGGGTAAGTTTCATCTCACCCCAATTTGTGACAATAATTTTTGTAAGAAAATAAACTGTTATCATAATTCTTTGGTCAAATACATAAACAGGTCTCTAAACTTGTTGGTTTTTTTCCCTCGGGTATTTCAACTATGCTATTTTCCTATTGAATCATTGAACCACCCATAATTTGTTCCTTTTAAACAAACATCGTTGGCTGATGTGGAATCAGATTTTGTGAGGGGTATTGATAGAGGACACATATTTTGTTCCAAAACTCATTAGTCCAATTGATAATGAAAATGTTTGAAAATAATTGTATTTTACTTGAAGTCATTTGAACACATTAGAAAACAGATGAGATCCATAGAGTTTTATTCATTCCTTCAATCAAAATCATTACAATACGAACACAATTGAAGGCATTTACAATAGAAAAGCTGATCAAAATCAACCAACAGTGTTTAAAAGGAATAAATTATGAGCGGTTCAATGATTCAATAGGAGAATGACGTAGTTGAGGTACCTGAGGTGAAAAATCAAACAAGTTTAGGAATCTATTTATGAGTTCGGCCTAATTCTTTTTTTAAATATGTCACTTGTATACGTGTCACATTTTCATTGACGTTTGATTTAATTATACATGTCACTTATTAGTTATATATTAATTTTTTTTTCATAAATAATAATGAGAATGTTACATTGATCTGGGCTTCAAATAGCACCAAATTACAAAAGCCCATCCAACTAATATTGGGCTTTTCATCAATCCATACCATAAAATCTTAAACCCTAGCAGCTCCCTATATATATATATAACTCTTCCCTCTCTTGAAACTTACGGAGCAATAATTTCAAGCTTCAATGCTTTCATTTTATTTTCTTTTGTTAATTTTACTCATAATTTTTATTAATTTATTTTGAATCTGTGCATAATTAAGCCGATGCTCTGGATAATTTGAATGAAGGTAGCATGGTTATATGTACAGAAATTGAATTAATAGAGTCGACATGTCTGCTACCTCTGATTTCTCCATGATTTGGTGGCCTGGTTTAGACTCACATTCATTTTTTCCCCTTAATTTTATATATACAATGTAATTTTTCAACCAAGATTAATTGAATCTGTGCGCAGTTAAGCCGATGCTCATTTTTTTCCCCTTAATTTTATATATATGATTGTAATTTTTCAACGAAGATTAATTGGATCTGTGCGCAATTAAGCCAATGCTCATTTTTTTCCTTAATTTTATATGTATATGATGTAATTTTTCAACGAAGATTAATTGGATCTGTACGCAATTAAGCCGATGCTCTGGATAATTGGAATGAAGGAAGCATGGTTATGTGTACAGAAATTGAATTAATTGAGTCAACATGTCTGCTACCTCTGATTTCTTTATGATTTGGTGGCCTGATTTAGACTCACATCCATAATTAATTAATTAATAAAAAAGTATTGAAATGTGTTAAATTATGTTATTTGAAGAATATTTTTTTGATCTAATTATTAATTAAAATGCATTTTGGTTCAATTTTGCATAATTTAAAAGTATTTTTGAAATGAATTTTGAACCATTTAAAAACCTTGAGTTGGCCTGTAGTTTTTGTCAAGGAAACAAAAACTTATATATACAATTAGCGTTGTTTGTGGCTAGATTTAGATTAGTTATTGATTAAAATCAAAATCATTGTAAAATTTCTCAAATAAATTAAATCAGATGGAAAAAAATATACAATTAGACTTCCATTATTAACTTACTTTTGTATATAATAACTCCGAATATAATAATTTTATTTTTGTATGATATTTATTTTTTTGATATTTTATTTTTATTTGATATTTTACATTAAAATTTTATTATTTCATGTTTGCTTTGTATACATTTGGAGAGATATACTGTTATCAAGAATTTTTCATTACTTTTGACTTATTATTATTATGAAAATTTTTTTGATCTCCAAAGTCTTATAGAATAGAAAGCTGAAATAATCGAATTTTGCTGCAAATACTGTATGTAAATAAAAAATTTATCATATAAAAATAAAATAATGTTAAAGAATTATAATGTAAAAAAAATGCAAGAACGAGTTATGTTGAGAAACAAAAAGTAGAAAATAGTTATACGATTAGGTAAACATTAAAGTAATAAATTTAGAGTTTTAATATAAGGAATAAAATTTAGACGTTTAAAGTTAATTAAAACCTAAATATAATTAAATGGTGGGAGTCTGGTGTCATATAATATATTATTTATGAATAATGATAAAATGTAAAATTAAACGTAATCAAACCTGATATTGATTTTTTAAATAGGTTTAATTTGGAGTATACAAATCGATCTTATTTTTTTAACCATTATTATGAATACCCCTAGATAAGAGACATCTATCTTGTTTAAAATTTAAAGAACAATATTATATTATATTGACAAGTATCATAATCATAATTAAGTGATCCATTAATTTTGAAAAGCTATTATCTAAATAAGAACAAAATTTCTCTACACTAATTTTGTTTGTTGTCATAGTATTATTTTTCAATCTGTATACAACATAATAAAGCTAATTTTTAGCGGCAATAAATATTGATATTAATAAAAAATGCTAATTTTTTATCGGTATTAGTTAATAAAGTCAATTTTTAGCGGCAATAAATATTGACATTAATAAAAAGCCTAAAGTTTTTACTGAGTAGGGATTTATACAATGAGTGTTAGTAGCTGCTAAAAATATATATTTAACTGTACTTAAAAATTAATTACCACTAATAATCATTTTTTTATGTAATAATATCATACGTAATTTACTAATTTAAATCTAAAAGTACATAATGCACATATGAAAATGAAGAACTTAGTATTGAAATTAATAAATAAAACAAGTATAATTTAAAAGGACAATATATCACATAATACAAAGGGTAAATAACTCTTTTGTTTTTCGAACTTCAAATTCTACATTTCAAGTTATAAAACGCGAGTTCGGAGCCTAAAGAGTATAAAATATTAACAAAAATTTTAAAATGGTATATAAAATTTTATATTAACCAAAACGGCTAAAAAAAATTTTTTCAAGAAAATCGCTACCTATGCAGCGATTTTTTTTAAAAAAAAAAAAAATTCAAATGAAGATGTGTGTCGTCGATTTTCATGAATATTTTTTTATTATTTTAAAAAAATGAAAATCACTGCTTAGGCAACGATTTTCATGAAAATATTTTTTAAATTTTTTTTTTTAAAAAAAATAAATCACATTTTGCAAAATTGCTGCAGTAGCAGCGATTTTGCTTTTTCTGGCGGAAGAAATAGCTGTTAATTCAGCGATTTTACCGTTTTGGTTAATATATATAATTTTATAAAATTTTTATTAATATTTTTTACCATTTAGGCTCCGGACTCTATAAAACGCGATCAAAGTACACATCATGCATATGTCCTCCCCACATCGTCCTCCTAACGTTTGAATCAAACATCTTTGGATTATCTCTTAATTCATCAGCTGCTTCATGATTAAGTGGATCTTCATAATTAGGTTCAGTAAGCAAATGAATTAAACCATAAATCACAGCATTAATATTTAAAATAGGTTTCCAATCTTCTCTAAGAATATTAAGACAAACATTACCTTCTAAATCAATATTTGGATGATAAACTTTGACTTTACATTTAACTTTTGGTGCATCATGTGGATAAAGAAATGGAATTTCAAATTTAAATGGAAAATTACCATCATGATAATAACCTTCATCAGGTTTAATTGTAACTTCAAAATTCATAAGATCATCTTTACCATTTGGAAATTCAATTGTACAAAATTGGTGGTAAATTTAATTCACTAATATCTCTACGAACACGTAATTTTGAGGCTGTTTCTTCTTTAATTTCAGCTGCTTCTTTTTGTTTTTCTTTTACTTTGAATAAATTAATCATGGTTAAGTAATAATATTATGTTGTTCGCGATTTAAATAACAAATAATTAATAAAATAAGTTGAGGAGATTCGCATTATTTATCGGTGTTGTGGATAGGAGTTGTTTGTGAATGTGACCAAGTCATTAGAGGAATTAAGGGAATTTGTATTTTGTGGAAATTAATATTTACGATGTATTAAAGCTACTACTAATTATAACTATCTTTTTTTTAAAAAAAAAATTTATATACTCAATTAACCCTCCATAAATAATTATATTTTGTTCTTTAATCAGATATATATTTTTTGTAGTTATAAAACGTAAATGTCAGAGAAAAGGGTTTGAAAAATATTTTAATTTTGGCCGAAATTGTTGTTACGATATCAAACTTTATGGAGGACCTTTTATCCCCATGCACTATTTAATAATGTATTTTAAAAGTATATATATGTCTATGTGGACACGTTACTATTTATAATTATGAAATATTTATGATGTCCACGTGGACACATATATACTTTTAAAATACACTATTAAATCCAAATTTTAATAACTGCAATTTTGATTAAAATTCGAATATATTTCAGTCTTTTTTCCCTAAATGTTACTATGATCTATTAGATCATCTTGAGTTGAAGGACTCATTTTGTGTAATTGAGACTTATTCTAGGTTCATGTGGTACTTTATGACTTGTAAAGAGAGTTGTATTTGTGTATGTAAAGAGGGGATTTTGGATTCGACTTAACCTTAAAAGCTGATTCAATAGTGTCACGGATTCCGAGGGACTCAAGTGCCTTTGAAACGCTAGAACTAGTCATTTTTAAAAAAAAAAACTTGTAAAAGATTGATGGAGTTGAACTATTTGACGAAGAAGTATATCAATATTTAATTAGATGCTTCGTATATCTCACAATAACAAGGCTTAATATGTTATTTTTTATGAGTGTTTTATTCATACATTTAAATTCCGCTAGTGATCAATTGCATTATTAAGAGAATGGTTAGGTATCAAATTCAACAAAAAGTTCTAAAACTCACTTAAGGTTACAATATTGAGATAGTTGATAGCAAAATCAGCTAAATATTTTATTTTAGGGATTTTCTTTGTTTTATGTTTCTCAGGAGTTCATTTATTTTTAATTAAGAAAATAGAATTTTTTTACAAGTGTAATTTTTTAATCATTTAACAGTTCTTCTTTTTCTATGAAATTTCTAATTAGATGAACAATTATTAGTTGTATTGTTTTTTGCTTCACTTGTATTAATTTGGAGCTAAAATTTAATAAAAATTAGACCATTTGAGTCATTATTTTTTTTTTTGAATTTCTAAAAATAACATTGAAACGTCATTTAGAACATATATTTTGTATACAAAATATTGCAGGACTCTAAATAATTACATCCAACTATAGAGTAGAACCTCTAGCCATGTCCAAATGGAGCTAATTTTCTTCATTTTTTTAAGGGTAACTCACAGTCACTATTCTTTGAGTGCGCACAAAGGTAAAATCTCCGCTCATATGCAATAGTCTTTGGGTGCGCACAGGGTAAAATCTCCGCTCATATGCAATAGCTCGCAAATCACATAGGAGAGATAACCCGCATTAGACAAGCCCAGTATGACGAGCTCGACCCAGAAGATATTTTTGCTGACAAGGAATTTTGAACCTGAGATCTTCAACATGCCAAAATGCATTTTTTTAATATCTAACTAACAAAGAAACCTTGTATCCTTTTACTACTAATCGAGCTTTATTCACTCTATCATCGTTAAGGATTTAGGTAAGAATCGATTGATATATAAAACCAAAAAAAATAATATTCGTACTCCTATTTAAAGCTAAGTTGAAAGAAAAAAAAGAACCAATACAAAAAGAAAAACTCATTAATGAAATTATTTTTCAAAATTATAGAATCGCAACAACATAAATACAGTCATTCAGTATTTTTCTAAACTATATAAAATTAAACTTGAGTATTTGAAATATCGATATTAAAAAATTATTTAAAAATAACATTATAGTATACGATCATAAGTCAATCCATGCACACTTTCTCCCCACATAGCACTCCTAACATGGGATTCAAATGATCTTGGATTATCTCTTAATTCATCAGCAGCTTCAGGATTAAGTGGATCTTCATGATTAGGTTCAGTAAACAAATGGATTAAGCCATAAATCACAGCATTAATATTCAAAACAGGTTTCCAATCTTCTCTAAGAATATTAAGACAAACATTACCATCATAATCAATATTTGGATGATAAACTTTGATTTTGCACTTAACTTTTGGTGCATCATGTGGATAAAGTATTGGAATTTCAAATTTAAATGGAAATTCACCATCATGATAATAACCTTCATCAGGTTTAATTGAAACTTCAAAATTCATAAGATCATCTTTACCATTTGGAAATTCAATTGTACAAATTGGTGGTAATGTTAATTCACTAATATCTCTATGAACACGTAATTTTGAGGCTGTTTGTTCTTTAATTGGTGTTTTTGATCCTGCATTTTCAGCTGCTTCTTTTTGTTTTTCTCTAACTTTGATTAAATTAATCATAATGATTAAACTAATTTTGTTTAACATGTTAAGTAATTACATACGAGTTTAATTAAATACTAAAAGTTGTTTGAGGAAATTCGCAATATTTATCGCGTTATGCTTTTTTATTTTTATTTTTTTGGAGTTGTGGATGGAGTTATGTATGTGACCGAGTCATAAGTGGAATTAACATTTGGCAATAGATAAAAAATAGTTAAATATTATTTTCTTGTTTTGTAATAAATACGTTTTTAATGATTATTTATTATTAGGAAAAAAGATAAATATACTTTTGAACTATCGTAAATGGTGTGTATATATCTTCCGTCATGCTTTTGGGACATTTGTGTTCCGCCATCTAAAAACTGTGCAACGTGTCCCTGTTTATTCTGTTAGATCGAATGAGATATATGCTCTAGTTTTGGACGACAGGGGCACCAATGTTCCAAAAATATGATAGGGGGTATCTGCATACCAATTATGATAGTTTGAGGATATATTTGTCTTTTTTTCCTTTATTATTTCATAAGAAAATGTTATATTAACCCAATCTTTGATTTTTAGTATTTGTATTTCGAAGTAAAATTTTAAATGTCTATAAATTCATATTATTATTTGTGGTAAAATGATAAATATTTGATTAAATCTGACTTTGTGCCTGAAATTTTCATATAAACATAAAATGTTTCTTAATAAAAAACGATTTTATAATCAAAGCTCGAATCAAAATTTTAAATTAATAATGAAAAGATATTTATCAATATTTCGTCATTATCGTGAACTAATATATCGATTAGTCCAATGAAGATTTTTGACTTTTTTTCTCCTAACATAAAACAACAAAAACTTAATTATCGTACATCTTGTTCTTGTTTTTCTCAATTCACTTTATATTCTCAGCATATTACCTATTTTAACTAAGAAGAAAAATCCCCTCTCCAATGCCTCTTCCTTTCTAGATATAAAAATCTAATTATAGATTAAGAGACTAACACATTCTTGTTATTCGAACTTCTTCATTATCTTGAGAATTATCTTTTTTCTCTTTAAAAAATATGGAAAATTCTCAGAGTTATGGAAGAAGAAAAGGGATACTAAGCTTATTTTTGGGCATTTTCTTAGTGATGTCTGGTGTTAGTGCTGAAAGTATACATAAAATTTCAAGATACCTTTCTTGCTTATTCATTTTGTGTTTTTTAAGAAAAGCATAATACATAAACGTACTATCTATATTTACGTCCTTTTAACTTTTAAGAGTATACAAGTAGACACACACATTTTACGTGGTATTTTATGTGGCAATTCATATGAGATACACATGAATTGGTTTGTCGCAAGATATGTATATTTACTTATTGATCTTTATATAAATATAAATTTAAGTGTCTGCTCGGGCATATCCTAAATGCTGACTAAAACTAAGTTAAAAGAACATGTTTATTTAACATGCCCTAAAGAAAATATTACAAGTTTTAACATGTCTTATTTCATTCTTCAGATAGGAAAAACCCCACAGCTAATGTGAATTTGGCCCCATTTGAGCAGTGGAGAAGTGCCTATTTCTGCTTGTCAAATGTAAGTTGTTGACTTCAACTCTGTTATAATATTCAGATTCAGTGATAATATCAACTTATCATCATGATTAGACTTGTAATGTGTTTTGGTCTACATTCTAACCAAACATATTGTTAGAGTAAGTTAACTTGCTATTTATATAAATTTTATACTAAAAATTGTGATATTGTATGTAGACATCTCCAATTTGTTCAAAGAAACATACACTCACAATGTCTGGATGGCTAAATGTAACAAATGAAGAAGGTAAACAATTTTGTGTAAAGGGAGGCTGTGGAGATTATACTAAAGGAGTACTCGATTGCATTCATCATGTCAAACGCGATTTTTGGTTCGCAAACAAGGCCACTGTTAAACATATCTACAATACCATCGATGTTGGTTGCAACACCTCACAAGGTCATTCTTTTTTGTTTAACGGATTAACTTATATACGCTGATAATATATATATATAGAGTGAAGTAGTGTATCTATTCATAATTTACACATGTGAAGATTTTTAAACGTCTCTTATTATAACTTTTTTAACTTTCCTTAGTTCTTTATATTCAAATAGAAGTAATTCTTTTTTGTACTCGTTTTTTCTACTAATTCCTTCATGCACATTGCAGGTTTTAGTGGAACAAGTTTTTACCCACACTAAGGGTTCAAATCAGCATCGATGTCTCGTTATATAACACATATATAGCCATCAAATACAATAAAAGAACCAACAAGCATTACGTATTATAGACATCAAAATTATGTTTTTCTTTTGGGTAACGACTGATTTCTCATATGTGAAGAGTCATTCATCCTTTCTTTTGTATGCATAATAATATTTCTCTCTTCTGACGGTGCTTTACCAAAAGGCATATACACTCGTAATAATAAAATTGCTTGTTATCTCCATTTCCATTTTCAACAATAGAACCAGATGAAAAACTAGGGGTTGATAATTGTAAATCAATCCCAGAATTCAAAGATGTAACCATATTTGTCAGACAAATTAGGGGAAAGGCGCATGTCAAACTGGCAAACAAAGTAGAATTACATTGCAGTTTCTCCCTTACTAGTCATCAAATAAATATTCACAAATTGAAAACAGCTGTTCCCTTAACAACCCACATGAAGGGAGATTAAGAAGTAACTAAGTTCTTTCACGGAATTTATTCATTCACCCCAAGCACAATAAGACATTGCTGTTACAGAAGTCCCAGACATGCCTGGAGACAATTTTGCGCATCATCCCATTGCATATTTCTGAGTCCAGCTACGAGCAGTGGTTTCGTATTTGGCCCTGTCAGTTTTGTACATGTGAGCAATCTCAGGTACAAGAGGATCATCTGGGTTTGGGTCTGTCAACAGAGAGCAGATGGACAGCAGGACCTGCAAGCATATTGTTGGTTACACCTTCACCCAAAGGCAACTCAAAACGGGAAAAAGACACAAAATTTGAGTAGTAGAAAAACTTTTTTAAGATTTCTGAAGACAGAACTCTTTGCACACAAGGAAGGATCAGCTTTGGAAGGAGTATTTAAAAGTTGCAGTTGCAAGAAAAAAGGCAGTTAACCTCACTACACTTGAAATGGAACATTTCAAAACTACACTTGTCTAGAAAACAAGACAGCTGCATCAAAAATATGAGAGTACGGAGACCTATGCTGATTAACTTAATTTTTCAATAGCAGAAGTCCAGAAAAGTCTTCGTCATTGCACAAATTATAAGCATTAACCCTTGTAATGCCAAGGTAGTAGGAACACACGAGTCAACTTTGTTTTTTTGGACAATCAAGACAGTCTTTCTATCACTGGCCTTCCTACTGCTAAATGCTACTACTAGTTGGCGTGCAATTAGAAACTTGTCAAGACAGAACAAAGAGGCCAATGTGTGATATCACAACGTTTCAGAACAGCAGATGATAAGTATAGTTACTATTGAACTGTTCCATTCTTCTATTAGTTTCTCACTTTACTTTCTTCTCATTGTCATAATTCCCCTTGTTCAACTCTCTTCAAATCTAATGTACTAATAAAACAGTCATGTTTCAAAGCATTACATTCAGATATAATCAACATGTATGAGAAAATCAAACAAAAAAAGGATTACTATTATCAACATTGTGATTCACGTTTTGGCACTATATCTCTCATTTTTGGCAGAATTTGACACTATATCTGATGGCTCTCACAACTAGGCATAGATTGAAATGTATTTCTAAGCAGGATCATCTGGCTTGACCCTAAGCCATGATTTTAGTGGCCCCAAGTAGTATTGCTAAAATGAAGAGTCAAGTTTGTAAAGGTGTCAAAAACCTTGATCAAATCAATGAGTATTCAATGATTGCTATGCACCACAGAACAGAATCATCCTTGAGAACTTACAGTATCAATTATGGACTTCGGATTTTTGTAAAAAGCAATTTAAGACCCAAAAACTGTGTTAAATCGGGCAATGAAAAGAAAGATTAAGCTCCAAACCTTGGATATGGTTAATGCTGGACTCCACTGCTCCTTAAGAATATCCAGACAAATACTTCCATTGCTGTTGATGTTGGGATGGAAAACCTTAGTTCTGAAGGCAACCTGAAACAGCAAAAAAATCATTTGTAAAATCACCACCTCAGATTATTACAATGAAAAGAACTTTAATTACACAATTCATAAAAGTGCTCAAAAAAAGACAAGACAACACACTAATTATCCAGATACAGTTTAACTTGTTCTAAAATCAAACTGATGCTAGCTCCTTCGTTGTTACTAAAATTAAAGAGACAAGTAAATACACGAACTGAAGGTCAGACCTACAAAAACAAAATATGTACTGCTTCTGCGAGAAATGTTTTAAAAACTCATATTTGAGATGGATTTACTAAGGCTCCAAGATATGAGCAAATGCAAGCAAAATGATCTAAGTGAAGATTAGGGATATTCTGGAGTTGAAGTATACCTTTGGAGGCTTAAAAGGATAATCTGGAGGGAAATGAATTGAAACCAAAAATACACCTCCAGCATAAGGGCTATCGGTAGGCCCCATGATTGTTGCTTGCCAATGGAACATATCCTCTGCTACTGGACCTGTATAAAGCCAAATATGCTAGTGAATATGAGCATAAAGGTTTCTTTCAGGTGGTCACTGTAAATAGAAAAGTGAACATCTGGACTGCATTCCCTTATACATATTAACATTCCACAAAGGTTGCAACCACTGACAGCATAGCCACCATGACTTCCTTTCCATCTTAGTAATTTTTGTTATTCACAGATGAAAGAGGAAGCATCAAAACAACATCATCTCTAACGCCCTAGGAGGCCAGTTATGAATCGTAATGTCAATCAAACTTAAAATGAAGGAAAAGTGAAGCACAAAAAAGAATGACACACAACTAGAAGTACCATTCTTCACATATTAATTGTCATCAATAACATCTTGTATTCTCCTGGCAAAGAGTGCGATAAAAAGAGTCGCTAGAGACTAGAGTGACCAAACAGTGCAAAATGATGTGTATTCGATTGGAATGCAGTCAATGCACAAATCAGATAACATAAATGACGTTATTTCACGGGCATTTTACCATGCCATACTGCTTATTAAATCAAAGAGCAGATAGCTTCACCACCAACTAAGGTAATTATTTACAATATTTGACATATCTGCTATAAGTAACTCCGAGCCATTATCTGCAAAGAGAAGCTGGAAGAGTCAAACAAACCCAAACACCCTAAAACAAGGACACTATCATCAATACATGAGTAGGGACCTATAGTTCATTTGGCTAAGAAAACATAATCCCAGAAAACCAATAAATTAAACAATGGAATAAATAGTTCAGCTAAATTACCAGCACTGCATGATGTGGGAGGATCCTTCTGCAGATCCTTGAGCTCCTTCAATATCCTCTTCGACGCCATCAATTAGCCCCCCCGTACCTTCAACTCCAAACGCTGATCTGATATTCAAATGGAAACCTTTTACCACAAATTTCAAATTCCACAAAAGCAACAAAAAGAAAAGATGCAAACCACAACAACATAAAAATAAAAACACATAAATCATGTGCAGTTCTAAGACCTATCACACCCGCTACTTTCAGCTCATCACAAATTCATAAAGACAAACACATTACATACAATTATTTTTACTATAATAAAAACCTCACTCAAAATTCACCAACTCCAAACCTTACAAGTAACATAAGATCTAATTGATTGTTCATAAAAGAAAAACATAGATCTGTTTGATTTTCTGAACAGAACCACACATACGAGTGGACAGATATACTTCCTTCAGCTCATCACACAATTTTGTACATGTACAAAATAATAGTAAATATTACATACTATTAGCTTATACTAGCCCTGAATCCACTGACTCTAAATCCCGAATTTGCAGGTAAGGCATAATCCAAAAACTAATTAATTGCTAATAACAAAAAAAAAATAGATCTGCTTCATTCCTTAATAAAATCACACACTCCAGTAGGAAAGTATATACAACTACTACTTTCAGCTCGTCACACAATTCTGTTTATGCAAAAATAATACTAAAAATTTGCAAATACAGTTAACTTTACTAGCTCTGAATCCACTTACTCTAAATCCCAAATTAGCAGCTAAGACGTACCCAAAAACAAACTAATTGTTTATATAAAAAAAACTAGATCTCCTTCATTCGTCAAATAAAATCATATATTCGAGTGGATATCCATATACAAATAATGCCTTCAGGTCGTGACACAAAATTGTACACTTAAAGTGAATTTCAGAAAATTGCACATATAGTAAAATTTAGTAGCTCAGAATCAACTCACTCTAAATCACGGAATTAGCTATCAAAATCTGTTAAATAATTGTAACAAAGAAAATAAAAAAGCAAGATCTGCCTAACTCGAGCGGGTACATATATACAAATACTTCCTTCAGCTCATAACACAATTTTGTATATGTAAAAATCAATATTTAAAAGTTGCACCTACAATTAACTTTACTAGCTCTTAATCCACTGACTCTACATCCCGAATTAGCCACTACGACGTATCCAAAAACTGATCAATTGTTAATAACACAAAACAACATATATCTGCTTAACAAAATCATACATGCTAGTGGAAATCCATATACAAATTTTTGCCTTTAGCTCATGACACAAAATTGTACATATAAAACTAATGTTTAAAAAATTGCACACATAGTAAAACTTAGTAGCTCAGAATCAACTCACTCTAAATCCTGGAATTAGATATCCAAAACTGTTCAAAAAATTTATTTTTTTTAAAAAAAAGAAGCTAGATCTGCCTAATTCAAGTGGATAGATATATACAGATACTTCGTTCACCTCATCAAACAATTTTGTATATGTAAAAATTAGGATTCACATACAATTAACTTTACTAGCTCTTAATCCCGAATTTGCAGCTTAACTAAAACTAATTAATTGCTAATAACCAAAAACCCTAGATCTACTTCATTCCATAAATAAAACCATACATTCAAGTGGACATCCATATACAAATTCTGCCTTCAGCTCATGACACAATACTGTACATGTAAAACTACAACTAAAAATTGCACATCTAGTAAAATTGAGTAGCTCAGATTCAACTCACTCAAAATCCTGGAATTAGCTATCTAAACCTATTAAAAAAAATTCAAATAAGCTAGATCCGCCTAATTCAAGTGGATAAACATATACAAATACTTCCTTCAACTCATCACACAATTTTGTATATGTTAAAATTAGTAGTATAAAAAAAACTCCACATACAATTAACTTAACTAGCTTCTAATCCACCGTCTCTGATTCCCGAATTAGCAGCTAAGACTTATCCAAAAACTAATTAATTTTGCTAATAACCAAAAAAAAAACCTAGATCTGCTTCATTCCTCAAATAAACCATACATTCGAGTTGATATCCATATACAAATTCTTCCTTCAGCTCATCATACAGTACTGTACATATAAAACTTATATTTAAAAAATTGCACTAAAAAAATTTAGTCTCACTCAAAATCATGGAAGTAGCTATCCAGAAAAATTCAAAAAAAAACACTAGATCTGTGAATTTTGAAGTACCTGAAAGTGATGAAACTGGTGAGAGAGGCGGATTTGCTTGAGTTGAAATTGAAGGAGACGGAGAATGCAGAGGTGTAAAAGGATATTTTTGAGCCAATAGCAAGTAACAATACTTTAGTTTTGAAAGAAATGGAAGAAGAGAAGATTAAAATGAGAAATTGGAGTGTTATAAAGGAAGTATTCAGTAGGGTCCAGCTTCTAGAATCCTCTTGTACAAGTCATAATTTTGGCGTAAGATCAACGCTAACTCCACCTTTTTATACGTTGCTCTATTGTTTTTTCCTATCCCATAAGTTTCGGTTAATTTTAATGGCGTATAAATAATATTATTTTTATTCATGTTTTATTATTATAATTTTTATTTTTAGAGTTAAATTATAAGAATTTTGATTAATATTTTAAAATGTATACTTTCATCATATTGATATGAAAAAAATTGTAATTTGTAATACTTTTCGTATAGTTTTTGAATATTTAAATTTCTTGGTGAAATTATCAAATTACTGCTATCTAATTTAATTTTGAAATTAGTTAAATTGATTTTTGAAAAGCGCGACGTGATAAATAAAAATGAATGAAACAAATATTTATATAAAATTAAAGAAATACACTTATTTATCCGTCATGACAATATCACCCATGAATAAAATATTTCACCAATTATTGTCTTTGTTATTATAGAAGACAATGAACTAGTCCTCCATATCTAAAAATGATTTTAATCTAAAATTTGTAAATTTAACTTTTGAAATTAAGATCGCTAGTACGTATAATTAAGTTAGATGATTGTTAATTACCTAATTAATTATGTTCCAATAGTTATCCTTATATATTTTTTTAAATTTTTTACAGAAATTACATAGTTTTTATATGAAATTACAATATATCTTTTTTTAAATTGTAATTACATTAATCCCTTAAAAAATAACACAAACCGAATGCATTAATATGTAGCTCGAATACATTAAAGAGTATTACGGATACATTATAACATAAATTGGATACATAATATATAGCTCGAATACATTATAAAATAAACTGAATACATAATATATAACTCGAATACATAATAGAAATAAAATTTTTAAAGATTTTTAAAAATATAAAGAAATATTAAAAATAAAAAAATATATAAAAGGTGTATTTCAATAATTTCTCCTTTAAAAAATCTAAAATCATACATTTGATAAGTGTTCAAATGCAAGTGTATTATCACATAATAAACACGATCCAATAGTTGATTGTATCACACAATAAATCTAATGGATTAGTTATTGTTCGTTCTATTAGTTAGTTACTAATTCATTAGTTAGTTGACTCAATAGTGTTTAATTGATGATGAGCTTGCATAGTTTGTTAAGATTCAATTTAAAGAAATTTTATAAATTGAAACAATAAAATTGAGCACGTCTAATAATGCTCACTGTAAATATAACATGATCAAATACATTTTTTTTTTCTTTTTTCTTAGCTCGAGTTTATAAATGGAGTTGTGGATTTTGTAAACTCATAATTTCTTATTAAGCTATAAAGTTATACTATATCTTACCTAATCGCCTATCTCCGATATTTTTTTTCTTATTTACTAGTATTATTTATTTTCCATTAGAAGGGACAAAAATGGAATCTTTAGTACTCCAACCACAAGGAAGAAAAAATAAAAACAGAGACCCTATTCTCTTTGGTGGAAAATGGAATCTTGTAGGGCCCTATTTCCAAGTTATGGAGAAAAAGGTGGAGTCAGCTAGTGGACATTGAGGAGATTTTTATAGTCAATTAAAAACTTTATAAATGTTATTTTTAATTTATGATTGAAAATTAGTTTAAGAGAATAAAGAAGTTAAATTAAAACAAAAAGATTTATGATATTACTCAAATTTATACAAGTGCGTATGTGATATCATTTTCTGAGACAAAAATAATAAGAAAAAATAAATCATATCCTCTCGAACAAAAATTATTTTAGCATTTTAATTAGATCACGTTTATTTACCCTTTTAATTTTATTTTACGTGAATTTAATGTTACCCGAAAGGATGTCTCGCCACAAAAAGAAAGAAAATAAAAATAGTCCTACTAGTATATATACTACTAGTACTAGTAAATAGGCCTGCGCTTTGTGAGGCTATGACTTTCTTTTTAAAAATTTATTAGAATAGAACTTTTCTTGTGTTTTGAAGTTATAGTATTTTTATATAATTTTTTTTAAGAATATAGAGGTTATCCAATTCTAGTTTATCATTTTTTTATTAAAAGAAAAGGCAAAATTACAAATTATAGCACTATTTTTTCCTAATTTCATTTTACCATGGTTACATAGTGTCTTTAATTAGAGTGTCACATAAATATTTTTTCTGAATTTTCTTCTTTGCAAATTCCATTAGTATAACACTATCAACTACATTCAAAATATTATATATTTTAAAAATATGTATATAACTAATGTGTTTATGAAGAGCAAAGGTTCCGTAATCACATGATATACCAATAAGTAATATGTAGTCAGAATGTTTTAAAATTAATTTGCAATCTTTCAAAATCTAAATTTCATATGTAATATAGTTATGATAGTGTTTTCTAATTGAAATTATGAACAAACAAAACATTAAGGAATCCTTGAAAAGAATGAAAGAGAAGTAAGGGATAATAAGAAAAAGTTCAAAAAGATACTTTGGTGTGAAGAATAATTATCATTCTGTATCGTATAATTATAATTAATTGCTAGTTTTTAACTATCGTTTGGTCCCTTTTTCTAACATCGTTAAGGGGGAGTAATCTCTAGGGGATCTCTTAAAACAAAATATATTTTTATAACTTAATTAATGGTTGTTGGTGAAAGTTCGATTTTCACTTTTTAACGGGTCAAGTTTAGGTTTGAATTGAATCGGCCCACCAATCTTTACTGACGCATGCTCAGACGTAAGGCCCATAAGTCGGCCCAATCAATTCATCCACCTATAAATACATACACGCTAGGGTTTCTTTACAATTTCGTGTTTCTGAAGCCGCCGCCTAACAATCCCGAAGAGAATCAGCGATGGGTCGAAGTAAGTTTTTTCTCTCGCAAATTTATGTTGATTTTCATCTTCCTTTACAGTTTTAGCTCAATTACAGTCCCTATTTGCAGCGAAATGATACATTTGATTTATCGATGTTTGGTCTAGTAGATGTAGATGTAGAGCACAATGAATAGTAGGATTTTTTTGTAAAGAAGTTGGGGGAGGGGATCATAAAGGTGGTGAATGAATCGAATCCTTGCCAAGTTTAGTTACGAAGATTCCCCAATATTAGTATTCATATAGAGACTAGAGATAGTAAGAATGTATTGACGGAGCTATGCTCATTTGAGTTTATAGTTGATGGAGTTTTATGATGTTGCTTCAGTTCCTGTCATTTGAGACCAAGCCACTCGACTTCTAGTCCTGCAAGTGATAAAATTGGGTAGCTTATTCATGATGATAAAATTTGTGGGAGTTACATGTAGTTGCTGCTGTTCGTGTTTTTTTTTGATGCTGATCACTTGATTTCCAGTTCTACAAGTTTTAATTTGTGGGAGCTACATGTTGTTGCTACAGTTCGTGTCTTTTGATACTGACTGCTGTTCTACAAGTTTTAAATTGATAGCTTAAGGATATAAACTATGCCCTTTAGTTTTATGATGTTGCTACGGTACGTGTCTTTTTGCTCTGGTCCTAGAAATGATAAATTGGTAGTTTCAAGATGGGACATTTGCCCTGTTTTCTTTTTCTTGCAAAGCAAACTTTTTTCTGCAACCAAATTGAAAAACAGCTGAGTTATCATCGTTGTAGAGGAAAAACGTGTAAGAGAACAGTTTGTCGTATGGTTTTTAAATGTAGCTTGTGAGATTTTTTCGATGAATCAATGCAAATGGTTAAGTTGATGATAAAAAATGTATCTTAAGACGCACCAAGTCTTTCTGTGTATGGGCAGACACAAGTATGACAAGGCTCACCACCTTTTTATTATTCTTTGTTAGTGAAGTACAATTAAGTTGTTCTGCACTGTATTATTGATATTACTTTCTTTCAGGACCTGCAAGGTGTTACCGCCAGATTAAGAACAAGCCTTACCCAAAATCACGGTTTTGCCGTGGTGTCCCAGATCCAAAGATCAGGATCTATGATGTGGGTATGAAGAAAAAGGGAGTTGATGAATTTCCTTTCTGTGTGCACTTGGTCAGTTGGGAGAAGGAGAATGTTTCAAGTGAGGCACTTGAAGCTGCTCGTATTGCTTGCAACAAGTACATGACCAAGTCTGCAGGAAAGGATGCTTTCCACCTCAGGGTTAGGGTCCATCCCTTCCATGTTCTGCGAATTAACAAGATGTTGTCATGTGCTGGGGCTGATAGGCTCCAAACTGGTATGAGAGGAGCTTTCGGTAAGCCACAGGGAGTCTGTGCCCGTGTTGCTATTGGTCAGGTTCTTCTCTCGGTTCGGTGCAAAGATGGCAATGCTAACCATGCTCAAGAGGCTCTTCGCCGTGCTAAGTTTAAGTTCCCTGGCCGACAAAAGATTATTGTCAGCAGAAAGTGGTATGACTTCTATCTCCCTATTCACCTTTAATTTTTATGTCCTGCATTTGTTTGTGGACTAAATAATTTCCCATACTAACTTATGTTGGGTTATGAAGGACTGGCTTGTCATTGTGCTATTTGTTTTTCATGACGATTGCACAGTTTTGTAGGATTTTACATCTACGGCTTTTGAAAGTCAGGGTTGGTTTAGTAGCGCTCATTCTAGAAAGATCACACGAGCTTTCGATGTTTCAATGTCTTAGTTATTTGTGTCCCCTGTACCATCGTTTGGTCTCTTTTTCTAACATAGTTAAGGGGAGTATAATATCTGGTCCAATACTTTTGAAGCCTCTTTTAATGTTAATACACTCCGCATTTTTATTTGCAGCCTTACTAGAACAGTATCTGTGCTAGTCCTTGTACCACTGTATCTTTGAGTGCTAATGTGCTTACTTTTTAACTGCAGGGGGTTCACTAAGTTCAGCCGCACCGATTATCTGAAATACAAATCCGAGAATCGTATTGTCCCAGACGGTGTGAACGCCAAGGTTTGTTTCACTATGATCTGTTTATATTATTACAAGCTGCATTGTGATAGAATTTTATATCAGATCTTTTTGCCTATGTATTCAATGTAATCTTAGTGCTTTTACTTGTGCTTTTGCAGCTTCTTGGCTGCCATGGACGACTTGCTGCACGTCAACCTGGAAGAGCTTTTCTAGAAGCTGCGAATTGAAGTTGCAGACTTTACAAATTTGTACCTTTAGCTTTCTGCTTCCGCTGAATGAAATTTTGTGTCCTGATCTTCTATCTAGTTCTGAACCATTATATAAGTTGTTACCGCTCTGAACGTTTACCTTTTCTAAGTATAATTATTGGCTTTTATTTTAATGATGATGAGTTTTGTTTTACATTTTGCTGTCCTTGGACGTTCTACTTCGTTTCTTACTCATGCGAGTTGCATCTTAATTTTCTCCATGATTGGGTTTTTGGTCAGTATTGGTTTCTGTTATGATTTTCGTTTGATAACATACACCAGTGAAATATTCAAGATGTGTTTGAATTGACTCAATCAACACTTCATTGATCAATATAAATAGTGAGGGAGTTAGTGTGCTGAAAAAACTTGACAAATCACCTGATCTTGAATGGTTCCGATCAGGAACCAAACTATTTCAGACAACCAGGAACCAAACTATTTCAGACAACCATATAGACCGATTACTCAAGAAGTTCTATTGAAGGACTGCACAGGTAACCAAAATGCCAATGATTCTTAATAGTATTTTGAAGGACACATTTAGAGAGGGAGCATTCATCATGGCAACTTGAAGATCGCTGATACAACTTCATAGAAGAATTCCGAACACAGAGAACAAATATGCTCTTCCAAAAATAACAAGCTAAGTTGCTTCAGAGCATAGTAAAGCAAAGTAAAAATGGTGCAACAGAACTGTAGTTGCATTTCTTCAACTGTCAAGAGTTTCTAAGGCAAGTTGCCTAATTAGCTGTTGGCAAATGAGATTTACTGCCAAATATTTTTAACATGTCTTGCAAAATCTTCACAAAACTTTGGTATGCTTGCCCACAACAAAGGGTTTGATTTCTCACATGCCTACAGAATGATGCTTCTCTACTTTTCTTCTAGTACTGCGTCTCGTAGCTGAAGTCACCACTACAGAGACCTCTTCTTTAGCTATTGTTGGAACTTCTGGTTTGTTGCTGCTTTTCTTTTTTTTCTTTGTTTCACTCTTTGGTGTTTCTTCAGCTTCACTTTCTTCTTTTTCTGCCTCGGGTTTATCTACTTCACTTGAACATTGGGATGCTCGAACAATGTAGACCTATAGACATTATAAATAAGAATACCTGAATTAACAGCAACAACAACATACCTAGTGTATCCAACGAGTGGGGCTGGGAAGGGTAGAGTGTATGGAGACCTTACCCCTACCTCGCAGAGATGGAGAGATTGTTCCAGATAGAGCCTAGGCTCAATAAGAATACTTGAAATAAGTACATCAATTCACTTAGAGAAGAAGAACTATTGAGGGAACGGGTAGTCTGGACTGGCAAAGAAGGGATTGAAGCTGTTTGTCTACAGATTTGCAATAACTAAGATAAACGAGACAAGCTAATGCGTTGAAATTGAGATCTTTCATAAGATCATATTATACGTCAGCTTATTCAACGGATTAGAGTGTTGCATATCGAAATCCAACCTTGAATTTTGTGGGCTCGACCAACTCAAATACTAGAGCATCCCCATCATCCAGCTTATGATCAAGTGCAAAAGCTCTCCATCCTCCACTTAGTCCAGTTCTTTTGCCGATAAAGAGAGCTTCATACTCTAAACCTTCTTCATCCACTAGCAGAACATCTACAGTAGATTTGGGAAGATGGTCTTGACAAAATCTAGTAGGAAGTCCCTGATATCATTGCGCAAGATAGGCCGTAATGAGTGTAGCATAAAAAAGGTTTTTTTTTTTATTTTATGTCGCATAGTATATAACGAACACTCAAATTTAAGCTAAGCTGACAAGTAAGCACTCTTAACTTTGACAGTGCACATCTAGACACCTCAATTTGGTCTCAACTAACAACTAAACACTCCAACTCGTCCACACTGTGTCTCGTGGACATCCAATGTTAACGTGACACATAAATTTCGGAGGTAGTTGATGATCATTTTGTAAGTTGGAGCGTTCAATTGACATAGTGGAGATGAGTTGAGGTGTCAACATGTGCATACTCAAAGTTAAGAGTCTTTTTTTTTGTTGCTTCTTTCATTCTTCCCTTGGCTCTAGTAGCTGAAGTCTATGGCAACTTACCAACCAGAAACAACTGTAGACATGGGATCGAACCATAGTCTTGATAAAAAATGGCTTATCCGACTGCAGATTACTCTGGAGCTTTTCCGCACACTTTAAAGCTTGTACCTTCTCTTCATATGAAGCAACTTTCACTTCTTCCAATGGTCTTGCTAGATAACTGCCAATCCCAAGCAATTATTCCAGAGTTCGGACAGAAGCAAATGGTATCAAAATTCAAATTAAACCATCTCACCTTGCCCATGAAGAGCTGAATTTTGATCTCTTCCGTAAAGATGGAAGCTCTATATCAATCTGAGGTGATATTGATAAGTAACTAAGTGAAGAAATGAAAAACTGATAACCATACGAAAAAACTTACAAACAGTGGACATAGCAAGAGATTTCACCAAAAATATTTATCAAGACTATGTGTGAGGAGTTGTTAAACTCTGTGATGATTATAGAATACTTAGTTTTCGCTAGATCTTATATTCTTCCTGCTTGTTAATTAGTACGTAGGATCAGTAAGGTCAGTCTAGCCCTTTGCTTATACTCTTCTCTTTGAGGTTCGCTTTTATTTATTAATATATTATAAAACCTATGAAGATTTCATAATATTTCTCTTTATTCTGAAGCAAGTGTTCATCCATGAGGTGGTGTCCAGTATGTACTATGTACTGAAACAAAAGCATGAAGTCTTACTTCATCACGGTATGTTGGAACAGGATTCCTTGCCCGTGCAGACCTTCTTGGCTCCGACAGGTAAACATCGTTTGCTTTTTGTCTAACTCGGCGTAGCTATGCATGACAAGAAAACAATATCAGCTCATGCATGCTTACATAAGAACTGCAGTATTTCTTTATAGGAATGAAATGACCATAACATGTCACCTCAGTTTTATAGTCGGACTTCTTCTCAGACTTTGTAATATCAGAAAGGTTTTTAGATATATTCAAAATCCCCAGATCCTTCAAAAAAGTAAAAAAGAAGGGAACATAGTAAGAGATAGAGAAAGCAATCTTATAATTCCTACAAAATGTCATTGGCAGGTTATTGCTTCATTGTGAACTCTGCAACATATTTCTTTTACTACTATTAGAGGCCTGGATATGTTTTATACAACCAAAACGTAGATTTTTATTCATACATACAACTTTTCTCCAAAAGAATTTTCATAATAATTATCCATATAGACAATTTTCCTCCATAATTGTCTCCAAAAACTAGTAGATTGTTCACATGCAAGCCTTCAATTACTTAATTTTTCTTTCAAAGAAGCATCCAAAAGCTATGTTGTTCGGCTCTTCAAAAATGTCGATTGGTGCATGTTGGATCCTCCAAAAGTAGTGCATTTTTAGAAGATCCAACACGAATGCAACAACGATTTTGATTAGTCTAAAAGTACCAGCAGAAGAACTAAAAGATGTTGTGCTTTAACGAAGTTACTACCTCAAATCGTTTCTTATTGTCCAGAACCCTTTGCCTACGGACCTCCTCGTAACTGTTGGTTTTGTCATTTGCCATTGACTAGAATACTCAAAAGACCTTCTTGATCTGGAAAAGAGAAGGGTGTTTCTTGTAATGCACTTCAAAGCTAAAATGTGAAGCAAACACCAAATGTTCTTTCACCTGCAATAGGTCACATGCTAATTGCATAGAGATAACCATTCATAGGAAAACAATTGTCACCAATTTGAAGATAAGTTAGTCTAATGTTTAAAACTTCTACTATTTACAAAGATAATAACAATATCCAGGGTAATCTCACAAGTGGGGTATGGGGAGGGTCGAGTGTATGCAAACCTTGCCTTATCTCGTTGAGATAGAGACGTTGTTTCCAATAGAAACACAGGAAGGTCAAATATCTAAGCATCTAACTACAACTACTACAACAACTAATCCTCAGCTACAAACTAATTGGGGTCGGCTCTATGAATCTTGTTTCATTTGAACACATTTTACTCTTCTAGGCTTCTACTTCATACAAAGAAACCAATCGATCAATTATGCCTCAATTCCAAAATACTTGGGGTTTGAACACATCATAAGTGACTTCTAGTATTATTTTAGATATCAAACTCTTTCATTCTAACTTTTCTCGTGACATGTTTAAAAACATTTCGGTGCATTCAACACATTTTTAGTTTAAAAATCGCAAAATTCAAAAGTCATATTTACACAGCAAGTCAAAACAAAACAAACAAATTGAAACGAAAAGAGTAGTTCCGTAACAATCAAAGTCTTTCAATTTTAAAAGACCAATAATGTGATAATAGCATGAAGAAAAAACCTAGTAGCTATCAGCATTCACTGCATAAAAGTACCAATATTTGGAACAAGAAATCCAACCCCCTCATCAAAGTATGCAACTTTTTCAAGATTAGAGTCAGGATTTAAGTTATAGATACTCATCAGATTACTAAATTAATACTTAAATCAAAAGATTTACATATAATTAGCTAAAAAAATGATTAACAGTACAATGATAAAGTCAGGAGGGAAATTAAAGAACAGCAAAAAAAAAATATAATACATAAAACAAGAAAAACAAAATAGCCAAACCCAATTTATAAAAATAAAATTTTTAGAGCAAAAATTATCAAACCAGAGGTGAAAATGCAGGTGTAGAGAGAAAAGATGAAATTTGAGAGCTTTTTTTTTTGAAATTTGAAAGGTAGAGAAGAGTTGAGAGGGAAAACAGTATGTGCGCCTCTTCAGCTTTGGGTTGTGTGCACACATACATAAGGGTTTCTATTTAGGGAAGTAAAGTATACGCTTGGTACGCGAATTAAATTATTTTTTCGATCGTAATATAAAATCTTATCACAAGGTAATTCTCAAATATTTCATACTTAATCTCGTGTACCAAATGACCCCCAAGTGTCATGTATTTAGTTGAACTATAGTTTGTTCTAACTGAGAGCAATAATATACGAACCACATGTTTGTTCCAATAACCCGAACTAGGGTTTGTTCAAATTTTGCGAAAGTTGTTGCTTTGAGATATTTTGGTAAGTTAATGATATGAAATATGTCACCTCTTTTAATTCTACGTATCAGTCTCAAGTTGAACAAGAGTGATGCTTTCCAACTTATTAAGGCGCTTTTTCGTACATATTTTAAGTGATTAACTTATCTATATAATGAGCGCTTAAAAATAACTTCTTAAAATTTTGAGTAATAAATATTTAATTGAAAAATATTGTATCATGTGTTTAAATATCTAATTGAAATAGATCATGATTCTTTTAACTAAATAAATGATTAATTTTAGAGTTTGGTTAATGTAAGAACTTATGTTATGGATCCAAAATACAAAACTTGTTGCAGTGCGTATAACTTCATAACTCAAAAACTATAAATCTAAATTGGACAGATAAAAAAAATGGTGATGATACTTTTTATTATGCTTCAAAAATTTAATTAATTTGACATAATAGTTGGAGACTCGAATATTAAATATTCAAGCAGTATAATAGAGTCCGGAGCCTAAAGAGTATTAAATGTTGACAAAAATCCTAAAATGGTATATGAAATTTTATTTTAACCAAAAGGGCAAAATCGCTAGAAGAGGAGCGATTTTTATCGTCGAAAAAAATTTGATAAAAAGAAATCGCTGCCTTGGCAGCGATTTCTAAAATATATATTTTTTTAATAAATCGCTCCCTAAGCAGCGATTTCCTTAATTTTTAAATTGAAATTAAAAAAAAATAGGAGCAAATCGCTGCAATTGCAGCGATTTGTCTCTAATTTTTTTTTATATTTTTTTAAATCAATTTTTTAGAAAAATTTTGATTGCTACTTATTTTTAAAAATCATTAAAAAAGGAAATTATTTTGGAATAAGTAGTAGGAAAATTTAAAATTAAAATTTCTTTAAAAAATTTAAAATTTAATTTTAAAAAAATTGTAAAAAAAAATATTAAAAAAAATTGATTGGAAAAAATAAAAAAAACAATTTGGAAGTCTATGTACTATGTACTGAAGAAAAGCATGAAGTCTGTCTTCATCACGGTATGTTTTGGAAATCGCTGCTAAGGCAGCGATTTTACTTTTTCCGGCGAAATTGCTGTCCTTCCAGTTATTTTACCTTTTTGGTTAAAATAAATATTCATATATCATTTTAAAATTTTTGTTAACATTTTACACGCTCCGGATGCTTGAATCTTCTGTGCATAGTAGTATTTGTTTGGCCCTGGTAACATCCAATATTCAGTAGTCTTTTTTGGGGTCATATTGAAGTGATGTAGTAAAATTAAAATATAAACTTACAAATTAAGATTCCAGAGAAACAACGTTGGTGCAAATATTTAGACTCGTAAAGGTGGTTGAGTTGATGTAACAAAGGGATATCGGGAGAACAAGGATCGATTACCCATGCCAACTCTTAATCAAGCCAAGAAAACACATGATAATTTAATGAAAATTGTTCATTGTGCAATCACAATGGGGACTTCAACAGCAAGTCAATGAAATGTATTACAAATTATTCTTAAAACTCTATTTCTGAATAAGATTTAGGATGCACAAGACAATCAAAAGACCCTAACAGAGATTTAGTTGTTATTTATAGGGCGCCATACAAGTAAATTATCTTCAAAATGAGAAGTTCCAAAAAAATGCAACAATAGTAGCTTATTTTCCTGTTGAAAACTGCAAAATGAAGTAGAGATCTCCAACAGACAGATGAAGAAACAGTTTTAGTATCTGTGTTCTAACTTCTCCTTTTCCAGGAAGTTCTGCACATACCTGCATGCACAAAGAATGCGGGGAGTGATCACTACGCGTATTGTTATCATTATACACACGCAAACACACGTCTGTGTTAATTATAACGACGACTGTCATATGCATTTTCAGCACCTAAACTTGTCAAAAGAATTCATTGCATCTTGTAATTGATGAGGTTGAAACAAATTTATTCAGCCAACTATCCAAACTAAAAGGAGATCCTCCCGAAAGCCCTAATCGAGAGAAAGGACGTCTTTCTATTTGGGAATTTGAAATGTTTGACAACACTCCAGCAATTATATATATTATTATGCAACTTATCTTTTCAAACTTAACATTATTTATTGCTTTCTTCCATTATGCTTATATAATCCACAAGGCAAACTAAATATGTAGGTGCTGTAACCAGTCAAATATCATAAAATGGCATAGATGAAGTATTTGAACTAAAGAATCTAAATTTTAGAAGCCCAAACATGATGAAGGTTTCAGCAATCAGCTCCTTTAAATAGGTCAAGTTTGCAAATAGCTAGAACACAAACTAAAAAAGAGTTTATTGCATACTGAAACCTCAAACACTAGCATACATGACATAAATCAATTTAAAGAGCATTAACAAGAAAGTAATCCCTCTATCTATTTTTACTTGTCCAGTATTGATTTGTCACATGCCTTGGGAGCAATAAATAGAAGATAATTTTACTATATTACCCACTGAATATAATAAATTCAATGCATTGGGAAATGACTATAGGTAATAACAAGGGTGAAAATTAGGAACAAAGTGATAAACTTCTTGATTTTCAAATCTGTAAAAGTGGATATCTTCTTTTTGATGACCAAGTAAAAGTGGATATCTAATTTCAGTATAGTGAACAAATAAAAGTAGACGGAGGAAGTACTTCCTCCATCCACCTTTACTTGTCCACTACACTAAAATTAGTTGTCCAACCATACTTGTCCTGTTTTGAAAACGAAGAGATAATTTACCCTTTTGTGTCTATTTTACCCTTGCTATCAAATACTTATTCAATACCTAATATGTTTCCCAAAGCATTAAATTGTTTAATATTCTACGTGTAATAGTTACATTAACCCTACTATTTATTTTTTTTTAAGGTGTGCCAAGTCAATAGTGGACAGCCATTGATGGACAGAGGGAGTAAAAATCAACATGACTAATATTTAGGAATTTTGAAAATACTGTAGATTAGATTTTGGGCCCAACTCACATCCAGCTCAAAGGGAGGAAGATAACCCAATTTTAATGTCATAGATTAGATTTCATTGCTGATAATACTACATTCTATTAGAAAAATCACTCCATTTGAAATTTTTAGAGTTGGAGTTAAAGATGGAATTGCGTTGGTTATAGTTTTTGCTGATAATATTTGGTTGTTTGAATGTAATTTCCTTAATAAAAAAAAACTGAACTATAAATAGGCTTATTTTTTTAATTTAAACAAAGATTTGAAAAAGAAAAATATAATGAAAGTGAGAAAAGTGATGAGAGGCTTTTGGATGGTCCCTAAATTCTTAGAAATCTTCATGGCCACATTTATTTTCAAATGAAAGTGAGAAAAAACAAACTTTAAAGAGTAAAAAGAACTTCAGGAGATAACAAGTTTCTTGAACTAGACAGATTACACAAGGATCCTTCGATCATTGGCAATTACTATATCTCCAACTTTAGCAGCATAGGCATAGTTTCATGATTATGAAGATTGAAGAGTTCACACAAGGAAACAAATATAATACCAATGCAATAAAATCTATCAAATCCTAATTTGATACTATTGTATGTTATTAGAATCCTTGATCCATAAATCATCTATATTCACCTCACTAGGCTCTACTTATGTCAAAGTCCCAAAACAACCAATCAACCACGCCTCAATATTAATTTAGATCGGGTCAGTTATATGAATGTCCCCGAAGAATCTACTGTTTCAGCTTCAAACTCAACGGATAAGGGTCCATCCCACCTTTGCCAATTGACCATGAGCAATACATCACCCATATTAACCATTACGCTCTATTTAGGAGAATATCATATATCAAAACAATCACAACCACACCTCAATACTAAATTACTTAGGGTAAGCTATATAAATCCCCTACATCTATTCTTTCACTGCCGAGGAATCATATGTTTCAGCTTCCAAATTTGACGGATAGTATGCCACCAACCATTTCCAATTGCACCAAAAGCCTTGTATCCATAAATCCCCTATATCCATTTCCGCTCTAAGGAGGTCAGATCTAAAGGAAAAAACAATACAATTGACTAAGCTTCATTACTTAATTAGCTTGAATTGGTTATACAAAGTCTCTATATCCATTTCTCTATCCGGGTCCTAGCCCAAAAGAGAAAAAAACCCAATGTCGATTTCTCTACTCGATAATACGCCTCTTACTTTGCCAATTGAACCAAAGCCATGTAACCTTAAATCCCCCATGTCCATTTCACTATAATCAGGTCAAAGATGAAGAAAAAACAATCAATTAGCTCGGATTGGTTGTACAATATCTCTATATCCATTTCTCAGTTCCGGTCCTATCCCAAGAAAATGAATGCCCTATATCAATTTCTCTACTCAATAATATACCTCCTATCTTTTCCAATTGAACCAAGGCACTGTAACATATATGCTCCATATCTATTTCGCTCTAATGAAGTCAAGAGATTGATTAAAAAAACAATTAATTAACCACACCTCAATATTAAATTAGTGCGAATTGGTTATACAAATTCTCTATATCCATTTCTCTATTTTGGCCATAGCCGAAAAGAGCGAAATCCTCTATATCAATCTCTATACTCAACAATATGCCTCCTAGCTTTGCCAATCGAACCATGTACCCTTAAATCCCCTATATCCATTTCCACTCTAATCAGGTCAGATCTTGAGCAAGAAAACAATCAATTTACTACGCCTCAATACTTAATTAGCTCGAATCAGTTACACAAATTCTATATATCCATGTCTCTATTCAGGTTCTAGCCCAAAAGAGTGAAATCCCCTATTGCAATAAAGCCCTGCACCCATAAATACCCTATACATATCTCGCTCTAACCAGGTCTGATCTCGAGAAAAATTAACCAAGCCAGAAGCAGAACCCCGTATTTCTTCTAGAGAATCTCCTAATTGTTCCAGAGCAACTAGAAAGAGATTCTTTAACCAGAAAGAATTCGGTTCAGATACCTACACCTCGACACTAAATTAGCTACAGTAAGTTATATAAATCCCCCCAAAGTCCATTTTTTTACTACTGAGGAATCCACTATTTCGGCTTACAAATTTGATGGATAAATACCTCATACCTTTGCCAATTGAACCAAATCCCCATACCCCGTAAATTCCCTATACACATTTCACTCAAATCAGGTCAGATATCGAGAAAAAACAATCAATCAACCAATTTGTATAGCTCGAATCAGTTATACAAATTCTCTATATCCATTTCTCGATTCAGGTCCTATCCCAAAAGAACAAAATTCCATATTGAACCAAAATACTGTACCCAAAAATCCCCTATGCTCATTTTGCTCTAATCAGATTATAAATCGAGAAAAAAACAATCAATTAACTAAGCTTCAACCCAAATCAGCTTAAATCGGCTACACAAATCCTTTCCATCCATTTCTCTCCATACAAGTCCTAGACCAAAGGGAAAAACAAGTGAATTACGTGAAAAAAAAACAGCGAAAACACAATAAACAGTACTTACGAGTAGGTTCCGACGAGTGGACCAAGCAAGAGAGTAGCGCTGATCCAATTTTCAGAAACTTTGTGATGGATCTTACCAGGAAGATCCTTCCATAAACCAGGCATAATTTTCTGTTGAAATGGAGATATAGCGTATACAACAGCCTTCAGCTTCACCGGTTGCTTCCCCATCTTCCTTCACAGCGAATAGTGATTTGCTTCGATCCTTAACAAATCTAGGGTTTGTTGATTTGAGATTTGGAGAAGAAAATGGAATTGGTATTTTGGTAAAGAGTAATTTGGTGAAAAATGGTTTGGGCTTCTGGGCTTCCCTTCTCCATCTTGAATAATGGGCTTCAAATACTTCACATATAGCCACTTAAAAAATAATTAATTACTCTCTATAGTTATAGTTTGATAATTACAAATTGTAGCTACATGTTACATGAAAGAGAGAGACAAGCGAGATTAGGAGAGAGAGGGAAAGAGTGGGAGAAAGGTGAATTGTATATGTGTACTTGTTAGATAATTATATATTATATATATGTATTTGTATATATGGCAACAGAGATTGGGAGAGAGAGGAGAGAGAGAGCCGAGCGAGACTGGGAGAGGGAGGATAAAGGTGAGAGAGATCGAGAGAGGACAGAGAGTTGGAGAGAGGTAAATTGTATATGTATATAATTGTATATTATACATGTGCATTTGAATATATGGCAAGCGAGATTGGAAGAGGGAGGAGAGAGGCGAGCGAGGTTGAGAGAGGGAAGAGAGAGGCGAGAGTGAGAGGTGAATTATATATGTATATAGGTTAAATAATTGTATATTATACATATGTATTTGTAAATCGTGGTGAATTATACATATACAAACGTGACTAATTATACAAACTCGAAATCAGCTCATGTAATTAATGTATAATGTTAGTCGCGAGTAGTAATTATAGCAAACTATATCTATGTAGAGTAATTAAATAGTATAAGTTCGCTTAACTGCGTAATTTTTCCCACTTTTAATATTTAGCCATCGTTGTTATTGAAAAATTATTAACTTTTGGAAAAGATGTATGTATAATAGCAAACTATTAATTCAAATCAAATCCTATTAACATAGTTTGATTTAATTGTACTTCATAGCAAAGTGTTGCTATTTCGCCTCTCTCCCTCCTGGAATCTTGCTCACCACTCTCGTTCTCGCTGACAGTCTCGTTCGCCTCTCACGCTTTTATACGAACACAAGTGTGTAAAATGTGTTTTGTATTTGTATAAAGCGAGAGAAAATTGTATATATATATACATATATCTTTGTTCCTCTCTCTCCCATATCTCAAATTTCGCTTGTCACACTCCCAAATCTCGCTCGCCTCTCACACTTTATACAAATATAAATGTACATTGTATTTGTATAAAGCGAAAGAAAATTGTATATACAAATACAAATGCATATATTTTCGTCCTATACACTTATGATTATACAAATACGATCTTCCCTGACCCAATTTTCTTTTATCTTTCTCTCTTTACACAAACACAAATTATACAATTGATTCTTTTATATATGTATACCGAAACAGATTATACAAATGCTTCTTTTGTGTATATGTATAGCGAAATAGTCAGCTTCTTTTGTATATTTGTATAGCGAAATAGCCATGGCAAACATAAAGTTTGTTATGAAATGCAATTATGCAAACTATATCTATAGCATACAAATATGATTTTTGTGTTTGATATATGTGAAAGTTGCTCTTAATTTTTTATATATAAGAATAAATTTGAATAAACATATCTTCAACTAAATTATGAAGACGAGATGTAGAAGTCCAGTGAGAAGGTGCGAGAGATTTAATGTACTGAGATTCAAGAAAGGTAAGGTAGGTCAGAGAAATATTGAGGAAAGGTGATTAGTTCTGATCGATTAACTGAGGACATAACCTTAGATAGAAAATTGTTCAGGTCGCAAGTTAGTCATGATTTAATTTTTTTTGCAATGTTATAGTGTTAAGGTGTTTTTTTTTAGGGTTTTTTGTGTTTAAAGGGTAAAGTGTTCATCTTAATGTATATATTTGTGCATGTAATATGTATATCAATGTACTTTTATGCTTATTACATTGTTATATGACCCACAAGTGATGTGCATATGATATCTAAGTGATATGCATGTGATATACATGTAATATACAAGTAATTTGTATGATATTGTTTCTCGTAGAAACCAAAAACTTATCAAATAGAAAATAGATTGAATAAGTATATATATATATATATATACGCGCGAGTTATGGGTTCAAATCTCAATATCGTTATAAGTTTTTCCTAATTTTCCATGCTCTAATTAAATTTAGAACCCCCAATATCACAATCTTGTTTTACCTTTTAGTCACATTTGATGTCACTCAAAAATTGATATCATTTTTATATTTAAAAAAATGATTAAGTCTTACGCTTGTCATTTTATAACAAAATAATATATAGTGGTAAATATTTAGACTTATATTTTAGGTAATATATTTTGTTTTCTTTTGATAATTCTAAATCTAATCAACTATTACATAGTTTGTTAGCTGCTTAGAGTTATACAAATATTAATAAGGTGTGAATTAAAGGTGATGTTATAATATATGTATTATTTTGTGCAACTCTTAATTATGCAGGAATAAATTATTCATGTATTAATTATTATACTTTTTTATATTGCATAAAATAATACATAAATGATCTCATGACTTACATTGTTATATATGTTTTAGTATGTAGATTTTAAACTATCAACTAAACGTCATATTAATTTTATACATAAAAAATTACTCACATCCAATCTACCTATCAAATATCATATACTCACCTCTCCACTTTTAACATAAAGTCAATTTGATTAATTTTTTAAATTTAAATTAAATTGAATAAATTTAATATTTTAAATAAAAAATTTAAATATTAAAATATACAAAAAGTACTACTTATGTTAGCTTTTTTATATCAATATGATAAAAGAATATGTCATAAAATATTATGTCAAAATTCAACTCTAAAATAAAATACTTCATACCTCAGTGAATAACTACTAAACCACAATATTTTTATCACACGACTTTCTATGTTTATCCAGTCAAATATTGCAACTCTTGTCTCCCTACCCCACCCCTATATATATACCCTAACCCAAAGTTTATTTCATTAATTATTACTTAGCATGCACAAGAATTATTTTTAGACAAATGATTCCTAAAATAATTCTATGGGCATAAAAGAAAGTGGTAAAACAACAGGAAGTGGTCATTTTATCTTGTAAAAAGAAACATCAAATGGTTAGAGATTTAGACTACGCAAAAGCAATATGATTATCATTATATATAATTTTTTTCCGGAAAAGGTTTAAAAATATTTTTAAATTATTTGAAATAGGTTATATATACCTTAAACTTTATTTCGGCTCAAAACTATCCTTCTCGTCATACTATTAGGTCAAAAATATCCTTCTTATTAACGGAAGTCGTTAAATGCCAAGTGGATGCCATATGGATGCCACATTGCATGCTAATAGGATTCCACTGCCACGTAGATAAAAATAGAAAGGGTCAAAAATATTCTTAAACTATCCGAAATAACTCATATTTATCCTTAAACTATATTTCGGCTCAAAACTACCCTTCTCGTCAAACTATTGAATCAAAAGTATCCTTCTTATCAACAGAAGTTGTTAAATGCCATATGGAGCCGAAATATAGTTTAAGGGTAAATATGATCTATTTCGAATAGTTTAAGGGTACTTTTGACCATTTTCTTTTTAGTCTATGTGGCAGTGGAAATCTATTGGGGTGTCATGTGGCATCCACATGGCATTTTACAATTTCCGTTAATTAGAAGGACATTTTTTATTCAATAATTTGACGGGAGGGTAGTTTTGAGCCAAAATATAGTTTAAGGGTATATCTGAGCTATTTCGGGTAGTTTAAAGGTATTTTTGACCCTTTTCCATTCTTTTCATATTTGATGGTTAAAATTAAGATTAAATCTCTTAACTCGTCATATAATCAGGCTGAACATACGATGCATGCATAATTTAATTTGGATGTTCAACACCGTGTAAGATGAGTTCTGTTCTTATACCATATAAAAAATTGTATCATAGACCTAACTCAACCTGCTAGCTCATGAAAAGAGAATTGTCCTAGTTCATACGAGAAGATCAATAGACCACAAATCTCATTCACAAATTTGAGATGTTGGTCAAAACTTTAGAAAAACAAGTTCGATAAAAATAAGAAAAATAAAGTATGTCATCGCTATTACTATTCTGAACGCACCTTCTATAATATTTATCTAGATTATATAAATAAGTTAGGCATAATAATCTCACCTTCTAATAGATAATTCCAAGATTTTGGTATAAATTTTACCTCGATATTAATTGATTAAATAATATATCCACAACCAAACATTCGAAAAATTCAATCCTAATTTTATACTGAAATAACCCACATAATTTTTATAACCAAACGATTGCTTAGAGTGTTAAATATTCTTATCAACATTCTGTTAATTCAGGAATTTTTATTTCATACAAGAACCTGCATAAAATAATATATTTTCTAAATCTTAATCTATGTGCTATTTCTTTTTTTGAAAATCAATTTAATTAATTTGATTTGAAATTAGATTAGATCAATTAAATAATTAAAACTTTTACAGAAAATGTACAGGGAAGTTGTCCTACTTCTCATCATTGTCATGTATATAATGAAAAATATATATTTTAAAATATCAATTAAAATTACATAATCTGAATCTTAAAAAAATAAAAAATGTCATATAAATCAAACAAGAACAAAAGATATTTTTCATGTCAATCTTATTATATTTTCCACTCGAAATTCGATATTAATTGAGATTCATGCCCCCTACCCCCATAAGGCCCCACTTTTACTGAAGATTTTTTGAAATTCAAAATTTAAATTCATTCATTACGCTATATTTTTTTATATTCAAAACTCAAATTTATCAACTGCACCACATTCTTTAGCGTTTACTTCAATTTTTATAGAGGAAAGTAAATGCAAGTATCAAATTACTAGTAGAATATTACTGTACAAACTGCAAACTCAACATTGTACTAGTACTACTTTTAGTTAGAGTTTTGTTTTTCAGTTAAACAAAGGGACCTTTAGGTTTTAATGGAAACAACTAATTGTAAATATATTTCGTCATATTTTAGGGATGTTGACAATTTTATCGTCTAAAAATTAAGAGTATACACGCTTATTACTCTAACAGAAGACTAAATAGCGATACGTAATACAATTTTATCAATCAATCTAATAATTAATAAATATCGCATTTCTAAATAAGAATATGACAAATCTATATCCGTTAATATAAAGATATATATGCTTTAATTTTTAGGGTTAAAACTCAACATTGTACAAGTACTACTTTTAGTTAAAAGAGTGTTGTTTTTCAGTTAAATAAATGGACCTTTAGGTATTAATGGAAACAGCCAATTGTGAATAGAATATAATATATGACATGAGCAGACAGATATTACAATTCAACTTTTCAACAGAGTGACAAGTTGTGCTAAGAAAATTCAAAAGTATAATCATTTGACTTAGTGAAATATTTTATGATAAAGTTCATCTGGTGAATAGTAATTATGCAGCTTTTTTTTACTGATCAAATACTCTGTGCAGCTAAAAGAATCTCAAACGTACAATTCAATTTTGTATTTTTTTTAAAAGTTATATGAAACTATAGTTTTACATGATGTGGTTGGAATGGACATGATAATAAATACTATATCAATATAAATATTGCAAAGTTGTTATCTCTTTAAGGATATATTGTAAATTTAGTGGACTCAATTTTTTTTCTTTCATCTTGTTTTGTTATTATTTTTAATAGTGTTTAGTGTTCGTATTTATTGAATATGAATTTTGGATAACAAGTATAAACCTAATTATTTAAACATTGGAATTTTAACTACTTTTTAACATTATTGAGTACCATATATTGAAAACTGGTATTATACAATATACTGAAAATTTTGAATTGATAATAGAGAAAAGAGACAAAATACTATTGAAGTTGTCCCGAACTTTTAAAAATACACCTTAACTTTGTGGGTGTCTATTACATCATTGATGTAGTGACCTGAAGCATCGTTAATTAGGAGGAGAAAAAATCCGGGGAATTCTGGGCCACTTTCTCGCCATAGCAGGCCAGATGCCGCTAGGGCGGCGATGCCAGGCTGGGATAAGTTGGCGCCCTAGCGAAATAGGCGAGAGAACGTAAATTACGAGAAATTCTATTTTCTCCATCTTCCTAAAATACCTAAAAAAGACGTAAAACACCCTTAAAACCTCAGAAAAGTCGCTCTAAGCTTGAGAAGGAAAGAGAAGGAGATTTCTAGCATGAGGATAACGAGATCTTGCGAATTCTTGGCCAATTTCACGGTCACAAAAGTTGGTAAACAGGAAAAAAAGTCACTAACTCTGTGCAACTGCTTGGCGCCCATGTAGGCTAGATTTTAATGAATTGAGTAGTTTAAATATGTGCTCAGTGCATAAATGTGAATCAACAGTGAGATTTATGAGTAGGCCTTCGTGCACCGGTTGATTTATCATTTAAACCTTAGAAAGAAGCCCTAGACGATGAGTTAGGGCTGAGTATGATCGAATTAGGTTTACATGATGTGTGTGATGAATATTCCATGATAGGTGATGGTTGAGATTCTATGATTGTGTGATGTAGGTATATTATTGCTTCATTATGATACTAGTATGTATATGAAGGTTGTTTTATTGATCACACTTGATGTAAATGAGATATGTGAAATCACACTAAGAAAGGTAGATGGGAACAGTGCATAAACGACTTATTCCTAATTCCTAAGGGGAAAGGATTTCCCTTAGTGTATGCCTTTCCACTAGACTAAAAGAAGACGGTAACTCTACGAGGAATCAGAGTCAGTGGTGGAACTAGAAATCAGTGCTAGCTCCATTTCTAATCCCCCATTTTTAGCCCTTAAGTAATGGTGAGGTTGCCGAAAAATTAAACAGATTTCACTCCAAATCCTGACAATCAGATTTGTAAGCAGCAAACTCCCTTTCATGTACCCCTTCTCAGATTGGTTTTCCCTCCGTTTAAAATCTCTTTTCATAGCCTGTTCAAGGCACCGTTATATGAAACTTTTGCGTTTCTATTGGCCCGCGAAGCAGCTATAGATCTTCAATTGCTATATTTTTGCGATATCGAAGGCATAGCTCATCCTCTAAGAGAGAGTAAATGTGAATGTTTGGATCGAAGATATTCGTGAGACAGCCCCGAGGCACCATAGTATGTCATAAATAAAAGAGACATAGGGAACGTAACCACATCTCTCCAACAAGAATGATTGGAGACTTCAATAAATAATTCAAGTTCATGATAAGATTGAACTGACTTGAGGTAAGCTCAACCTTTGGTTTTGGTGAAAACGATTCATAAGTCTTCAACAGGATAAGAAACTTGGGAGGATCGACGAAGCTGAAGCGGGATCTAGAATTTTAGGAAGCGACTAGAAGGGAAGCAACTGAGCAGGACTATTTCTGGAGTAGCCTGACCATGGGCTATAATCGACGTTGGCTCTGGGATCGTCCGGATCCATATTTGGTACAAGTGGTAGTCTGGTTGTCCCCACATCCCCTTATCATGTGTGTTTGTGGGAGTAGTTAGTGCTAGCGTTTTGGCGCTCGCGTTATTGTTCTCAATCCTCTTTCACCCATATTCTTTTTTAAAAGATTTTTTCCCGCATCAGAATGCCCTACAACATCGATCTAAGCCTCGTTTTCTAACTCTCTATGAAATGTGAAAGTCACTTGACTATATGGATAGAAGCTTTGTCTCTACTTCAATTAAAGCCCCCCCCTCCCCCCCTTTCCCTCTAAAGTCCCTCGCTCCACTCATTATAAAATTTCTAATCAGAACTGGATGAACACGACATAGATCAAAGGGTCGTTTATTAGCCCTACTAGTCAAATACAGGAAATAGAGGGATTGATTTTGACCTTGTTTTTTTAGGTCTCAGGCTAGCTTTTGACTTGTATGAAAACTAGGCTTAGCTCATCAAACAAATGCGCAAAAAGTGGGGGATGGTATCATATTCGCCATGGCGGGGTTAGCTGGCGCCAGAGTAGGATATGTGAGGAAAAATAAAAATTACGAGAAATCTTATTTTCTCTATCTTCCTAAAATATCTAAATAAGTCGTAAAACACCCTAGAAACCTCAAAAAGACTGTTCTAAGCTTGGGAATGAAGGAGAATAGATTTCTAGCGTGAAGATGACAAAATCTTGCTAATTCTTGGCCAAATTCACAGTCACAAAGCCTGGGAAACTCGAGTTGAAGTCAAACTCTGTGCAATCGCTTGACGCCCAGGTAGGCTAGGTTTTATGAATTGAGTAGCTTAAATCTGTTCCGACTGCGTAATATATGTGAATCTATTGTTGGGTTTACTGTAGGCCTTCGTGCACCGATTGATTTATGATCTAAATCGTAGAAGCCTTAGAAGACGAATTAGGGTTGAGTATGGTCGAACTATAGTTTGCATGATTTGTGTGACAAATAATATTTGTAGGTAACAATTATGATTCTATGATTGTGTGATGTATTTTTGTTATTGCTTCATTATGATGCATGTAAGTATGCGAATGTTGCATTGTTGATTAATATTTGTTGTATATGGGATAGATAAATGATTATATGTCATGAATCCCTTTTGAATGTATGACTTGGAAGTATATTTGTGGTTATGATTGTGGTGTGATGGATCAGATTGCCACATTCTGACATAACTAAGTTGGATTGGATTGCCACGTTTCAGTATAACTAAGTTGGATCAGATTGACACATTCCACCATGACTATGAGTTTGGATACCACATTCCGGTACACTAACAGTTTGGGTTCGGGTTCCATGAGAGGACCAACTACTTGATATAATGTTGTAGCTTGAGGGATGTGAAATACATTTTTCTTCCTTCATGTCGAGGTTATTGTATTATGTTCTAGTATGCATGTGATGATCGGGTGAGTTGATTTATATATGTTGTACTTAATAAGTATATGATGTAATAGGTTTTATTTGATGGTCCTTTATGTTGATCGAACTTGTGGGATATAAGGAAAAAGATTCAAGTGGCGATAGTGAATAGCGAGGGTTATTCCTGTGTCGTGAATAGAGGAATAGAGGTGCGGATGTGATGAAATATGCTTAGGCAGGTTTCACCTTGGGAGAAAGAGGTTGGGATGAGTGGTAAGGAAGGTTGTTGTAGTGTACCATGTGACCATGGTTGAGTAAAGTGACTAAGAAGTAAGAGTGAGAAGTGAGCGACTAGTTGGAGTGCTCGTGGGTGGACTTGGGGTTTCGTTAATGTGTTAGAATGATTAGGCTATGATCAAGAATCGGGGGAGTGAGTTGTCAGAAAATGGAGAAGCGAATGACTTATTTCATGGTCTTTCCAGTTGTTTTCTTATATTATGAGGTGTGCGTCGGGTTGACCGATAATGCCTACTAGTTCGTGTGTTTTAACTGTACTCTTGTTATTTCTTCGACATAGTCTGAATGCAGGATTAGTGACGTTTCATTAGGTGAAAACGAATAAATTCTCCAACAACTTTCATTCTTTCTTCCGCATTGTGAGAGTTGTGTCTTTTGTTTATTTTGTTCAACTGTACTCTTCATAACTCTTGTACATGTTTAGACTAGATCCATGAGAGTTGTTTAAATTACTTTACAAGTTTAAACTGAAAGTGTATCTAAAGATATCATGTATAAAGAAATGTTATTATAATTATCTCTGTTTTCTTTAAAGTTTCCGCATGTTTAACTATTAGAATATGAGGGTTCGCCTACTGAGGTGTTAGAGTGTGTGCCCCCACGGCCCGATTGATTGGATCGTGACATCATGTGGTCAATTACAGTTTTAGAATTAACTTTTTTTACGTGGGATTAAATAACATCAAATTTGAGGTATACATTTATCATGAGATTAGTTATATTTTATCCAAATAAAGTATAAATTCAATTTTAAATTAATTTTAGAATATTCCATCTTATCCATGAACCAAACTACGCCTTATATGAATTTGCTAGTAAAGTACTCAAAATCTTCCGGGCTTCTATAGAATTCTAAAGAAAGTCATTATATATATCTTATTAATATGAATGACTTGCCTAGAAATATCATTTGTAAATCATCCATCAAGCAAATCATTCAAATATTGAATAACATAAAATTGATGTTTAGTATGAGATTGAAGTTGTTGATGGACAAAAGAAAACAGGAATCCAATCAAAGATATTAAATAGCATTGTATGTTTATAAATTATAGCTTATATTACTCACTTAATTAATAACACTTAACATATTGTCATTTTGAGATGAATATAATAGTCATTTTCATGTCAATAGTATGGAGTATGGAATAATCAATGATCCAATTTGTACTTACTTCTCCCATGTTTTGGAGGTTTCTCACATCTTTTATTTGTGTGGACTGTTGAGTGGGATCTTAAATGGAGACAGGCCATGTGTTATTTGTCTCACCAAATTCATTAGAATAAAGTGTGGTCTTTTGCTTAATTATGTATTTAGGGTTTGGTTTGTTACGCGAGATAAGGTGAAATATTTCATAATTAAGTTTGAGATAAAAATGAAATCATTGTACTTCTTTATTTATTTAATTTTGATTTTTTATTTGTTATTTTTGATAAATAAAAAATAAGAAAATATTTTTTTATTTATTATACCTTCAATTTATTTAGAGAGTTAAATGTCGTTTGGTAGAATGTATTAACGAATATAATGCAAGCATTGACTTTGTGTATTGATAGTATTTTGTTAGGTAGACATTTTCGTGTTATGTATAACTAATGCAAACATTTTATACTCGATTGTATATTAAAGAGTGTATTATTAATATGAGGGATTTCTAGGTATTACTAATACACACATTAGCTTTACTAAAGACTCAATTACCTCGCGAACTTTTTTTACATTTTTTTAACCATAATTGTGGAGAATTTATTTGTAAAATATTTTTATATAATGCATGTTATTTTTAATACACGAAATCAAACAATGCATAAGAAATAATTTATGTATAACTAATACAATCTATGTAACATTATTTTTATACTCTCTACCAAACGACTCCTTAATGTTTTTTAAAAAGGCAGAACCTCTTTAACGAGTAAATTAATTTTGGAATTCTATCAATTCGTAAGGGTAAATGGTAAACTCACTATGTTAATTATTATTTCCTTAATAAGTATTCAAGTCAAATAGATAGATAAATAAATAGGGACAACGAAAATATTTAATTGACAATATAAATTAATTTGAGAATAAATTTTTATCATCTAATGATAAAATTTTATTTCATGCTTAATTCTAAAATATATATCACATCATATCTCACCCAATTTAAAAATCTCATCTTGGGATAAATTAATCTAGCCATTATAATCATAAGATAATTGACGATATAAGTTATTTTAGGATAAATTTATATCATCTATTAACTGAAATATAAATATCATTTCAATCATAATTCTAAGATATATATAATATCTCATCCAATTTAGAAATCTTATCTCATATATTTTAGGTGGGATAAATCAATGTAGTAATTATAATCTCATCATTATAATCGTAAGATAATTTAGATCACATACTATTAATAATGTACTATCATAACTAAATAATGTGGTGAGATTTTTCTATCTTGATCAAATTTCATATTCAAGCTCTTCAAAAATAAAAAAAAATAATCTGTCGAAAATATCATTTTTAATAACAACTCTACGATACGTGAATTCTAATTTAATCGTATCAATGAACTCTAATATAAGATCCTAAAACCAATGTCGACAATTGCCTGCTAAAAACAAGGCCACACCCACGCTTGAAGGGAATAGCCAACCAAATTGCATTTTCAGTCTTTCAAATTCATCAAGAAAATGAACAACTTGTCTGCCACAAACTTTGAGTGGGCAAATAATTAAAACTATAAAATGTTTTATGAATTAAAATATGGATTATCTATATATAAAAATTAATTAATTATTAATTATTTTTTAGTATTTTATTCCTTTGGTGGTCAATGTAGTGTATTTCTCAAACAAATGAATAGAAGAATCTTGCAAAAGACTTTAAATTAATTGGGAGGAATAACTTCTCTTGATGTTTTATTCTTCTTTTGATGGTAATTTGATGTATCGTATCTGTCTTTTTTTGTTATTAACTTTATATTAGTAGTAATAAAATATTATTTTTATTAGTTTTTTTTTGTCTTATAATTTCTATTATTACTATAAATTGTTTCTTATGTTTGGAGTTTTTATTTTTCAAATGTATGTAATTTAATTCTTACTATTTGTTATGTTCTTTATGAATTTTTTAAAAACTGTTTTAATATATATTACTTGAATCAAAAGTCTTTCGAAAGCAATATCTAATTATCTATATACCTTTATTTGACTCTCTTTATCTCTTTAATTTCCTTTCCGCTTTGAATGAGAATTTTTCTGGTCATGTAGATTGAAACAAACGAAAAATAGTTAGAAGCGTGGAAAATAAAAAACGTTTAGTAATAATTGAGTAATTTATGAGTTATCGTTCGCTATCTTATTTTTTATCAGAAAATTCTCTTCCCTCAAGTCCCAATAAACAAGATGAGATCATCACATCTCTTATTTTTTTAGTAACAAAATTGTTTGTTTTTTTTGCATTTATAGAGCATATACAAATAGATCATGTCTAACCATCAAAACTTGTGTATGGTGAAATCATAAGTTAATTTTACTATTACTAATTAAAGATTTTAAATTGAGCTCTGAATATAAAGTTATTTTAATTAAAAAAAATATATTTGAACTCTTGATAAGAAACCCTAAAACAAGGGGGAATATCATGTCTAGGTCTAGTCAAAATAATTAATTAGTGTGAAACTTCCTTGTGCAATGAATTGTCATCGTAGGAGATATGATTCTCTTCATAAAGATATGTGGGGTATATATGCTACACAAAAATAAATATAAGCTTTTTTTCAAAGAAAATATTATTGACACGAATTATTGAGGTTTTAACCAAACTAAGCCATTATATAAAGTCATTCACTAAAATAATATGTTTTTCTAAAATTTTATAAAACTAGTATAAACGTATTCCACAATAACGCTTTAGGATATATTTTATTTTTTAAAAGTTGATGGCGTCAGATTGATATACGTTACTCACAGTAACGTTTTAAAAGTAAAATGTTACTTACAGTAACGTATATCAACCTAATGCTGTTAGTTTTTAAAAAATAAAATATACTCTAAAACGTTACCGTGAAATACGTTTATACTGGTTTTGTAAAATTTTAGAAAAATGTATTACTTTGGTAAATTGTTTTATATAATGATTTAGTTTGGTTAAAAATTCTAAATTATTAGATGCATGTTTGAATTATCAATAAATTTTAGCTATTTTTCAGATAGTGAAATATACAAGAGTTATAATATTATTATCGTAAAGACAGATTTTGAATCTCACGTCGATTAAATGAGATGTTGATGTGGAGCTTATAAATCTTGAACTCTCATACTTCAATAATTAGCTTTTATGGTATGACTCTTAGAAAGGTATATAATTTTTTTTTTGTTCATGACACATTTTTTGAAATGTAAAAATTATTTCTCTTGCTCTTTTAAATTTCTAATTCTTTAAATTTTCTTTGTCAGGTCAAATAATTTTTAAAAAAAACTTGTCTCGAAGTTCATTTTATTTGGTGAAACAATTATCTAGACAAAAATAATGAAATTTCAGTCAATTATTTATAGATTTTGCTCGAAAAGAAAAAGTACATTAGTTAAAATTAATAATCGTTGCATCTAAATAAAATATAAAAGTCCCTCCGTCTCAATTTGGCAATTTATGTCTGACTTGTTAGAATTTAAGAGTCAAATAATTAAAATTTGATCATGAATTTGAGAGAGAAATTCTTAAGTTTTTTAAAAATAAAATTTACATATTTGAAAATCAAAATAAAAATAACTATAGGTCATACTAATTGATAATTCAAAATAATTAAAGGATATATAAAAGCATTTCGATAAAAAAAACTTATTTTTTGCTCTCTTCATTTTAAAAATAATTTTAGACCTAAGATGTTTGAAACTTCCTCTCCTAGTGATGACTTGTGTATCAATCAGTACTTCTCATTCGTATCTTGTGATGTGATATTAAACTTGCACGACATATACTTTAAGTCCTACTAATAATCTGAAGACTTTAGACTCAAGTTTGTCTTCAATCTGCAATTTATCGTTAACTTTATTGCGTGTTTTATCGATCGATATTATATCATCTACAAATAATATATACTATGGCACGCTTGAATATGTTGTGTCAATATATCTATCGATCACCGACAAATAAAAATAGACCAATCCCTAGTAGAACCCTAACTCAATTGGGAGTATTTCGAGTCTCCTTTCGCTGTCTTATTTGAGTCTTGTCTCAAATATACGTGTCATTACTCACTTTAATATAAATCACAAGTATTTCTCTTTTTATTTTTCGTTATTGCTCTAACAATCTCCTCAAAAGGGGAATAGTTTCTATTAATAATCTTCCCGATATGAATTCAAATAGATTCTTAAATTTAATCACATTCTTTCTCATCCTCATCTTAATCAACCTTCTTAACTATTTAATAGTATGACTTAGTACACTTTTGTTCTTGCACAACATGTTATTGCACTTCATCTCTATTCTTTAAGGATTTTAATCATCTTCAAAATGACATCAAACAATTCAGTTAATCATTTTAAATTCACTTTGATTATGCTCTTATAAAATTATGTAGGAATCTCTGTTTGACCTAGTTGCTCTTCTCATCTAATCTTATCAATTATCTCCAACCTTGCAATTATTTCAGGCAAGTATCACACCAAGCTTCTATACTTTTTTATTTTTTTATCGTAAAAATATAACTTTAATCGTAATGGTGTACTATTACAACTTAATTCTCTCTTCTTGCAATACCTCTACGAGAATGAGAGTTTAAACACAAATTTTTATATATTGATAAATTTTATGAGACATAATTTACATTCGATGATTGTCTGTGCGAACATCAAATATCAATAAAAAAAATATATATCTCTAACTTTTGAATTTTGTGCATAACTATATGTTAGAATACAATACAAGTATTTCTATTTCACCATGATTTACCATAAATATGTCTTTATTTATTTATTTTTATTATTGTGTCATTATATAAAAGAAAGTCACGTAATTTATGATCGACCGAATAGACTTAATATTATTGATTGAACCAATAATGATGCTATAAGAATGGTTGAATTTAGCATGAAAATATAATAATTAGATTGTCAATTAACTGCTTTTCATATCTAACATTTATACACTTTCAACTTTTTTATTAGTATGAAAAAAAAATATAGCAATATTTTTTGAATAAGTAATATCATAATCAGATTTCAATTTGTGTTTCTCTCTGTTATTGTATTATTTATTATTAAAAACGGAAAATGATCGAAAATACCCTTGAAGTATTGGAAATGATATAAAATTACCCTTCATCCACCTATTGACTCCAAAATGCCCTTTTCGTCCATCTATTGACTCCAAAATACCCTTCTCATCCACCTTTGGGTTCAAAATTGACCACTTATTTAACGGTTTTAATATTAATTGTTTATATATTTTTTAATATACTTGGCGTACATATTGTTATAATTTAATTTATTAATATAATTTTTAAATCAACCCACTACCCACTCATTACTAACTAAACCCCACCCAATTAATAAACCAATTATAATATTAAAATCGCCATAAACACTACTAAAACACGATGAAATTATAGATTCCTGAAAATGACATCCAAAATTATTCGAGTCCGAATCGAAGCCCGGTTAAATTTAAGTTGAGCCGTTTATTTAGGAGGATACTTTCAATAGGATCCTCTTTCAACTTTGAATACGAAATTTATGATTAAAGGTAAAGAAGTAGTATATCCCGAATTAATTCATGCACTTTTTTAAAATATAATTTTATAAATATTTATGATTTGTTTTAAAACCTTTTTAATATATTATTTTTAAAAAAGTTATCTATGAAGTAACATCACATAATTGAGATGAAAAAATAATTAAGATGAACATAGTTAGACTTTTATGTTTATCGGTAATTTTTATTTAGACACTTGAATGTATGATAATTTACTTCTATAGATACTTTCGCCTCAAATTTTTAAAAACACTCATTGACAGTAGCTTTCCTATTCTTGCATTAGTAATGTGACGTGTTTATTAATTTTGTGGAATTTAATTAGTAATGAGCGGGTAGTGGATTGATTTATAAATTATACTAATAAGTTAAATTTTAAAAAATAGTAGAGTATCACATATTTAAAAAAAATGTATAAATAGTTCAAATTTAAAAACCTTTAAATAAGATGTCAATTTTGATCCTAAAGGTGAATGACAAGGGTATATTGGAGTCAATAGGTGGGTGGAAAGGATATTTTTAAGCCAATAGATAGATGAAATGTAATTTTGTACCATTTCTAATACTTTAAAGGTATTTTATGCCCTTTTCCGTTTAAAAAATAGTAAAATTAATTATTTTAAAATATATTTAAATTTTTTTTGTATAATCGCGCGAAGCACAAATAAAAAATACTAATTTTAAATAAAATAAGTAATTTCAGATGTAATTCATTAAAACTTTAATATGACAACTTCAAAAACGTAAACATACCATCATGATTTAGATAGAGATTCCAAAAACATTATTATAAGTATAAAAACATACACTTGAATCGAAATTTTTTTAATTTCCAAAAACTCCAAACTTTTAAGAATCCCATTCATCAACCATATACACCAAGCCATACTGTGTATAATTTATTTAAGATCGGTTAGTAGCAATACTAATATTAGTAATACGTGAATTAATTATAAAAAATTATGTTAAATATAATTATTTGACGTATTATTTATTTATATATTGATTATTTCGCAAAATATATAAATTATACTTTTGAATTATAAATTTAAAAAATATGCATTATTATAGGTAGGATTTAGTTATTTGTTGTTATATATCTATTCATGTATGGATTATTTCATTTTATTCTCTTAGTTATGTTTTCAAATTATGAATTAAATATCGTAATTAGTTGTGTACATAGTTCTTATGACTAACTATCAAATATAATATTATTTATACAATTTAAACTTTAATTCATGTATTATGATATTTAAACTGACTAGCTACTAAACGATTTTATCGTCTGAAGAATAAGAATTTTTATTTTGATATGTTATAAATAGCAATAATAAAGAAAACAGACAGTTGTATTTGGACTTCCTAGAGTTGAACGGATCACACGATCCGTTCAAGCAACTCATTTTAATCCAAGCAATGTCTTTTATAGAAAGTAAATAAACTCAATTTATTTTAATCTATCTATTCACTCTAATTTCGTCCATTTAACACCCCTAAGTTCATCTACACAAGAGTCAATGTAATGTTAAAAACTAGTAAATCACCTAACCATATTATTTCGTCCATTTCTATTTATATGTCATAATTATAGATTTCACGTTCTTTAAGAAACCAAGTAAGTTTACTATTATACACTTGTGATATTCTTGAAGTAAAATTTTCACTTAAATTAATTTATTTTAATTAATTAAATTGACCAAAAGAACATAAATTAATCATTTAGTTTTTCTATACGAATTAAATTCAAACTTTCAATACTAATATTTTCTCTACCCCTAATTACTTGTCCATTTTTCTTTTTTTTGATTGTCCCTAATTATTGTTTATTTTGACAAATCAAGAAAAAACAAATTATTTTACCTATTATACCTACAATTAATTACTTTGAAAAAATAGAACTTCTTAAAAAATTTAAGTTTTAATCCGTTTACTTCATAATTAATAAAAAATAAAATGATAAATTCACTATGTCATTAATTTTTTATTAATAAGTGCATCAATTTTAAAGTGGAATAACTAGAGATATAGGGAGAAACTTTAAGAGTAAATAAAAAAATACTATCATTTATGTATTAATTCTATAAAATAATAAATTCTTAATTACTTGTCCATTTTTAAACCATCACATTCTTTTTCGACATAATAAATTTATCATTTTACCCTTATTAATTATAAAGTGGATGAAATAAAAATTTAAGATTTTTAAAAATTTTTACCACCTTCTTTAAGTAATTAATCGAGGATATAATATGTAATAATTTTTTATCTGTCAAAACAGACAAATAACTATAAAAAATAAACAAATAATTAAAGATTATCTATTTTTAATAACGACAACATCTTAGAGTATATAGTAGGGAAGTGTTGAACCTAAAAGATGAATGGTCAATTACACTTTGCTTATTTTTCTTCCGTATTAAGGGGGAGTTTTATGTGTATATAAATGCACATTCTCTGCCTCTTTTTATATCATCTTCTTTTCTCTTCATCTTAAAAAAGGAAATAAAATTCTTCAATATTTTTCCTTTCTAATAGATCTATATATATATATCTTCTTATATCACTTTCATTATTTTCTTCTTAGATAATATAACCAAAATCCCACTTCATTTTCACTTTTTTCCTTTTTTTTAAAAAAAAATTATCGTGGTGTTCGAATTAATTTACATATAGAAATTTTAGTATGGAAATAGATAGAAAGGAATCCCCTCTTTTTTAGTTCATCTCATGATTTTTCATTGGTCATGAGACCTTTAGGTCACACTCTTTCCTTTATGTATTTTTTAAAAATATAATTATGATGTTCGAATTAGTTTATATCCTTCGAATTTGATAAATTACATGATTTTTTGTTACAAGAATTTGGATTTTTTGTGGGGTTTTATTGATCATTAAGTCATATTTGTGTATTTATTTTTTTTCTTCATACTTTTTGTTAATTTCTTGTGATTTTTCATTGATTGTTAAGTTACTTTCTTTTGGATTTTTTTATCTTCTCTTCATTCTTCATAGTTTTAATTTTATTTTTTTTTTGATTTTGTGAGATTTGAATTCAGATCTTTAGTGATTTTTCATCGATTGTTAAGTCACACTCTTGAATGTTCTATCTTAATTTTATGCTTAGGTTTTTTTTTTTCATCCAAGAAAATTTTGTGTTTGTATTAGGGTTTGCAGGATGATCAAGATCAGGTAAATGTTACTTTTTAAGAAAAATTATTGTTTTTTTTATACACACATATATATATTCTCTGATGATGAAACCTTTTATTACTGTTTGATGTTTGACATAATTTGTGAAATTAAACGTTTTTTTTCCTATATAATTTTTTTTTTAAATTATTTTTTTTTATATGTATATAAATGCCTTTGCTTTACCTTAAAAGGGGGGAAAACGTCTGTCTTGTAACTGAATGATTATGCTTCTGTTTTTTTTTAAATATGTTTAATATGTTGTCATTAATATAGTGTTAATTATCTTCTTTGTTTTTGCAATTTTAGTTCTTTTTTTAATGTTGTTTTCCTCTTTTATCTTCCTTGTGTTATAATTTTTTTTGTATCGTCTCAATTTTATTGAATCTTCCTAAAGTGATGTTTACTTGTGTTAGGTAGGAATAAGGATTAGGTATCTCTTCAACTTCTTCGAATCGATTTTTGAGATTACACTGGTTATATAGTCATTTATTTTACTATGGTGAGAATTTTTCAGCTATTTGAATTAGGGTTCTTGCTAGCATATTATTTATAGTAGAACTAGGTAACACTATAATTTGATTTTTATTTGTAAATAACATTTGTTAAGAGGGACATAACATTTTGTCCTTTTAGGTTTTGATTCAAGATCTATTTGGACACAACATGATTTTTTTTTCTTCTAACTTTGTGTTTCAAACTTTATTTGGCTATACAATATTTGTAGTTAATTTTTCATTCCAAACTTAAAATTGAGTTTTTGAGATTTGGAAAAAAATGATTCTAAACTTTTTTTTCTCTCAAAATTCATACAAAAAGTAGGATTAGTAACATGAATTATAAAAATCTATGTTATGCATATCAAGTATCTATGAGTTGCCTTTTTTAAGATTCTAATTTTGTGATTTAGATGTAATGTGGAAGATGGTATAAGAGAGCTTCCTTTAGTCCACTCATAGGTAGACGAAGGATTTGAATTATCTCCCGACTCATTCATTCAAACGCAATAGAAAGTATGTAATCTTATACTATTGTGAATGTGTGAATGATGCGGGAGATAAATTCTCTCCTTTTTATCTGTGCTTGGACTGAAGGGAGCTCCCTTTTACCTTCTTTCTTCGGTTTCTTTTAGTCGAATCGATTTCTTATGAATTAGTTGTTTGGGGCAATTCTTGCAAGTATCTCAACTATTTTACGAGTACCTGCTATGTTCCAAATCTTTTTTTTTTAATGTTGTGATATAGTTTGGTGGTTATATATCCTAGGAAAGATTTGGTGGAAAAATTCAAGAAAAGCAATTTCTTTGGAATTTTTGAGTGGTTTCACCTTTTGTGCCCTAAAATTTCAAATTATTTTCTTTTTAGCAAATTCTTGAAGCCCAAATTTGATGTAAATGGTTAATTTTGTTGGAAAATTTGCTTGGCATAGTCTCATTTCACACTTTCTTTCTTTTTAGTTGCCACCATATGTGTGAATAATCTCCTTACTAGTAGTGTCTTTGTTATTTATTGTATATTTGTTATGTGTTATTGTGTTGAGGGGTCTATTAGAAATCAATACTTCTTTATTTCACTAGGGTATGGATAATGTGTGGATACATTTTATCTTTTTCAAAACTTTATTGTAAAATTAAACCAAGTATATAGTGTGATATGTGTTATCTACACTTAAAATATGTGTAGATGTGTTTTAATTTTCAAATTTCTTTGTGTTTACTCGTTTAGTTGCTATTGTTGAGAAGAAAATTGAGAGATATGATCAAACATCTCACATGTATTAGCACAGAGGCGAATCAAATATTTAAACTCGTTTGGTTCAATAATTATATTTTTGACATTAATCTCATTATTTTCATGAAGTTGTTGATCTTATATATGATGTACCACATTTTCCCTCCAATTATTCATTGTATGAGAAATTCTTGTCTTCTCTTCATGTTTTACTCATATAATGTAACACTTTGGGAGTTTGTTTCGAATAGAAGCGTATTCAGAATTTAGAGTCTGTTAATATTGTAATGAAAGTGATTTTGTTAAGCTATAAGTGTTTTTTTTGTGTAAGTGGCTGAAATGGCAGAAAAAAGTGTTAATTGAAATTTGTATAGTCTTAATTAAAGTATTTTATTTTCATTAAATTGAGGCAGATGCAATAATTCAATTGATTATATGGTAGATTTTCTCTTAATGTGTTAATCATCTTTGGAAAATGTTGATTAGCTAACTAGGGTTTAGGGTTTATCAAGTTGTAGTATTGCTATCGGAATTTTGTTCGTTCATTTTTACTTATTCACTATTATTATTTTTAATATATACACCAAGATCAATTATAGTTATCTGTTTTTTTATTAATTAATTACTTATTTTTCAAATTTATCAAGTTTTTCATAAATTAGTATGAATATTGTGATAAATATATATGTTATTATTGACAAGTGAAAGAGAATTATTTTTTTCTATTGTTAAATTTCTAAAAATTTATTTGAAAAAGTAATATATTTTGTATACAGCTGTTTATCGATTAATTAATTCAAGTTTGTTGATATTCGTGAAGCTTTGTTCACTGAATATAAACTGTGTAAGTGGTTTCTTTATTATTAAAATTATATTAATAGTTAATTTATGTGTGCCACCCATGCCTTTTTTTTAATTAAATAAATTAAACATAATCATCAGTATCAGTGTTTTATTAATCTGCCGCCTATCTAAACCAATTAGATTTCCCTTTTTCCCTTCAACCTCGAATTGTGTTCACTATTGTCTCCTTTTCCTATTTTAAACCCTACACTATGTTTTTTTTTTCCGGAAAAATCTTTTTGGTCAGAAAATTTAATCATAATGAAATTTTTTTATATAATTTTACTTTTTAAAAATATTTTTAATTTTTTTTATTTTTAATATCTTTTATTAAAAATTGAAAAAAGATTGATTTATTTTAAAATAAAAAAATTAGGTTAAAAAAAAATTCTAACTGAATTTTCTGATCATTTAGTACTTTTTTAGATAGTTTATTGTATTTTAATATATTGTATCATTTTAATATACGTATAACGTTTAGATTCTATTTTTTTATCGCTACTATTAATATGATGCATCGAAAAATTTATAAGATACGAGTGGGGGATGTTTAATATCGATTATTACAATATTATTCGGGGAGTCAATAAGCTAATTCATGTAGATATATATTTTACAGGTTGTTCACCTATTAGAATTATTATGAAATAATAAGTAAAAATTAAATGAGAAAAAAGTTTAAAATAACGATGAGATAATACTAAATCGATTATTAGGTAATAGTATGAGAAGAGAAAGAGATCATACCAAATTTGATTTTTACACAAAATAAGGTTTTTTATTGTTGTGGGACGATAAATTTAAAAATAGGCTGAAATAAAGTTTGGACAAGAATTAATTTAAATATTATATTTAAATTAATAAAACAATACAATCGAATATATACCAATCATCCTTTTTAAACCCTATGTGTTTGGATGGTTGATATGGTCTTATAATGTATCGTATTATATTACTATATCGTGTTGCTTTAATAAATATACCATTTGAATAGGTTATTAAGTATCGCTATTTTAATATGAGACATTTTGAAGAATGAACATAAAAAATATAAAATATGAGGTAAAACTATTATAAAAAAGTAAAGTAATATATAAAATAAGATTATTAAATAACACTATGAAAAGAAAAGAGAAGATAACAAGATCATACCAAATTAATAAAAACTTTCATGATTATGTGACGATAATTTTTTTAAAAACTCGATAATAAAATTTAAATAAAAATAGCAATGAACATTATATTTAATAATACAACATTAAATATAACAACTATCCAAACATTGCTTCACTTCTTTTTTGGAGCATGTTTCGAAATTCGACTTAAAATTTATTAAAAACAATTTTTTTCCTCCGAAAATAAGGTTAAATTACATTTTATTTTAAACAAAACATAAAGGAAAAAGTCCATATAGGGTAAATTCAAGATTAATAAATTTAATTGATCTTTAGCCAATTATTCTTAAATTAAATTGAATAAAAAAATTCTAAAATTTGTACTTGTGCTTGTGTGTAAAGTACCTGCATGTAGATTCTGATTAATGGTTTTATTTAAATAAAAACTATTAAAGAAAACAGTTCATTGTGTAATTCAAGAATTGGAAGTACAATTTTTGGTTATAATTTCGAGTAATTTGTATTATTTTAAGAACAAAAGCTTAAACCTAGTGCATTGATTTACTAATTCCCTGTTTTATTTTCTTGCTTTTGAGAAAAAGGTTTTTATTGTGCCAAATTGTGTTTCTTGCTTTTTTTATTTTTAGTTGGATTTTTAGTAATTAATTTTTTTTTTGTGTTGACGACATAATACGTGTCATTGACCTTTCTATGTTTGACACGTTTATAATTTGAATTTAATATATTAGTAAAGTTTAATTTAAGCTAATAAGATGTTAGTCACGTGCTTGTAATATGTATAATCTTACATTTGAAAATTTTGTGGTGTGAAGGTAAAAAGATTGTTTTGAATAATAATTTTTTAAATAATTAAAAGCATTAAGTAATAAATCAAAGGAAAAAATATATATTTTTAGATATTGATTGTAATTTATAACTATTTGACAGAATGGGTAACTTTCTAGTGTCAAGTAGTTGAAAAATGGTATCCTCAAGAGAATCGAAAATTCATTGTAATTTGATTTCAACTTTCTAGTTTAATATGGGTATGTACGAGTTTTCGATGAAAATCATTCTTAAATTATAACCCTAATTTAAAGTACATTTTTAAAGTATTATTCTTTACTAAAAATATCCTTCAAATATTGTAAAGCGAATAATTTCATCCTTTTATTTTAATTTATCAGAAAATATTTGATAATAAAAATATTATTAGTTAAATTTGTTTCTTTTCAATTGAATATGACAGAAGTGGCGTTTGTTGGAAACTTCCGCTTCTAATAATGTAGAAAAAAACTCAAATACGAGACATAATCTATATTTTGATCACTTCAATATCAGATTGATCCAAAAAATTTATTGATCTAAATATAGTTTGACTATGAAAAAGGTAAAGATAATTAAGCTCCAGCTTCTTTCCGTTACTAAATAAGAAAAATAGTACCTTCCAGACGCTTTTTTATTTTCGTAAGCAATAATGTCTAAGATTTTAAATATTTTTACCGGGAACTTCATATATAGCAAGTAATTAAATTATGCAGGAAAACTTTTATTTATAGTCACGTGACTGCTCATGTTTTTGTAGGATCCCTAAATTTTTTAATGAAATTTAACATAAGGATGAAAATTGCTCACTTTTAAATACTTAAAGGATGTTTTCTGCTAAGACTGATACTTGAAGGATGTAGTTTAAGTTTGTAGTATAGTTGAAAAATGTTTTTGGCCAACTAACGTTTGGTCATACAATTTTAATTTTTTTTTAAAAAAAAATTATGTGAAGTTTATCATGCATTTGTTCATTGATTTTGGAAGAAATATTTGATTTTTCTTTAAAAAAATATAAGATTTATATTCATAATTTATACGAATTATTTAAAATACTGCTTAAATTTATATTATCATTCTATAATAAAAATGTTTCACAAAAAGTTATGATAATGAGCATAATTAATATGAATTTTAAAAAAAAGAAGGAAAATACTATTGATTTGTATATGAAAGCTACTACTAGTACTTATAATTGAAATATTAACTCTGGAGAGTAAGCTTCGATAAAATTTGTATATAATATATATGTATATATCCATATTGTTTTTGTACGACAAACTATGAATGAAGTTTAGTCAAAAACTATGAAGAAGATTTTCATTCGATGACAACACTATTTTATGTTGAATCAGTTTCTTTCTTAATCGAAAATTTTAAATCCACCACAAATTAATTAGTTACCATACAATAAAACTAATTAATCACAATATGATGAAATTAATTAGTCACGATACGATGAAAGCTGTAAGCTATTTGTTCTAAAAAGAAGTTCGAAAATAAAGAACAAGGAAAATTAATTCTATACATTTTCAAATCTTGTTCCAATATTTAATTCCAATAATAGTAAAATTATTTATACTTGACAATTACTATAACCTAGAGACTCTTTCTTTCGATTCAACGGGACACAGAAGCACAATGTAGTATCGAGAAAAATACATTTACATAATAAAACTAGTCGAGTGTGAACTTCCTCGTTATGTCAATAATAACGAGATCTATACTCTTCAAGTCGATAAAATTTTCTAAAGTGAAATTCTGCATCCCAAAGGAAAGAACCAAAAGTAACAGCCTCCAACACAAACCTCTTTAGACTCACGAATGACGTTGAAACTTCCTCATGTTGATTCTCATCGCCAAAAAGAGCTGAGTAATGCTTCTCCATCAGAATCATCGTCACGTTGAATTTTGGTTTTCTACACATTTTCATCGTTTGATTATCAAATTTCTCAACATAAGACTTCAAATTGTCATACTTCTTCCCCTCGATGAGTGATCCTATGGGAACACTCTTTTGTTTCAAGTGACATGAAATTGAGAGGTTGTTAGAAGTTGTATCAAAACTCTTTTCCAAATGGTATCTCAACGAAGCGGACTTTAAGAAGTATCCATACAACATCGAAGAACCATACACATAACGAATATAGTCCTTTTTTATCTGAGTGACTCCCAAATTATCTTTCACATTCGACTTGTTCTTGTGTTCCCATCGTATTTCCTTAACCATTTCAAGTACTTCATCGCTATGAATCGACTCGAGTTCCAAGTTCTTGCATGGCGATATCTCGAGCCTTCCATTGTACATGCAATTCGAAAGCTTAGGAACCAAATGCACCCCAATTTCAGAGAACTTGTAGACTATGAACATGTACATAACATCCTCTACAACTTTTTGACATTCCACTTTTTTCATCTCATAGATTTTCCTGTCATTTCAAAATATGCGATTTAAGAAAGAGCGATACTAACCTATACCGACATTAGTTAATTGTCATTGGATCTAGTGTCACCATAGGCTTTAGGGACATTTACAAAGAGGATTAAATGTCGTTATGTAGTGGAATTAGCTTTTTTTTTTTACTACAACAAAAACAACTTTTAGCGATAATAAATAAACATATTAATAAAGAGGGCTAAAGTCTTTACAGTCATTAATTAGGTGTCATTAGATGGAATGTCGCTACAGGTTTTAGGGACATATACAAAGTGCGTTAATTGCCTCTAAAAGTATATATTTAGCGACAATTAAAAACTTATTGCCACTAACGTTTACATCATTAAACTATTAAAAAGTTTGCTTGAAGTCAATTTTACTTGAAAATTAACTCTTGTTAGAACCTCTAAGTTAAGGTTGAGTTGACCTACAGCGACATGTAATTCCACGTATTAAGTCGAACTCACTCTTATGATAATACATGGACACTACTTGTGCCTATGTTACTAGCACCTGATAGTGTAAAAAATTCTATTGAACGTTTACGATTTATAAGTTAAATCTGATAAAAGTAAGACTAAGGTGACCTACACAACAACAAACAATTATACATATATAGTGACGTTAGTGCATATAACTGAAACTCTTATTGAAATACGAACCTGTGAAGAATAACTTCATCGGTTTCAACGCTATAAACACATCGAAGTAATGCTTCTTTCCTCATACATTCCAATTTTTCCAATTCTTTCTCCATAAATTCGTAAAACAATGCTTTGTCATTCTGCAAATACTCACTCAACAATCTCCCTGTGTCTGTTGTTGGCATTAATGGAGGAGCCATTAATTCATTAAACACACTATTATTATTGTCATTACAACAACTAGATACTATCGACAATGGATTTGACGATGAATTTTTCTTTTTATTGCTATTAAAAAGAGTATTACTCTGTAAATTTCGTAAATTGAATGAAGAAAATCGTCGAAATTGAGGTAGTGAAATATTGGAATATGAACAAACACAATCCATTAACGAAATTTGATTATGAAAAAAAAGAGGAAAATATTAATAATGGTGAAATTGAAAGTAATATTATTATGTTTCGTACTAGTAAGTAGAAGAATCCTAATATGTTTCAAATTTATGAAAATTTAGTAGTAGAAAGAATTCTTAACCAACTCAAATTATGAAAATTTTAAAAATATTATACTAATACGTTTTTTCCTAATTTTACGTAGTAGTGTTGTTAAAATTTGGAAGTTTATTTATTTAATTTAATTATAAATTTTGGAGTAATTTTTTTCTCCTAAGAGTATCCTTATTATATCTTTTGGTTACCATTAACCTTTGTTATAATTGTCTCAATGCTATTTATTTTTATTTATTCATTAAACCTATATATTAATTACTTAATTAAATGGGAGAACTTGTATAAATTCAATAGTTTAGATGTTAATTGCTTCAGTCTAGTTTGCAATATTATAAATCTTATCAGTGCATTCAGATGCGTGTATTTCGAGATAAGCAATATATGCAATTTGTTCTACATACATTGTATTAAAGTGAATTTGCATATATTTGGATACATACCAAATCTCGTTCGTCACTCTCCTATCTTTCATACAAGATAAGGAGTAGTATCTAGTGTGATTCATATGTATCTGAGGTTCGATAGCCTCTCTCTTTATTTTATTGTATCTGACAGCAAAAATACATATATCTTCTTAAATATATGAAGTTAATTAATAGTGAAATACATAATTATTTAAAAGAATAGATAAAATTTGCATATATAGTATGAAGTATGCTTGATTATTATCGTCTTCTATGTTTTTCTTTGCACTAAAATAGTCGTTCACCTTTTACCTTTTAAAAATAGATGTCATGTTTAAAAAAAAAATTGTCACTTTAAGAAAAGACTCATTCATGTCATCCGTTAAAATTTTTACTCATTTCGTTTAAGAAAAGACTCATTCATGCCATTTTTTTAAACTCCAATTTTGCAAAACCTTCTTTACACTCCAAACAACTTTTAACATTTTTCAATCGAAATTTTGAATCAAATGTATTGTTTTAGATCAAGCCATTATACTTTTATTTAAGATTAGATAATAGCAAAATTCTTTTATACATCAAGAAAACTGCAGTAAACTTTTGACAACTACTATATACATACTATAACCTAGAAGCTCTTTGTTTCTGTGTCCCGTTAGATTAACGGGACACAGAAGCACAATGTATTACATGGTGAAACTAGTGGAGTGTGAACTTCCTCGTTATGTCAAATGTAAATGATATCAAAACTCTTCGAGTTGATAAAATTTCCTAACGTGATCTTCTGCGTCCCAAAGGAAAGTACCAAATGCAAGCGCCTCCAACACAAACCTCTTCAGACTCGCGAACGAGGTTGAGACTTCCTCACTACTCTCATTGCCAAAAAGTGCAGAACAATGCTTCTCAATCAGACTCTTTGCCTCTTTGAATTTTGGTTTTGAACACATTATCATTATTTCATCGTCAAGATTTGTAACATAAGACCTAAAATTGTCATACTTCTTCCCCTCGTTAAGTGACACTGGATCAACTGATGTTGATTCTGTGTCACTTAAGGGAACACCTTTTTGTTTTAAAAGCCATGACCTCGGAAATGAGATGTTGCTATAAGTTTTAACAAAACTCTGTTCCAAATGGTACCTTAACGAGGTTGACTTGAAGAAGTATCCATACAAAATTGAAGCACCATAGACATGACGGATTTGATCCTTTTGGACTTGAGTTAGACCCCAACTATCTTTCACATTCGACTTGCTCATGTCTTCCCATCCTATTTCCTTGACCATTTCGAGTACTTCAACACTATGAATAGACTTGAGTTCATAGTCCCTACGGGGAAATATCTCGAGCCTTCCATTGCATATACAATTGGAGAGCTTAGGAACCATATGCACTCCTATCTGAGAGAACTTGTTGACTATGAACATGTACATAATATCCTCTACAGTGTTACGACACTCCAACTTTATCTTCTCAGAAATTCTCCTGTTATTTCAAAATATTCAAATATTAGTAAACATTTCATTATATTCATATGCATAACATCCTACTATCATAATGCAGAAATAAACATTCATTTATCCACAATATGATATAATTAGTCACATAACTTAGTCATTTTAATTCACGATTAGCAATCTTTGTTACTGTCTCTAAAATATGGACATTAAATCTAATGACAATTAACTAATGTTGATAAAGACTTTCAACACTCTTTATTGACGTGCATATTTATTGTTGGTAAAAGCTGCTTTTGTTTTCTGTTTGTTATGTTTTGGAAGCTCTAGCAACTATACTCCAAATTTATCAGATGAATATTCTTTAGATACACCCAATAAAACAAAATATTTCGAGAACATAAACATAAAATTCAAGAGCAAGATAGTGGCGGAGCCACAATTTTTATTAAAGAATGTCAAATATAAAGTAAAAATATATATAAGGATAGAACACACAACCTCAAACAACTCCTTAACCACGTACACTAAACCTTCAACATGTATCAAGACGTGTCAATACTTATATATTATATTTATTAAACCAAATTTGACCTAAGAAAATTTTTAAACGGGTGTCTCTGCCCCTGGAGTAAATTTAAGTCACTACAAAAAAACCGTAAATTACATGGGTATTTACCTATGGATTAGTATGAAAATTCGTAGAAAACTTATTTTACTGCAAATTTTCATACTAATCCCTAGGTAAACGGGCGGCCCCTAGATTAAATTTAAGTAAACTACAAAAAAACTGTGAATTACATGGGGATTTTCCTATGAATTAGTATGAAAATTTGTAGGAAACTTATTTTACTGCAAATTTTTATACTAATCTCTAAAAAAATCCCAATATAATTAACAATTTTCTTGCAGTGAGTTAACCTACAACGACAACATATTAATCCTAAGCTAACAGACACAACAATGAAGGAAACACAATTAAATTTGACTTGTGACTACAAAAAGTCTACAACATAAGTTTCTAACCAAGAAACATTCCGTGCATATAACTTAAACTCTTATTGAATAACAATTTTTTTGCGGGGAGTTGACCTACAACGACAACATATTAATCCTAAGCTAACAGACACAACAATGAAGGAAACACAATTAAATTAGACTTGTGACTACAAAAAGTCTACAACATAAGTTTCTAACCAAGAAACGTTCCGTGCATATAACTTAAACTCTTATTGAATAACAATTTTTTTGCGGTGAGTTGACCTACAACGACAACATATTAATCCTAAGCTAACAGACACAACAATGAAGGAAACACAATTAAATTAGACTTGTGACTACAAAAAGTCTACAACATAAGTTTCTAACCAAGAAACGTTCCGTGCATATAACTTAAACTCTTATTGAATAACAATTTTTTTGCGGGGAGTTGACCTACAACGACAACATATTAATCCTAAGCTAACAGACACAACAATGAAGGAAACACAATTAAATTAGACTTGTGACTACAAAAAGTCTACAACATAAGTTTCTAACCAAGAAACGTTCCGTGCATATAACTTAAACTCTTATTGAATAACAATTTTTTTGCGGGGAGTTGACCTACAACGACAACATATTAATCCTAAGCTAACAGACACAACAATGAAGGAAACACAATTAAATTAGACTTGTGACTACAAAAAGTCTACAACATAAGTTTCTAACCAAGAAACGTTCCGTGCATATAACTTAAACTCTTATTGAATAACAATTTTTTTGCGGGGAGTTGACCTACAACGACAACATATTAATCCTAAGCTAACAGACACAACAATGAAGGAAACACAATTAAATTAGACTTGTGACTACAAAAAGTCTACAACATAAGTTTCTAACCAAGAAACGTTCCGTGCATATAACTTAAACTCTTATTGAATAACAATTTTTTTGCGGGGAGTTGACCTACAACGACAACATATTAATCCTAAGCTAACAGACACAACAATGAAGGAAACACAATTAAATTAGACTTGTGACTACAAAAAGTCTACAACATAAGTTTCTAACCAAGAAACGTTCCGTGCATATAACTTAAACTCTTATTGAATAACAATTTTTTTGCGGGGAGTTGACCTACAACGACAACATATTAATCCTAAGCTAACAGACACAACAATGAAGGAAACACAATTAAATTAGACTTGTGACTACAAAAAGTCTACAACATAAGTTTCTAACCAAGAAACGTTCCGTGCATATAACTTAAACTCTTATTGAATAACAATTTTTTTGCGGGGAGTTGACCTACAACGACAACATATTAATCCTAAGCTAACAGACACAACAATGAAGGAAACACAATTAAATTAGACTTGTGACTACAAAAAGTCTACAACATAAGTTTCTAACCAAGAAACGTTCCGTGCATATAACTTAAACTCTTATTGAATAACAATTTTTTTGCGGGGAGTTGACCTACAACGACAACATATTAATCCTAAGCTAACAGACACAACAATGAAGGAAACACAATTAAATTAGACTTGTGACTACAAAAAGTCTACAACATAAGTTTCTAACCAAGAAACGTTCCGTGCATATAACTTAAACTCTTATTGAATAACAATTTTTTTGCGGGGAGTTGACCTACAACGACAACATATTAATCCTAAGCTAACAGACACAACAATGAAGGAAACACAATTAAATTAGACTTGTGACTACAAAAAGTCTACAACATAAGTTTCTAACCAAGAAACGTTCCGTGCATATAACTTAAACTCTTATTGAATAACAATTTTTTTGCGGGGAGTTGACCTACAACGACAACATATTAATCCTAAGCTAACAGACACAACAATGAAGGAAACACAATTAAATTAGACTTGTGACTACAAAAAGTCTACAACATAAGTTTCTAACCAAGAAACGTTCCGTGCATATAACTTAAACTCTTATTGAATAACAATTTTTTTGCGGTGAGTTGACCTACAACGACAACATATTAATCCTAAGCTAACAGACACAACAATGAAGGAAACACAATTAAATTAGACTTGTGACTACAAAAAGTCTACAACATAAGTTTCTAACCAAGAAACGTTCCGTGCATATAACTTAAACTCTTATTGAATAACAATTTTTTTGCGGGGAGTTGACCTACAACGACAACATATTAATCCTAAGCTAACAGACACAACAATGAAGGAAACACAATTAAATTAGACTTGTGACTACAAAAAGTCTACAACATAAGTTTCTAACCAAGAAACGTTCCGTGCATATAACTTAAACTCTTATTGAATAACAATTTTTTTGCGGGGAGTTGACCTACAACGACAACATATTAATCCTAAGCTAACAGACACAACAATGAAGGAAACACAATTAAATTAGACTTGTGACTACAAAAAGTCTACAACATAAGTTTCTAACCAAGAAACGTTCCGTGCATATAACTTAAACTCTTATTGAATAACAATTTTTTTGCGGGGAGTTGACCTACAACGACAACATATTAATCCTAAGCTAACAGACACAACAATGAAGGAAACACAATTAAATTAGACTTGTGACTACAAAAAGTCTACAACATAAGTTTCTAACCAAGAAACGTTCCGTGCATATAACTTAAACTCTTATTGAATAACAATTTTTTTGCGGGGAGTTGACCTACAACGACAACATATTAATCCTAAGCTAACAGACACAACAATGAAGGAAACACAATTAAATTAGACTTGTGACTACAAAAAGTCTACAACATAAGTTTCTAACCAAGAAACGTTCCGTGCATATAACTTAAACTCTTATTGAATAACAATTTTTTTGCGGTGAGTTGACCTACAACGACAACATATTAATCCTAAACTAACAGACACAACAATGAAGGAAACACAATCAAATTAGACTTATGACTATAAAAAGTCTACAACATAAGTTTCTAACCAAGAAACGTCAGTGCATATAACTTAAAACTCTTATTAAATAAGAATTATCTTGCAGTGAGTTGACCTACAACGACAACATATTAATCCTAAGCTAACAGACACAACAATGAAGGAAACACAATTAAATTAAACTTATGACTACAAAAAATTCTACAACATAAAGTTTATAACCAAGAAGCGTCAGTGCATATAACTTAAAACTCTTATTGAAATTAAAAATACGAACCTATGAAGAATAGCTTCATCAGTGCCTACGCTAAAAACGCTTCTAAGTAATGCATCATTCTTCATACAATCCAATCTCTCTAATTCTTTATCCACAAATCCGTTAAACAATGCTTTGTCATTCTGCATAAACACACTCAACAATCTCCCTGTTTCTGTCGTTGGCACTAATGGAGCTGTTAATCCGTTAAACATGCATTTTTCATCGTTATTATTATGATTATTTCTACAAATAACCATTAATGGCAATGGATTTTTCTTAAACAGAGTACTACTCTGTAAATTGAACGAAGAAAATCGTCGAAATTGAGGCAGTGAAATTTTGGAGTATGAACAAACACAATCCATTGAAAATTTTAGTTATGAAAACAGGGGAAAATATTGAATTGTGTGAAAATTTGGTGAAATTTAAAGTAATTTTATTATGAGAGGATGAGAAGCTTAATTTTAATAGAACAAGAATACTAATTCGTTTCAAATTATGGAAATTTAGTTAGTAGAATCATTAACCAACTCAAATTTATGAAATTTTTTTTACAAATATTATAATTGATACTTTTTTCCTAATTTACGTAGTAGTGTGCAAATTTGGAAGCTTATTTATCTAGTTTTATTATAAATATTCATAAATATCCTTCTTTTACTTTCTTTTTGTTTTTTTGCTCGAGAATAAGTTTAACCAATTAGAAATAGTTTAGAAATATCTTTATTTTACCTTTTAGTCCAAAAATATATTAACCTTTTTTATATAATTGTCTCAATGCTAAGCATGTTTTATTTTTTTTATTTATTCATTAAACCTATATATTAATTGCTTATTTAAATAGAAAAAACTTATATTAATTCACTAGTTTAGGTGTTAATTACTTAATAAACTATAATTTATAATATTATGATTTTATCAAAAAATTTGGTGCGTCCAGATACATATACTCGGAATAAATGAGATCAAAATTAAGTGTAATTTGTTTTAGATACATTGAATCCAAGTAGATTCACGTGTATCTGGATACATAATTAATCGTGTTTGTCTTTCTCTGGTTTTTCTGAATACATGTGAATCACACTAGATACAAGTTTCTATAACAAACTAAGGTTTATATTGATCATAAAACAACTTACAAGCTCATCAAAAAATCAAAAAGAAAGATAGAAAAGGAAGATTCCAGACCGCTATTACAAAATAGCTAACTAAAAGAAATTAATATAACTCATAGGATAACCCTAATGAGATAATTCATCCTATATTTATAGACATCTTTAGTGCACATGCTCATTCCTTTAACTCTGGTCCCAAATGTAATTTAATAGTATATCAATTGAGTCCTGTATCGCGGCTAGATTCTTAACAATATCGTGTAATTCGCGTGTATATGTGATACATGGTTATCTCGCTCGACTTTTTCCCTATTTGAATGTATCTAGATATCAAAAAGTCATAGTGATTGAAATTTGGTACAATGAAGAGCTAAGCTATTTATTTTGGTTCCTTTTAATTCTCTTAAGTTATAACTAATTTCTTGCTTTATGATTCAATGCAAAAATCAAGTGTAGCCTCTTATATTTGATTTGACTCGTTGATGTCTTCTATATTTTTCTTTGCACTAAAACACATTAATCAAAATTATAGAAACCTTAACTAAATATTATTAGCCTTTTTAACCTTTTAAAATAGACCTAACGTTAAACAAAATTGTAATTATTTTTGTAATATTTAAAAGTTTAAAACTTCAATAAATCTTTCTTTACTTTGAACTATAAAGTCCTAAATTAAACATTTCAATATTTTCAAATTTTACCTTATTCAAATTATGGGTTTGTGCAAAATTCATGTGATCTAGAGAATCTTATTAATTGACTTTAAAGCCCAAGGCATTAGCAAGAAAAAAATAATATTGGTTTATGATTCATTATTGGCGTTGATTATTCAATTTAAATTGCACTTACAAATGATTTTTAAAAAATCAAATCATATTATCTTTTTTAAAAAAATTATATTACTTTGGAATCAACTAAAACTTATTTTACAAAATATGGATCATATTATAATTATAAATATTATATAACTAACAAAGCTAAAAAAAATTGTAGAATATACTCAATTACTTTAAATTCAACTATTGCTACAAATAGTTGTGTTATATTATTATGCTCATATGTAATGTACTTAAGTCATTTCTTTAGAGTGTATTTTTCTGTGTCAATATCAATATAATTTTGACTTATGAGATTAATTATGTTTTGTTCGATACATTTAATTTCACTGATAAATCGTTGTTATTAATATAATTTTATCTAAGATTTTATATTGCTTCTTAAAATTTTGTACTTAGTATAATGTTCACACAAAAAATTATATTATATACTTACTGTGTAAAACATTTACACTTAACTAGTATTATTTTAGAAGTATATAAAATTTCTTATAAATGTCTATTGAACTCTTTCCCGATTGTTGAAATATTTTACAATAAATAAAATTGTCATTTACAATATTTCTATCATATACACACGATGCATCATAAACGATAAAATATATCTTTTGTTTATTATAAAGTATTTCGATGTATATAATACAGAACATGATATATTTCTACCATATAAGATAGAAAGCAAAATAAAATCAAGTTAGGCAAAACTAGGAATTTTGCAATCATAACGTGACCTAACATTTGGCATAAAAATGCCAACATTTTATTTTTTTGATATCTAATAACTCAAATGTATTTTTAAGGAAATGTTGAGATAAAATAATAACCTACATTTATTTTTGTTATCTAATAGCTCAAATATATTATTTTCTAAATATTTGTCATTGTATTGCCAAACATTGAGATCCTTTATCTTCTTGTTACAACTAGAAAATTTAATTCATGACCTAGTAATTTTTATTAGTTTGTATTAATATTTTAAAATATGTGGTAAGAGAAAAAATATTTTAAATATGATACATCATAAAAGATTGAAAGTAAAACAAAATCACATTAGGAAAAATTAGAAATTTTGTCCACCATAATGTGGCCTAAAATTGGGTATAGTTTACCGAATTACATTCTATGGGTATAGTTTAGTTATTTTAGGTATCTTTAATTTTGTATATAATATTTTTTTTGTTTTTTATTTATACGATTTTATTTTTAAAAGTGATTTGTAATTGAAGCGTTAAATATGCTAACAATAAATTTAAATAATGCCACAATTTTAGGAAAACGTCCCTTTTTTAAGCTAAACGTTCAAATGCAAATTTTTTTTTTCAAAAAAAAAAAGGAATTATACAGAATTTGAAACAAAATATAATTTTATTTTTTGTGCTGTTTATGAAACTGAAGTTCAGCAATTTCTTTTATTATTTTTTTGCAATCGAATACAGGTAAGTTTTTCTTGGATGAAAATTCATGTTTATTATTGCAATAACTATACAATGTTCAATTGGATTTATAAATTTTGATTTATGTGTGTTCGTTATTGTGGTGTCGTTTTTTTTTTAAAAAAACTGATTTCAAAATATGATTTTTTTAAGCTGAAATTTCGTAATATACAATTAGATACTTTTTGTTGAAGCAGTATATATACAAAAAAAAGTCAATTTTAAAAGAAGTCATGTATAGATTAATTTCTGTATATATATACGAACTTACCTTTTTTGTATATTGATATGTGTACATGAATATATTAGTTAAACATGGCATTATATACAAGTGTCTAAATGATTTTTTATATACTCCAATAATATATAAACTTAATATATACTAACTTCAATAATTTGTATATAACTACTAAAATATACAAATTACAGTCACATATGAAATTTTCTCATCTATATAACTAAATCCAATTACTTTGTGTATATATGTATATAAAAAAAATAATGAGCCTTTAATATACAATCCGCTACTACCACTATTAAAAAAGTCATGGACAGATCAATTTTTGTATATGTATATAAACTTAATATATACTAATTTCAATAATTTGTATATAACTAATAAAATATACAAATTATAATCATATATGAAGTTTTTCCATCTGTTTAACTAAGTCCAATTACTTTTTGTATATATATACAAAAAACAAAAATAACAATGAGCCTTTAATATACAAAGCTGCTACAACCACTATTAAGACTTAATATATTATTCATTATACATAACTTAAAGTATGTATAAAGTAATCAAATCCACAAACACATATAATAATTAAACAAATATATAAATATATAACTAAACATGTGTGTACTAAACATGCAATATACTATATACAATACTTAAATAATAATTTTTTGTATATTGACATCTAAGTAACCAAAAAATTGTATCTAAATTTGTGTTTTAAGACACTACCTCATGATTATGATGTTCTTCAGATCCGTCAACTTCATATGCATTTTCCTCTGCATCAATGTTTACAGCTTTCCTCTTTCTTCCTCCTTGTACAATTTTAAGTCCTCTAGCTTTGGCATTGTTAATAACTTCTTGAACTGCCGTAGGGCCGTTTTTTTTCTTTGATCTCAACTCTTCCATTGTTTGTTCATGTTGAACTTGTTTTGATTTTCCCAAAGACCCTACATCAACCCCAAAATCTTGAGTTAACCCCATTGACAACTAAAATTAAGGAGTACTTACGAAATTGAATTCAACTTCGGGAGGAAGTAATTTAATTTTGGACAAATTTGAAATTCAAATCGGATAGAAATATTAAATGTAGGAGAAAAAGTTGGAATTGAATAGGAGAGAGAATATTGTTTTGTGTAAAATTATATACAAAATTTAAAAAAAAAGTTTTTATACTATTGGTTATATAATAGGTGGTGGACCCCATTAATTATAGCAAAAAAAAAAACTATAATTATATAAAGTAAATAAATTAAACTATACCCCTATTATATAATTACTTATCAATGTTTGTCATTCCATATAATTTTTCCAAAAGAAAAATCACATTTTATTTTTTGGTATCTAATAAGTCGAATATTTTTTAAAAGAATTTTGTAATGGCATTATAACATGTGTTTTATTAGTTTAAAATAATGAAGTAACTTTTAAAAAAAACTTAATTCAAAGTTTCAGTTCAATTCTTTCAACTTCGCAAAAATACTGATTTTGATACAGAAGTCGTCACTTAATTTGTTAAAGAAAAATAAGAGGACTTTGAGGCCTTAAGCACAAGATATTGTCTTTGTTTTCCTTCTTGACGATCTAGTGAATCAGACAGACTTGAATGTACCACACGAGCATTAAGGTTGTGGGTGCTCTGAAGTGAAACTATAAAAAATGTGTTAACAATGAGATTCGAACCTTGGTACAACAATATTAAAAGAGTCTTAAGTACCCATCCTAGAACCATTAGGCCAACTATATGATTTATTCATTGGGTGCTCTAGGTTAATTTTATACAAATACCTATCAATTTCTACATAGATATACATATTTCGTAACAAAGTTAATGGGTGCTCGAGCATCCGACGGACACCATGTGGGTCCCCCCTGTACACGAGCAATGATCAGATGAGAAAATGGTTTGAAATATTGTGTTCTAATGAGTTTAAGGATTTAGTTACTAAACTGCTAAGTATAAGGGTTCAATTAACAAACGAAATATAGGGTCTCCCGAGTCATTCCACTAGTTTTCTTAAAAAAATTTAGGATTAATTACCTGAATATACAACTTAAGTTTAGATATTCTCCATATTTCCCTTATTTTTTTAAAAAATACTAAAATCCTATTTTTTAATAAATCTAATCTAACAGACACATTATTAAATTAGAATCCTAATAAATCCTAACCAATTAAATCTTACCCCTAATTTTACTCTTTATTTTCCCCAAATAAAGAACCCATTTACACCACTCCCAAAATTAATGCATCAATTTCTCAACTGTTCATCTTCTCAATTTTGAAAATCAAAATTTGTGCTCTCCATCCGTCAGCCTTCGTCTAATCTGTCCGCCATTTTTGTCTACTCTGTCAGCCTTTGAAAATCAAAATTGTGCTCTCCGTCCGTCCGCCTTCGTCTAATCTGTCCGCCATTTTTGTCTACTCTGTCCGCCTTTGAAAATCAAAATCGCCAATTTCGTCTACTCTGTCCGCCTTTTTCGTCCAATATTCTTGAAAGGTATTGGGTTCTTCTTCGATTCTCTCTTTTCATTCTTCTATTTTTCTAATATTTCATGTATCATCCGTCATTTAGTATTGGGATTACTCAAATAATCACTTCAAACTCTAAACAAATCTATATTTTTGAAGACCCGAAATTGGTTGAAAACAAGTCTAAGAGCTTGCATAATCTTCAAACAATGGATAAGCAAAGTTCGAAGAAGCATAAAACACAAAAAGAGGCACATGCAAAGACACCCAAGAAGAGGGGTAGAAAGCTTGCAATGGCCATATCCAGACCTCCACTGCCATTGGTACGTATTTCGATTATTTTTTTTTTTGTAATTTTTTTTTGTCACATGCAATGACTTTCTGTATTATCAGAAAAAATATTTTTATATTTTTTAGATTATTTATTTGATACAGAAAATACTATTCTTTTTGTACATTTTGTTTATTAAGTATGACTAATGTATAAATAAGTTGAAAATCAAAAAAAATTTATGTAAATCAAAACCCAGTTGCCCCTCTTCTTGGTTGTCACCTCGTTTTGGGGTTTATGCTTATTAGATCTTTAATAAGCATATAATGTTAATTTCCTGTATCAATTATCACATATAGCATATAATGTTATTTTCCAATTTATCATATATAGTATATTTGATCATGTTGTTGTCTAAAGTGTATGTAAATTTAAATTTCAAATTATAGAGAATATGTAAACTTAAGTTTAAATTTCAAATTATAGAATTATATGTATGTTTGAATCAACATAATTATCATTTTGACTGGTTTGCATTGTGTTGTTACAATTATGTATCAAGCACAATTTATGTTTCATGTATCATGTTAAAGTTTGTCGTTTATATAAAGTATCAAGTAGACAGACTTATAAGTGTAGTTACCTTTATGTATCAAGTACAACTTTGCATTTTTTGTATCATGTAAGCTATAAAGTGTCTGTTAAGTATCATTTTGACTGACTTATGATATGTTGTTAGAACAGATTGGGCAGCATTGGATGCATATAAAGACAAGAAAACTGGAGAACTTTTGGGTCCACAACATTCGTTTAATGTGGAGTTTGCTCAAGACAACATGCAACAAATAAGTGATAGCCTGTGAGTATTGTTTATTATTTTGTTTTATTTTTTGTATCTAATTCATCCTTATAATTAATCTTATTGTTTTTGTAGTGATTGCGGACTGTTCGTAGCTGTATATGCAGAATTTCTGAGTGACAAAATCAACATGTCATGTAATAGTTTTGAGAGTAGCTATCTTCGCAAAAGATATGCGATACTTTTATTGAAGTATGGTCTCGACAAGGTGAATGTTGGATATGTTAGCAACAGTGATGACCCTCCAAGAATGAAGAATGTATTAAGCCCATTATCTGAAGATGAAATTGTTAATGTAGGCTAGTTAGTTTTCAATGTTTGATTTTTTTTTTGTTTTTTGGAGTTAAACAAGATGTTTGAAGTATTTATTAACATAACAACACATATTGTTAAATTATGAAAGTGTTTTGATTTTTAAAATTGTTTATTCTATTACTTTAATTTTATTTTTATTACCGTTATGAATTCAAGAATTATGTATACTGCTAGTGGGACATTAATGTCATTATTGTATCAAAACTATAATAATAATTACATTAATGTAATTATTATCATAAAAAAACACTTATTATATATACGCAAATATATTGCATGATACAAAAAAAGAAAATTATATACGGAATTATATTTTGTATATGATACATGAAATATCAAAATATATAATATCACAAACAGTGATACTAGTTATTACACTTGATACACGCCAATTTTCTTTTAAAAAAAAATTAATATCTTTTGTACAAATAAGATATATTCAGTACAATGATTTATATATATTACGAACAATTATTTGCCCTTCAAAATATGAATTTTTTTTAAGTATCTACACACATGATACTATATTACTAAATTAAATTAAATTAGAACTGACAATAATTTGGGTGAAATATCCGCAATTAATATTGATTAAAGTAAGTTTGAATAAGGATTATAAAATAAAGTATTTGATACATAAATATAATGTAAAATTTAAATAGAGTTTAACAAAAAAAAAAGAATTAGAGAACACATTGCCAAATGATCAAATAAATTTATTGAATCAGAATCTATGTGTAACAGAGGAACCAAATGCTACACTATTACATTTATTAAAGGAACTCCTGAAACATATTCATTATGAATCTTATGGAAAGAAAGTACATGTTCTTCTATTGTGACCTTCTTGTCCACATCGTCCATAACAATTTGTGTTCCCGCTTAGATTCATATATGAAATATTTTCCCCAACCACTATTGCTGAGATTAGATTCATATATGAAATATTTTCCCCAACCACTATCCCATCACTTTTGTATTGATTGTATGTAACCTCACTCTCTATTCATTACGAAAACGGATACAAAATTACCTTCAAGGAAATTTTGAATATCGTTTCTGCCAAAAAAAAGGGAAGATCACTAATGAAAAATTATAATTTAATTTAGAGTTTTATATTGGATAAAACTGATTTTGAAACACACAAGTTAATGCCTTTTTTTTATGGGATTAATAATTGTAGCATATTAAAAGTAGAAATTAATTCAAATTTCAGTTTTTAATCCCCCAAATCACTCAACAAACGGATAAAATGGCATAATATATAATGTATCCGACTGTTTTATTATGTATCAGAAACTTCTTAAAAATAAGGGATTTTTTGTAAATTGAAAAAGAGTAGGGATAGGAGGTAATTTATGTTTTACACTATGTGATTTACATAATTTTTACAAAAATTTAACAAACAAAAAACTAATTTTTTGGCCCAAAAACTATTTGGAGCCCAAAATTAGTTAAGGCCCAAATTGAAACTAGGGTTTTTAGTTATTTTCATCACTACAAGGAGGGGAGCAGAGTGAAGGGGAGTAAGGTCGGCTTAAGCTCTCAGCAATCATGGGTAATTATCTCAAAATTTTCTGCCATTTTTGCTGTTTCTGCAGATTTATTTGATATAATTATGTTTGTATATTTTCTTTTTTTTAACTATATGAAAAAAAATATGATGAATTTGATAATATTATGTGTTTTGTTTACGTATGTTGTAAAGGTATCTCAAGAGATTCTATGCACAAGAGACGTGCCACTGGTGGCAAGCAGAAAACTTGGAGGAAGAAGCGAAAGTCAGTTTTTCGTTTTTCTTTTGTTCAAAATTTATAATGTTAAATTTGCCCCCTATCTCGTTATATATTATGTGTATATATATATATATATGTGTATTCGAGGTCTATCGAAAACATTCTCTCTATCTCACATATTTAGTTAAGGTTTGCGTATATCCTAGCCTCCCGAGACTCACTTGTGGATTATGCGGTGTATGTTGTTGTTGTATAGGTTTGTGTTCCATTGAATATGCTGAAGTTACCTAGTTTTAGAATTGAGTCGTGGTTGATTGGTGCGATCCGAATTAGTCTAATGTTGGAACATAGTTGATTTGAGTGGTGTGTGTGTGTTTATTAGCTTGTCTTCTGTTAATGAAATGCCAAAATTTATAATGTTTCATTCATTACTGAACTTTTTTAATTGCCATGGAAAAGCAATGCAAAACAAAGACTTGCTTACTTGTGAATTGATGCTTTAGATAATAAACAACATAGCTAATGTAATCCCACTGTTGGGGTAAGGGAGGATAGAGTATACGTAGACCTTACCCCTACCTCGGGAGCTAGAGAGGTGGTTCCAGTAGGGAAAAAATATTCCCTTGTTAAATAATTAGTAGCAGTCTTGTCATTCACAAGTTTTAGTTTCATCTATGTCGTTCTGAGGCCATTTTCCTTTCCATTTTGAAAAAGATATTATATTAAGATGAATATTGTGCTTTTGTACTTTGCTTCTTGCTTAAAGCTCTTACCTTGTGGCTTTTGTGAGCTTTTTTTGTTTTTAGCAACACTATGTGTCGCTGTGAATTCATTTGATTGTGAGGCTGTTCAGTCTGTTGTCTTGAAGTGTGATAAATGACTGGTCAAGTTTCGTTGAGCTTCATAGATGTTCTCCTATTGAATCGATGACATTAAACTTAACAAGATTCTTGGGGTTGGTTAATTGCTCTCTTGTTTAAAAATGGAATTTGATTTTATTCTTTTCCTTTGTAACTAAAGAATACCTCTGGACAATTAGGCTATATCTTTGATGATTCGACTTAGTTACTAATATCAAATCAGAGTGGTACTAGTAGCTTACTGTGTTTTCCTTTCTGAGTGCAAGACAAAATGGCTTTTGTGGAGGTACAATGTGTGGAAAAGTAAATTTATTTAAGAAGATGATGTTGTTGTAAAAAAGTTTAAAAAAAAAAATGATGTTGTAAACCTATTACGTACACCAAGATTTGGGGCTGCACATGTTGAGTTTGTTCCAATTTCCTTATCTTCTTTTTATTCTGTAAAGGTACGAGCTTGGACGTCAACCAGCTAATACCAAGATTTCCAGTAACAAGACAGTCAGACGAATTCGTGTGCGTGGTGGTAATGTGAAGTGGAGGGCACTGAGGTTGGATACTGGAAACTATTCATGGGGTAGTGAGGCAGTCACACGCAAGACTCGTATCCTTGATGTGGTTTACAATGCCTCGAACAATGAGCTTGTCCGTACACAAACTCTTGTGAAGAGTGCAATTGTTCAAGTTGATGCAGCACCATTTAAACAGTGGTACCTCCAGCACTATGGTATTGACATTGGTAGGAAAAAGAAGGGGGCCGCTAAGAAGGAAACTACAACCGAGGTACCTCAAAATAGTCACACCGTTCTACACTTCTACATAAAGTTATTTATTGCAAGGATCTGTAGATTGCTAACGAGTGTCACTCTAAATTTGTTTTTTCTCCTCTTTTTCTCTGTATGTGAATATTAGCTAGTGACTCCATTCAATGATTTGTTAAGTGATGCGCGAGAAGTGTGTGATATATTTACTAGTGTATATACTGATACTTTTCTTATGTCAACATTCAAGGAGGGAGATGCTGCTGAGGAAGCTAAGAAGAGCAACCATGTAGTCCGGAAAATTGAGAAACGTCAGAAGGATCGTACACTTGATAGTCACCTTGAAGAGCAATTCAGCTCTGGTAGGCTATATGCCTGCATCTCATCCCGCCCTGGTCAATGTGGCCGAGCTGATGGGTAAGTTTAGGTTCAGTAATCCCTCTCCCCGCCCCAAATCTAATTTTGGATTTCGCTACAATAAGCTGATTTGGCTCAACTGAAACCGACAGGTACATTTTGGAAGGGAAAGAGTTGGAATTCTATATGAAGAAACTTCAAAAGAAGAAAGGCAAGGCATCTGGTGCTTCTGCTTAAGTGATTCTTTCGGTATGTCCAGACTAGTTTGTGTTAATCAAGCTTCAATTTTTGAGAGTTTGTATACACTACCTTTTACCATAAGTTCAGAGTGATGACTGGTCTTCATTATTAGCATTTTTTTGTAGTTTGAAATTTTACTGCAGTTTTGTCCTACATTTCAGCGTGTAGTCATATATAATCACAGGCAGAAAATACTATATTATATGGATTTTAAATTTACCATTTTGAAGAAGCTTGGCCAGTTAACAAGTAGATTTGAATGGCAAAAACCTTTGGGCAGAAAGGAAATTGCTTACAACGATAGAAGAGTTCGTATGATCGTTTGATTTGTGGATAAAGTTATTTTTGAGATTGTATGTCCGGGACCATGCTAAAATATTCTTATCCTTAAAAATGAAAAATATAAATTCCGTATTAAGGTCCTTAAATTTGTCTATTCGGATTATCTTAATAGCTTAATTGAATAATGGCGTTAAACTATTAAAATGTAATAAAAAATGATTTAATAAATAGTATTTTTCTAGCTTTTCAAAATGTAAAGAATAACTTAGTTCTAATCAATATCTTCTTAATATATAATCAATTCGTATTATCTTTCTCTATAACGTAGTTTTCAACTTTTTCTAATAATTATTTCTTTTATATTAAAAGTTTATCTTTTGTATAATTAGTATTCATTCAACTTTTCCAACCCAAAATAAACACATTTATAACCTATTATTGCATTAGAAAATGTAAGCCCTTCAAATTTGGGAGTTTAAACACCTCTACGCTAATTAATTGACTATCTAAATTTTTATTTTATTAATTAAAATTTGATTCTTCACCTCGTAATCTTTTTTCGTGAATCCACCTAATAATGGGTGGAATTTCTAGATAGGAGAAACGTGTAAAAAATGTTTGTGAACCCACAAATGCCAGCAAACTTTCTTCTAACACAAGGAAAGACATAACACAATAACCATTCATTTAAATACATCCAAAAATTTCTACATCATTTCATCTGTCAGTTTTTTATAGGTCACTCCAAAACTCTACATCATCTCATCTACCAAGTGTTCTAAATAAGGCCAAAATCGAATCGAAACCGATAAGTCAAATCGATAAAAAAATTATTAGTTTATAGTATTGGGTTATTGGTTTAGTAGTTTTAATAACAGTTTTGATTTTTTTTGTTATCGGGTTATCGGTTCTTAACGGTTTAAAGTTTTTTCTTAACGGATTAACCGATAACCTGATAGTAAATTAAATATTTATATTTATACCATTTTGTATATAAAGTCCTCGACTTAGAGTTTAATTTCCTACTTTTATTTTTTATTGTCTCAAACACTTGATTATTCTACGATGTAAAAGTATTTGCTTTTAAGCAAGATGTAACTTGTGAACTCAAGTGCATAGTTTATTTGGTTTGTCACCTTGTTTCTAAGTGATTTTCAATATTCTTTTTTTTGGGTCAAATCTTAACGGTTAAACCGATAACGGTCAAAAACCGATAAACCAATAACCGATAAGTCAATATCTTAATAGTTCTATAACGGTTTAGCATCACTATAAACCGATAACCAATAAGCCAACCCGATAAACTTCAAAACTGAACCGAACCGACCGATACACAGCCCTAGTTCTAAAGATAACACGTAATTTTATTAATTTTTTTTACGATTTAATCGAATTTAATAATTTAAAGAAAAAATAATTTTGCTTTTAAGCATTCTTTTTAATTGGATGGTCATTACATATATTTTATAACATATTAATATTATATATTAATATTATATTAATAAATATAATATTTAGATTGATTGGATTATCTTTTGTCGTAGTATAATGTTGCACAAATAACGTAATTAATTTCTTTTTAAGGCAAATGATTGAATATCAAAGATCTAAATAAAATATAAATTAATGTATATATAATTTAAACTAGTTCTATTTTTCATGTTGAGACATACGATGAGTCTTATATTATTTTAATCTATTTTATAAAAAGAAAATATCATTAATTTTTTATATTCTTCAAATTATGATAAATTAAAATAAAATACACACAGAAAAAGAAGAAGGAAGAATAGAGTATTTTTTTTTAAAGTTTATACACACTTGTATCTTCTTCTCTTTTTTTGTTTTAATTAAATATTTCATATTTGCATTAGGAGTCTAATTAAAACTAATTTTGTGCCAAAAAGTTTCAATATTAGAAAGCAAAGTGTTTCTAAACTGAGAGGCAAGGTTAAAATTTGATATTTATAGGTTCACATTTCTATTTCTTTTAAGGTTGTGTCTAAAAGTCCAAAGTAATTATCATTTTTAAAAAATCATGACATAATTAGACTTATTTTGCTCTTAATAATTTTTTTTTTTTGGAAGTAATAAGCATTGACTATTAATATAGAAAATCTAAGCGAAAAATATACGTACATACTCCAATATTGAGATTCATTAGATTAACTTTTTTATTTATTTATTGCAAAGAGATCAACCTTCCTTTTATCTTTTTCATATGAGACGTTATAGTTTTTCAGCCTTTTCCTGAGTAGAGAGATTAATATTTTTAAACGATAAAAGATAGTCAAAGAACATATTCTTTCTTAAAATATGAAAACGAAAAATGTGACAAGTAAAATAATTTTGAAAAAATATAAAAATTTTAATCAAAGTTATTAAATTCAACTAAATACATATTCTATAATATAACTCCGCCCTTATTATTCTTTATAAAGATTACTTTCTATAACTATGATTTAAACATCAGCTTATCAATTAATTTATGAAGATATACTTATCATTCTAAATATAATTTTCAAATACGTTATAACGTAACAACTAATATGATTCGGAGGAAGTATTATCAATTTTACTCTTTCCCTTAACTTCCCATTTTCCAAAGGGTCAACCTATTAATAGTCTTGTCCATGAACTTTAATAAAACCAAAAAATGAGTACAAATTAAATCCCTTTTCAACTTCTTTTGTCCTCACGTGACAATCACGTGCATGACAAATGCTTCACATGGCTTAATTATACGTGGACCAATAAGGGAACACCACGTCTCAGGTATGTACGACAAGAATAATCTTATCGGCACTTTTGGATATGCCCCCTACAACTTTAAATATTACCAATTTTACCCCTACCCTTTACTGGCATACAACTCAGTATATCCTTTTTCAGGTGTCAGTTCACTTCCCCTTTTTAATTTATACTTATCTGATAAAATAATGCTCCCTTCGTTTAAAAATGACTGGTCTAACTACGATATATATGTATCTCGTAGTTTTAATTCGATTTGACATATTGATAAATTTATCTTTTAATCACGTGATCTTAAGTATAACAAGTGAAAAAATGTTATCAAAAAAGAAAAGAAGCATTTTATTTTAAAGAAACAGACTAAAAAAAAAGTAAGTCATTCTTTTTAAACAGAGGGAGTATAATATTTAGTTATATGTAAATCTATAATATTAAATATCTTATGAATTTTTGATCCATCTGAATATATTCACCTACATGTATCTCGAAATAAATGATCAAAATTAAGAGTAATTTATTTTAGATTTTGATCCAAGTGATAGAATGTATCTATGTATATGTAAGCAAATTTTGCTTGACTCTATTTGATCTTGTTCGTCGTTCTCATGTCTCACTCGTATATTTGGTATTCTAGATAGATATATATAATGTGATTTTTATATATTTGAGATAAATAAACAACTCTCACTTGTGAATTGAATATTTCAAATATGAATCTCACTAGACATGTATATAACGTGTATCTAATGTGACTCACATAAATATTCGACTTGAATCTGATATAAATCATTAAATTGTGAGACGATATATAATTATTCCAAATTATTAAAAAAGTTTATAAATATAATAAAAATATTTATGTAATTAAATAATTCCTTTCAAAAAAAAAAAGATAAATCGAAACCAAGAAAATATCCCCCTAGATTAATACTCCATGAAAGTTATAATAAGGATAATGATAACAATATGTGAATTATTGCTAAACTAATGGAGTACTTTTGAATATTCGAGGTGGTGAGGCTTTGTTTCTTTAGAGTTATTTATGCAATAATGTAAAGATTATAGTGTAAAAATTATTATAAAATAGATAATTGTATCTGAATTGTTATTATTATAAAACCACACGTTTTATTTTTATAATCTAGGTGCTGATGATGGTTTGGTTTATGAATATTTATATTTATGCAACAACTATGATACACAATAATTACAAAATAGATAATGATACATAAATTATTATAAGACCATATTTGTTTTCTTAATATTCTATGTGCTTAGGTTGGTTTTTGTTCTTAAACTTATTTATGCAAAAATAAATGCTAGAATAAATAATTAATTGTACTTCTTTTATTGTCAAACACTAATATATTTACTTTATTTGTGTACTTATAAAAAAAGATAATCTCTCTATATTTTAAAATAAAAATAAAATTCGAATATCATACGCTTCATTTTTTTGTCCCTATTATACTATCGATTATACAATATCTTACCAACCAAAATGTCCTATTATGTATAATTAAATAATGCAAAGGATTTATTTTATGTAATAAAAGATCAAATCTTATACTAATTATGTAAATATTTATGTTTCCAATATTTATTCCAAAGTTTGTTCTTTATTCTATCAATATATGAAATAATATGAACTCTTATTGTCTCAAACATAAAATCATTGAGTATACTCTACTACTAAATTACACATCTAATTTTTTAATACAATTTCCATATTAGCTTCTTATTTTATTTTATTACATCTTTTTAGTTATAATTATTAGTATGAAAATATAACTCTTCCAAGAAAGCATATTCCTTATTCCAGCAATATACTCGGTATAATTTCACAAGTGAAATAAACTTTAATGCATAATTATATAAATATAAAAGAAGAGATTTGTAATAATATTAACCAACATAAAAATAGACAAATGACGTCATTATAAAAACTCGATTTAGATTTCTTTACGGATAAAAATAAAAATATTTTCATTTATTAAAAAGCAAAAATCTATTTGGTTCCATAGATAAAAATAGTAAAATCCTTTTTTTTTTTTTTAAGGCGTAGCTACTTTCGAATATTCGGTAATAAGTTATAACCCCACAAACTTCTCCACTCTATATATAACCAAACCTTCTATCATATTTTATCTTAAATTAAAAAGTTTTAAATAATTTTAATTAATATATTTTCTGAAGAAAAAAAAATGTCTGGAAATGGCAGAATGAAGAGAGTAACTGACCCGTTAAACGATAAAGTGAAGGCTCGAATCGTCGGCGCCGATCTCCGGGAACTTGGTTACATCAGCAGCGGCAGTGAACACAGCGCCGATGCTGATACCGACGTCGTTTCACCTAGCTTTTCAGGTCTCGTTTTTGGTTTCCCTGATGATTTGGATCAAAATCAGTCATCGGAGAATGATAACTCCGATACTGAGTTTGATGAGTCGTCAGTTGATAACGTACCGGAAATGATTTTTCAAAGCGATACAGATTTGTTTAGGAATGTGTTGTGTTCTCATGTATTTAAAGCGTTAGAAGTTTATTCGTGTTTGAAATTGAATAAATCGGTACTCAGAAGGAATGTGATGCTGTGTTTGAGAGATTTTGGTTATAATGCTGCTGTATGTAAAGCGAAATGGGAGAGTTCCGGTGGACTTACCGCCGGTAACTATGAGTTCATCGATGTTGTTCGATCGGACGCTGTTAACTGTCAAACTCGTTACTTCGTCGATTTAGATTTCGCCGCGGAATTTGAGATCGCGAGACCGACGAACTCCTACGAACGGTTATCGCAGTCGCTACCGAAAGTTTTCGTCGGAAAAAGCGAAGAATTAAAGCAGATGTTGAGAACAATGAGCGACGCCGCTAGACGATCGTTGAAAAGCAGAGATCTACACCTTCCTCCATGGAGGAAACACCGTTTCATGCAAAACAAATGGCTCGGTCCGTACAAACGGACGTCGAATATCACTCCATCGACGAACACTCCGGCGTTTTTATTACCTCCATCAAATCAGGCATACATCGTGAAGTGCCGATCTGTTGGTTTCGACACCGCCGTTCACGGCGGTCTCTGGTTACCGGCGGCAACCCGGACTAGATGACTTCTGATAATTATTATTTTTAATTTTTTTTAAAAAAGAGTTGTCGTTTTGTGTTTAACAAAAGCGTCGTCGTTTTGTGTACCATGTGAAAAAAGAGATAAAATGATTAATCCAAACATGGTGTAAAAAGTGTAACGCGGCAAATACCCATTGTGTGATTTTGTTTATTTTTATTAAGCAAAATATTCACGTGGCATATTAGGACCGTTGATGATCAAATTTGATTTAATCTAACGGTTATTATAATTTTTGATATAATCATTATGATAGTGATGTATATTAATGGACTAATGGGCCCAAAATGTACTATAAATTATCTTATCCATGGGATTAGATAAAAATAAACCCCACAAAGAAAATATTGATATGAGGTTGACGTGGCATATTTTTTTTGAGTATTTTGTTCTAATGCACGACTTCTAATGTGATCCTTCTAAATAATTAAAAAAAAAATAAATGAAGGTTTTAAAATAGACAAATTTGTATATAACAGGTGATTTCATAATTTTATACAGTAGAATACGACAATAAAAACAGGTATACTGTATTTAATATGAATTAGTTGTATTTGGTTTTTCAATAAATACCATAGGATGGATGAATACAAATTCAGAATTTTTATTATACGATTTAAAAAATTTAAAATATAGTATTTAAAATTTAAACTTGAAATCTGAGAGTGAATATTAAATCCGCCAAAACACGACTTTTACTACTCTATAAATACATTTAACATAACAAAATATCTTATATATATCGAGTAATTTCTTATCGAAGAAGCTCGAAATAACACTCTTATCCCACGTAGATTTCGTCCTTGCTTGCATAATTTCCAAAAATTAAATTCAAAAAGGATGAATAAATGCAAATCTTTTGCTACCTCAGGTAGATAAAAAAATTGTTTTCAAAAAATTATCAATTGTATTATATTGTACTGTTACTTAAAATGTATTGTATTGTATTGTTATATTTCGTTGTTATGTTACAATGAAAATTTCATTTTATGAAACAATCAATTTGGTCTTCTTATTGTTACTTAATTTTTTTTTCTAATTATATCCTTATTTAGTAGTTCATAATATTATTTTACCCTGTACCCCATATTATTTAATTCCAATCAAATCTTCTATCCTAGAATAGTTAAGGTAATTTTAATTACAATACGGTATGATACAGTCAAACCAAACAATAAAAATGTTATTAAACAATAATAAACAATACAATCAAGTCAAATATTTTACAATACAGTACAATATAATACCTTGTGAAACAATGAGTAATAATGATCCAGACATAGTGTAAGAAACAATAAATAGAAGGATAATTTTACTATATTACCCTTTGAATATAGTAAATACAATATCTTGAAAAATGTTATAGGAAAATGCCTATAATTAATGATAAGGATAAATTAGGAACTAAGTATAAAATTATCTACTTAATTTATAAATTAGACAAATATTATTGAACATCTATTTTTAATATAGTGAACACGTATTATTGAAACAGAAAAAGTAATAATACAAATTATTCTCGATTTTTAGTATAGTGAATAATTTGGGCCGGGCAATAGAAGTGATTATAGGCACACGTTTCATTTCTATTCAAATTGATTCTAAATATACATAAAATGAATTGGAGTTTAATTTTAACATATTTTTTAGTCATATGAATATTTTTCTTTTATTACGAACGTATCAAAAGAATATCCTTTGATATATAACGCTCCTATTTTAATTTTATTTTTCACTAATAGTGCCAAAAGCCAAATGATTAGAAAAGGTTCATATATATATAATCTAGGGAAAATGCACAAGTACCCCCTCAACCTATGTCCGAAATCCCAGAGACACACTTATATTATACTAAGGTCCTATTACCCCCTGAACTTATTTTATAAGTAATTTTCTACCCTTTTTTAGCCTACGTGGCACTAGTTTTTTTAAAAAAAGTCAATCATCGTTGGGCCCACAAGATAGTGCCACGTAGGCCGAAAAGAGTAAAAAATTATTAATAAAATAAGTTTAGGGGGGTAATAGGACCTTAGTATAGTATAAGTGTGTCTCTGAGATTTCAGGCATAGGTTGAGGGGATACTTGGGCATTATCCCTATAATCTATAATTATAGGTTAGACACTATTTAATTAGGTTACTAATTAATGTGTGTCATAGGAATATCTTTGATAATTGATAAAGGTTATTGTGTAAATAGTTATATATACTTTAACTGTATTTAAATGTAGAATTACAACCTTTGTGGATTTGGATGATCGAGTTATAGATTAGACAATTTTTATTGGTACGTAAAACGAAATAAGTAAGAGTATTTTATGAAATTTCGTAGAACTATTTCATCACATATTCTATATAAGATAATAATTCTATCATTAGTATAATTGATTGGATTAAAAAAAGTTGAAATTAATTCTTTACCAATAAATTAATGCAAAATATTTTGAAAAATCCTACACTAAATAAATACCAAATAATTTAAGGGAAAACACAAAATTTTCCAATTTAAGACAAAACCATACCCCCTCCATCTCAAAAATATTTTTCATATTTACTAAAACATCTTATTATTCAAAATACTCATCATAGAAATCAAGATAAAATCAACTACTTTTTCTTTTTTAATTTTACCTTTTATATTGATTATATACATACATTTAATAAGATGTACGTGATACAATATTTTAAGAGGATAAAATAATTAAAATATTTTCTTTATTAATGCTTTTTAAGAGGCATATGAATAAAAGAAGTCGATAATTATTTTGAGAAACAAGAAAGTATTTATTCTTTGTTTGAACCATTCCTTTTAGGAAAATTTTGGTTTTCCATCATTTGGTGTTCAGAGCCTACGTTGAAGCATCGACTCAACTCAAATCAAAGCATTCTAAGATCCATTCAGACTTTCAGAGTAACACTTCTAATAAATTTAAGGGGAAAAACACAAATATATCTCCAAACTATCGTAAATGGTATACAGATAACCTACATTATACTTGTGGGACAATGATACTCCTACCGTCCAAAACTAGAGTGTATATGCCCATTCTAACGGAAGATTAAATAGGGACATAGCACAATCTTATCAATCGATCTGAAGTCGGATAGGTGGATAATGAATAGGATTATGACACGTGTATGCCCGTTAGTATAAAGGGTACATATGCTCTAGTTTTTGGACAACAAAAACACTTATGTTCCCAAAAGTATGACGAAGGGTATCTGCTTATCGGTTACAATAGTTTGAGAATATGTTTATCCTTTTTTCCCAAATAAAATTTTATATTTCTAACTCAAATCTAAAATCTCTGATTAAGGATGGATATGTTGGCTACAATTACTAGTTAGGTTAATGTCATTTCAAAATGACAGCCAGATGGACATACTCCTAATTAATTTTATAAAAGAGTGGTACTGGTGAAGAATAATTGGATAATGTTTTTTAATCTTTTCAATAGAATAGATATCTTGATAAGGCTATGCCTACTTGTCCTTTGAGAGGAGTTGTTGGCTAAATTCATTTGGCTGACCTTTTCTTGTAGGGTTAAGCCTATTACATAGTAAGTCCAAGTCACCTTTTCATGGTCATATTCTAATGCTTTTTTTAAAAAATAATTATATCACTTCGATATTTACTGATCTGACTAATTCATATTCATGTTAAGTAACAAGTATTATTAGAGAATAAAGTATTGCTCTTAGTTAGTATTTAATAATCTATATCCAATGAGATAATCACAATATTTTCTTAATTCTCAGAATTTGAATCAAAACGAATCAAGACGTCTATTTAAGGATAAGCAAATCCCAAGACATTCGAAAAGTTTTGTGATCACATTTACCCTACTCTCACCTATAGGTGATTAGGAGCGGAGCTAGCCTTCTACCTATCATTTGATAAACTCCAATAGTTTTAATGTATATTTTATATTTGTCTTAATTATAAAGTTATCTTTTTTTCTAAATATTAAATTTCTAAATACAAAATCTTAGTTTCACTTATATATCAATGATAATGAATTTGTTTTATGATTAAGTGATTTTTTTAGTTTATTTAATTATTTGATTTTTAAAATTTATTAACTCAACTAATTCAGATTAATCCTAAATACTTCAACTAAAAATAATTTAATAAAATCTCTTCTAAAAAAAATTTCCCTATTACCAAAAGTCAATTTTCAGATCTCTAATTAAAAAGAATTAGTCATACCATCACACTCATTGATTAAATAAAATGATTTTTTCACTTTAAATATTTTAGTACAAGATTTTATGGAGATAAAGATGGAATAGGTTTCTCATGTGAGAAAAGTTTGTGGATAGGATCATACAAAAAGCTTGCATGTGCCAAAAGTATTATTTTTCACATTTCAATTTACGCGATGATATTTAATTAAATTCATAATTTTAAAAGGAAAAGCATTTTAAAATACAACATATAGTATATAATATATAATCTAAAACAAGTTATCAATAAATTTGCTGTTAAAACTTGTCTGATTAAAAAAATAAACTTAAATTATAATTGTATATAAAAATATTATTTTTTTGGGACGAACTATCAAATCATTGCTACTTAAATTTAGATTTTTTCTATGGATACGAATCCATATAATTAAATTATCCAATTTTATTATTTTAATATAGTTTGAACAGAAATCATTACATATATTTGTATTGGTTACTGATTCAAATCAAACAAACATACAGTGACCTAGTCAAAAAATAGTAAAGAAAATAAATTTTGTGCCAAAGAGATATTCTTTATGTATATCATACTGTCAAACCTTCGTTATAAGGGAAAAACGACTTACCGCGAACTATCGCAAATGATATGTAAAAATTCTTCGTTATATTTTTGGAATATTAGTGTCATGTCGTCAAAAACTAAAACATATATGTCCTTCACACTAACAGAAGACTAAATAGAAATACGTGAATAAATATCGAATCGGTGGATAAAATTATGACATGTGCATGTCCATTAGTATAAAAGACATATATGCTCTAATTTTTCGACGGCACGGATACCAATGTCGCAAAAATATGACGAATAATACATACGTAACAACTTACGATAGTTTTGAAAATGTAGTTGTCCTTTTTCCTACTTTAACAATCATGTTTTTCCGAAATCGATCACTTTAATTATGTTATATGATATAGTATATTTTCTATTGCAAGATATTGCTAGGATAGTTAAAACTATCGAAACAAACAATATTATATCATACATAATTAGAGGTGTCAAGTAGATGAATGGAGCAAATTTTTGGACACCCAAAGTATCATAGATATGAAGAAGAACAAAGATTGCTCATATACACTCACTAGAAGTTCACAAGCTAATTTACAACAAATGCAGCTCATTTCATCAGTCCTGCAGCAACTGAATCAGAAAACAAATGGAACAACAGGTCGAAAATACATCTCGTATGCTCATGTTTTCACAATAGTTTACAACAGAGGCAAATTCAAAATCTAGAGTCGGTGAATTCAGAATCAGTGATTGTTGCATGATATGTACACGTCTTTTCTTTTTTTGCATGTGTGTATGCATACCTCGATCTGAACGACAGAACATGTACATCCCTAGTTTACAATGAGACTTGATCCTTGCCCCTTACTATCTTCAATGTTGTTCGAAATTGATAAGTTTTCTCTAATACCATCTGCAAGTTTCTGAGCCTCGTCTGACTTCAGCGGACATCTACTTAAGGTCTGTAAAACAATCAACTTTATCAACTGCTATCAGAACAACCGTAAATGAGGAATGTAAAGGGAAATTAGCACCTCAGAAGTCCAGAGGCAATCGCTTGCTTTACGAGGAATTATATGAATATGGGTCTGAACTTGCCATGAAAAAATAAATCATCATAAGTATAAGCATTCTTAAGTAGAATACTAGCTATTAAAGCAAAAGCACACAAAAGAAGCTGTTTGGATCAATAATAGTATCAAACTATTGTTTGCAAGTTTTGGGATCATACGTGATATATAACCTGGCCAGCTGCTGCCCCGTTGTTAACTAACAAGTTGAATGAATCTGCAAATTTTAAACTTTCGTGAGTCAGACCGTGATTTTACATCAAAATTGGGGGAGAGGTGAGGGGAGAGAGCAAACATAATTGGCATCATTTGGATGCCTGCTTAAAGCGCAAAAAAGCTCTAAGGTCCGTTGGGGCAATAAACGCAAAGTGTAAACAAATAGTGGGCTAATAAGAAAGGTGTAAATGGAGAAAAAAAATATGAATACGTATGTATGGTCCAAGACTAATAATCATAAACATAAATAACAAATATTTGGACTAAGAAATTGAAAAAGATTGCAATAAAGTAAATATCAATGATTTAGTATCGCCTCTTCCGGTCTTAAGAGTCTTTAACGACATTAAAGCATATGCTAAGCAAAGTGAAGCATTCAACATGTTTTGCACCTTGTTTCAGGCTCAAACGAGCCTTTGACAACACCAATTACTGTTGCCATCCTTATTCATTTAATGATAAGTGGAGTTCCAGCAGCAAAGTTCTGCAGAATGTACTCCCACACCAACATCTCCGTCTTCAAATTTTCCACTATTCCTTCTGGCCATTTTTTGGGTTTTCCACCCCTAAAGCCAGAGGCGTAGCCAGAATTTTTAATAAGGGGTTCAAAATCTGTAGAAATAGATAGCCGAAAGGGGTTTGACATCCACTATATATACATATAAACTTATTTTAACCATATATAAATAATATAATTTTCCGCCGAAAGGCCCCTTCAAATAAGGTAGCTACACCCCTGCCTAAAGCTTAGTTTGGTAGCTATAGTTTTTGTTGACCTTTGTTCGTCTCAAAAATTAGAATGCGAAAGTGGAAAAGGAAAACAGACATTAAGGATATTGGAGATATGGGTTACAGTTTAATTAGGCTAAACACTGACTAATAGAAGTTTTCTTGCTTTGAAAAAACTAAACATCAAAATCTCTCAACAAATGTGATATACTGTCCAAGTGACCATTCTCAAAAAGGTTCTATAAGACACATTATAGTAAAGTATACCCGTGACAAATTGAAACTTGGTAAAGTTTGTGTAGGAATTCAAACAATTCGAATTCAAGAAGAAACCAACGAACTAAGTAATTCGTGGAATTTTTGGGACCACAGAAAAACATGTCATTTTAATCTCTTCTTCGAGTTCTTTGAATCCTCTTCTCCTATATTCCTTTCATTTCTTCCTCTCAAGATACTGAAGCCATCTTCTCCGATAAAGTCACAACATGTGTTAAATAAAAGCTTGGTGAAATACATATGCAGCTCACTAAAGTTGGCAACAATTTTCACTTGAATACCTCAAATGAGGTTTGTACCCATTAGATACTTCGGCTTCTGTTAATGTGTACCGATTAAACTATCCATGACCAGTCAGTAGAAAAAACACAATGTTTGAACTTCACGCACAAGGACAAGGCAAAAGTAGCGAATCAGACAACGCCACCCAACTTTTGGTGGCTTTTGACAACACAAAAGAACTATACTATACTATTATTATGTTTATTCAGAACTCCCACCGTCATAGGCCCCTATGAGGTCTTCCTGGAGAATCTTTTTGCCATCAATTTGGCCATCAAAGTGCAGTGATGGATTTTAACAAAAAATCCAATTTTTCAAATTTGGTTTTTTATTTGGTGCCGCATCAAAAAGTTCTCTTGAAGGTTATCAACTGAAAGTTTTAATGAAACCACCATATCTTTGGAGTCCTCTGTTGCCGATTACCTGTCCTCCCAATTCAGTGACTGACATAGTGCTAGCCATTAAATTATATTTGGTATGGTTTGACAGTTCGAATTAAAAAGTATAAGCTTTTGCAATTTGAAAATTCGTGCATGTGGCAGCAGTGGGAGAGAAGATGAAGAGGAATTGTGGATATAATGGTGTGCTGGGAAGAGAAGATGAATGAAAATGGTAGATACACGGTGGAGTGATGACAGTGAGAGAAAATAAAGTGGTGGAGGTGGTGGCAGGGAGAGGGAATATATTGGATATGGTGGTGGAGGAAGCTAGTAGAGAGAATGAGGAAGGACAAATGCTGGAACAATTCACGTGCTGTACTACGATTAAGATTCACCTCATGTGCAATATCAGCAAGTTGTGTCTAATAGGATAATTTGAATGGAGTTCAGGTGTTCTATAGGGACAAGCTTTAGTTGAGGTATCCAAGTGAAACTCGTCACCAAGTTTATGGAGCCACATATTTGTTTCACTTAAAAGCTTTAGGTTAGCCATCTGTCCTCTACCAAGGTGACAGTTAGACTATGGAGGGGAAGTTAACTTAACACTACCTGACAGTGCTTAGTGCCGAAGCACAAATTCAGTGTTGCTTGTGCTACAACCAGGACAGTCCCTACCCCTAACCATTTCAATCATCTATGTACTATTTTCTGCAAGACAGCCAAAAATAGGTGAATCGATACATATCCTCCACAGTTTAAAGCTTAAGAATTTTTTGTTAAGTTACTTGATGCTTAACTATTGATGTCGACAATCCGTAGCTGGGGGATTACCCAACAGGAAGAAAATCAATTTTCATGGTGAGCATTTTGTGAATGCCTTCTCTCCTCTGCTTCCACAACCATTACCTCAAGGTTCTCTACTTCGTGAATGCCTTCTCTCCTCTGCTTCCACAACCATTACCTCAAGGTTCTCTACTTCTCACACTTATTCAAACTCAAGATATTTTCCCACATAACACTAAGGGGGAAAAGAGCTTCTATGTTTTGTAATATTGCAGTATTACCCATCAGAAGCATATAGCTTATACACAAGGGTTCACTATCCAGCCTAATTGCACCATTTTAGAAAAAGAACCGCTCCTATTTTTGTTAATTGCCTGGTTACCATTATAAACAGCAAAACACAAAGGACTTGAGAGAGATGTCACAAGAACAGAATTACTAGCAGCACAATTAACACAGTTATAGAAACAAACATATGTTTCCCTGAAGGGAAATAAAGAGGAAAAAGAAAATCAATATACATATGGTATAAAGCAAAACAGTCATGATTTGTCATCAAGAAAAAAATTAACATACCACAACCAGTGGCTTTCATGACTGCACTGCTAATCAAGGGCAATTTTGAACTCATGGCAGCCACAACCTGCAATTAAATGCAAAAATAAATAAATTAAAATTCATCAGAAAACTTGTAGACTTCCGTATGTTTCTAAGGGATAAAGCAGAATCCTAACTATGTTGTGAAAGCAGGCGAGCAGCTGGGCCGTTTAATTAAAGCTACCCAAAAGGAAATAACATCTTTCATCAGAGTATGACAATGTAAAAATCTTATAACAAAAGAACATAACTCTGAATGGTTACTTTGGCCAATGACTAAAAGATTTTCAGAGAAAGCAGAAAAAATAAGACGCATGCTAGTTTTTAGGTATGAAATGGTAAGCACATCCAACTCATCAGGTATACTAATACAATGTGCTGTCCAAATTCAAGGGCAGAAAAAACTCAAATCAACAGTTAGGCTGCTACAGATATGTTATTTGAACTAATTTTTTCTTCATAACAGGTGAAAGGTAGCGGTCACGACGGCTATGACAACAGCTTCTGAGTACTTGTATGAAGAGCTCGAGAACAAAAGCAGGGATATGAAGTTGTTAAGGCTTGTCAGGCAAGAAAAGGAGTGTTCAAGACCTGGGCCAAGTGATATTCATCAAGGACGAGAATGGCAAAGTGTTGGTAGAAGAGACGCACATTAGACAGAGGTGACATACATATTTCCATAAATTATTGAACGAAGGGGGGATAAGGATATCGTATTGGGGGAGTGCAAACATTCCGAGAGTCCTAGAGTTTTGAGTGTTGTAGGTGAATAAAGGTTGCAGAGGTTGAGGGGGTTGTTCGTAAGATGAGAAGAGGAAAAGCAACTGGGCCAGATGAATCCTGGTGGATTTTTGGAAGTACACAGGCGATGCAGGTATAAAGTGGCTGACCGGGTTGTTTAATGTCATTTTTAGGACATTCTAAAATTCCAGAAGAGTGGAGGTGAAGTACAATGGTCCCATTGTACAAGAAAAAGGGTGATCGTCACAATTGCAACATTTAGAGAGGTATTAATCTACTAAGTTATACTATAGAAGTTTAGGGGAGGATGGTGGAGACAAGGATAAGGAGGGGAATGTCTATCTCCGAGAACTAATTTGGATTCATGTCGAGGCGGTCGACTGCAGAAATCATTCATCTTGTAAGGAAAATGTTAATGCAATATAGGGATAGAAGAAAGACCTACACATGGTGTTACCAAGAAAAGGCGTACAATAAAGTCCCTCGGGAGGTCCTTTAGAGATGTACGGAGTCTAGAGGTGTACCTATGACTTACATTAGGGTTATTAAGGATATGTACGATGAAGCCAAGACCTGAGCTAAAACAGTTGGAGAGGACTCAAACCACTTTCAGGATGTGAAGAGGTGGCACCAGGGATCAGCCCATAGGATGAGCAATTGACGTGACATATTCAAGGGTTAGTGTTGTGGTGTATGCTATTCACAGATAACATAGTATTGATTGACAAGACACGTAATGGAGCTAATGATAAGCTAGAAGTTTGGAGACAAAGCCTAGAGTCTAAAACTTTCATTAAGTAGGACTAATACAAAGTACCTAAAGTGTAAGTTCAATGATGTAATGCATGAGGCAGAGGTGGAAGTAAAGATCGATGCACAAGTCATATCCAAAAGAAGAAGTTTCAAGTAGACAGGGAGATTGATGAGGATGTCACAGATCATATTGAAGCGATGTGGCTGAAATATGCTCATTTTCAGGGTATTGTGCGCTAAGAATGTGTTAGCAAAGCTTAACAGTATGTTCCACAGAGCGATAGCCAGACCAACTTTGGTGATTGAGGTAGAGCGTCGGCCAATCAAGTACACTCACATCCAAAGCTAGCCTCCTCTACACTTCTCTGTACTAGTAGGATCATTTAGTATTCACATAGCTTCTTATTCTTTGTTGCACATTTGCTTTGTATCTTTCTATTTGTTTTCTCCTTGCTTCGAATTCTTTTTTTTCTTCTCTTTTGAGCCGAGGGTCTTTCGGAAACAGATTCTCTGCCACCACAAAGGTAGGGTGAGGTTTGTATACATCCTACCCTCCCCAAACCCTATTTGTAGCTCACATGTCACAATCCAAAAATGGATGCGATGACACTCATCTTATCCCACCAAGACAATTCAGCCTAAACCCAATAATTTTGATAAAGTGCGGACGTAAAACAAAAGTCCAATAACAATTACTAATACGAAAAACAAGTCAACTTAATTCAATCCCCAAAACTTGGTTGTCACGTGCACAAGCCTCTAATGTAAATACTAGAATTGAAATAATCTCAAATGACATTGTCACAAAATCATAAACAGGAGAAACAAGGTCTACTGAGATGACAACAGCTACCTTAAAATCTCCACAAAAAGCCTCAGCAATAAAGAAAATAAAAGGTATCATGAAGATTCGAGCTCATAACTTGCAAAAATTTGTAGAAGCAAGGGTGATTACCAAACCACACAATAACCAACAAGCAAACATCTAAACTCAAGTTAAGGGAACTCCTTACACCTTATCTGAACCTCTACAACCCGCATAAAACCATCCTACAACACTCTAACAGATTCCATATTGTCAGTAACAAATCAATATTAGCACTCACAAGATCAAGTTCATCAATGATGAAAATATGCAATGTCAAGTATAGTGATGCATGTCAGACCTAATGATACACACCCGTCGTCTCTCAGTCCGGGACCCATGGAGGACATATATATCCACGCATCTGTCGTGACGTGCGATACGACCCTCGATATATAGTATCCATTTCGGCGCACGATCCATTCCTTGAAATATAGTATCCATCGCTCGGCGCGTGATACGTCCCTCGAAATGGTACATCCTCTTATCACAACCATGTCTCAGAACCAATGCAAATGACATGTTCAAACAAATAATGAGGAGGTAACCATTTTAATAATAAGACACAATTCACAACCGTGATATAACATCAACAAATAAGCCTTCAAATCATTCTCAAACATCACACACCAACAATTAACCACATCACCTTTTTATTACCCTTTTTCCATCGTTAGAATTGTTCAACATGAACAAGTCAACTCACCACCAATTCTCATTACTCCCAAACACATATTACAAAAAGTACACGAATTCCATACACTTAACAAGGGTTTAGAAATCCACTTGCCTCAGATAACCGAACAATCACTCCGGGACTTGAGCCTTTGCTTTTCGTTGAGCTTCCAAATCGATGCAATATATTCAAATACATATTCACAATAAGATTTCGAAACTAACAACATCCATATTACTATAGGTTCAGCCTGAAATGAAGGATTAGGTTGGGGCCCCACAACCCCTTTAGGAAGTACTCTGTCGCAATAGGTGATCGGGATCTCCACAAGTATAGCAAAATCTCTAACCCGGGAACTGCGGTGCGGACCCTAAAAACCCACTATAATTATCTCGCCTTATAGGTCGCTAGTGGGAACCGGGACCCGCGCTATAAGAACCCCAAGGTATATGACCACCCTTGGATGTCCGCATAGATGCAGGAACAGGTCCCCGATGCTGAAAGAAACCACTCCCTTTGTGTAACCCCCTACCTCCAGATGAGGCACCATGAAACTGACCTTATGTACAGGCCCTTTTAGGGTCCCCAAACTCCTCTCTCTCCATCAATTCCACCTCTTTGACGACGCTCACAATGGAATGGAAAGAAGCCCCCTCTCGAGATGCCCCAAACACAGTCGATTTGATAGAGAAAGTCAGCCCCCTCACGAATCTACGGATCCTTTCTGTCTCTTCTGGAATAATAGCCAAAGCATACCTAGACAGCTGGCAAAAAGGGTCTCATATTCTATAACGAATAAGTTGTCTTGTCTCAGATTCTTAAACGACTGTCCTCTCTCACGCTCCAAGGGATAATACGGTCATGAAAGGCATGGGAAAACTTCTCCCAAGTCAATGGAGGAGATCCAAATGGCATAGCCCCCGAATAAGTTCTCCACCACTCTCTTGTTGGCCCACGGAACTGGAGTGTAGCATATCAAACACCATGTGACTCAACTAATCCAACAACCTCTAGCAACTCTCAACATGTAATCAGAAACTCATGAGCGTCCTCACTCTTCCCACCTTGAAACTGAGGACGCTCATGAGTTTCTGACTATATGCCAAGAGTTACTAGAGGTTGTTGGATTAGTTGAGTCACATGGGGTTCGATATGCTACACTCTAGCTTCGTGGGTCAGCAAGAGAATGGTGGAGACTTATTCGGGGGCTTTGCCAGTTGGATCTCCTCCAGTGACTTGGGAGAAGTTTTCTAGTGCCTTTCATGACCATTTTATCGCTTGGAGCGTAAGAGAGGAGAGTCGTTTGAGGTTTGAGAATTTGAGACAAGACAACTTATCTGTTATAGAATATGAGGCATGTTTTTGCCAGTTGTCTAGGCATGCTTTGGCTATTATTCCAGTCGAGAACTAGGCAAGCTTTGGCTATTATTCCATACGAGACAGAGAGGATCCGTAGATTCGTGAGGGGGATAACTCTCTATCAAATCAGCTGTGTTTCGAGCATCTCCAAAGGGGGCTTCTTTTCAGTCCATTGTGACCGCCGCCAAAGAGGCGGAATTGATGGAGAGAGAGGAGTTTGGGGACCTTAAAAGGGTCCGTACATCAGGTCAGTTTCATGGTGCCTCATCTGGAGGCAGGGAGTTACACAGAGGGAGTGGTTCCTTTCAACAACATTAGGGACCCGTTCACACATCTATGCCGACATTCGAGGGTGGTCAGATACCTCTGGGTTCTTATGGCGCGGGTCCCGGTTCAAAACAGCGACCTATAGGGCGAGGCAATTATAGTATGTTTTCAGGGTCCGCACAGCAGTTCCCGGGTCAGAGATTTTGTTATACTTGTGGAGACCCCGATCACCTGATGCGACAGTGTACTTCCCAAAGGGGTCGTGGAGGGCCCCAACCTAATTCTTCATTTCAGGCTAAACCTATAGTAATATGAATGTTGTTAGTTTAGAAATCTTATTGTGAATATGGACTTGAATAGATTGCATTGATTTGGAAGTTCAACGAAAAAAAATGGCTCAAGTCCCGAAGTGATTGTTCGATTATATGAGGTAAGTGGATTTCTAAACCCTTATTAAGTGTATGGGATTCGCGTACTTCCTTGTAATATGTGTTTGGGAGTAATAGGAATTGGTGATGGGTTGGCTTGTTCATGTTGAATAATTCTAATGATGGAAAAAGGATTATAAAAAGGTGATGTGATTAATTGTTGATGTGTGATGTTTGAGAATGATTTGCAGGCTTGTTACTTATTAGTTGATGTATCACAGTTTCATTATTGTGAATTGTGTCTTGTTATTAAAATGGTTACCTCCTCATTATTTGTTTGAACATGTAATTTGCATTGCATCTGAGACATGGTTGTGATAAGTATTATGTGATAAGAGAATATACCATTTCAAAGAACGCATCGCGCGCCGCGATGGATACTATATTTTAAGGGATGTATCGCGCGCCGCGATGGATACTATATATTGAGGATCATATCACACGCCACGACAGATGTATGGATAGATATGTCCCTATGGGTCCTAGACTGAGAGACAGCGAGTGTGTATCATTAGGTCAGACATGTATCACTATACTTGACATTGTATTGCACAATTTTATCATTGATGAACTTGATCTTGTGTTTTGCTGATGTTGTGAATGTTTTTCTCTGAAACTTGTGACTATTGAATATTGAGTTGTTATTGAGAATATGTAATCTATTAGAGTGTGTTTGTTGAGTTGTGTGCTTTGTAAACTGTGAATTGTTAGGTTGCGATGGTTTTATGCAGGTTGTAGTGTAGAGGTTCGGATAGGGTGTAAGGAGTTCCCGTATTTTGTTCCCTTAGCTTGTGCTTAGAGGTTTGCTTGTTGGGTACCGTGTGGTTTGGTACTCACCCTTGCTTCTACAAATTTTGTAGGTTACAAGCCCGGATCTTCGTGATACCTTCTATTCTGAGGCTTTTTGTGGAGATTTTGAGGTAGTTTTTGTTATCTCAGCAGACCTTCTTACTCTTGTTTATGATTTTGTTTTTACTTGAAAGACAATGTCAATTGAGACTTGCCTATATTATTTCAATTCTAGTATTTTAATTAGAGGCTTGTGCACGTGACAACCAGATTTTGGGGATTGAATTAAGTTAACTTGTTTTTCGTATTAGTAATTGTTATTGGACTTTTGTTTTTACTTCCACACTTTATCAAAATTATTGGTTTTAGGCTGTGTCATCACATCCATTTTTGGGTTGTGACATCATACTAGGTATGATTGTTGTTGTACTAGGACTTATTAATATACCCGTGAAAGCGTGAAGAAGTCCAGTCAACATGACAAGATGGTTGTATTTCAAAAGACTTCTCACATATGAAACATTATTAAGAATGTATTGCTCAATGATGCAGCAGATTGTAGTGGAACAATGGAAGCATCTCAACATGGACAATGAAGGGGAAAAGATTCGTATCAATTTGGCTCATGCATTGAGCAGGGTACATGATGAAAAATGCCCTTTCAAATCAGTCCATCCATTTATTGTTTCAGCTTCAGATCTTGATCCTGGTTAATTGGTTCTTTGTTAACTCAAAGAATCACATCAGTACATGGGCTAAAGGAAAAGAAAAATTTGGGTATGCAGGAGAAAGGGAAGACGTAACAACAGTCTGCACAATCCAATTAAGCAAAACATTAAGGTATATGACTTTTGAAGAGAGCAACTTACTGATGATGGAGTTTCTTGCAAAGAAGTAAAATGAGACTTTGGGATGACAAGCGAGTGCCTGCAAAAGTTATGGACATTATTGGACTAGATATATTGATAAAAAAGATAACAAGGCTAATCACATTTTTTCAGCTATATTAATTTGGTAAAACTAAGATGAATAACAAACTATAGATTTCAATATATTAGCTCCAGGAACATGAAACTTGCTTCTCAGTGGAAGTTCCTTAGATAACTCGACTTAGCTGTTGTTTGACCCATGTGAGTAAATTATCTTTAATTAGGATACGAGCAAAACTAGAAATCCGCACACCTATGGTCGAATTTATGTAGTTCAAACTTGGTTGTTGTAAATTCTTCTCTCTTTTTCCTTTCATATTTGAGCAAAATAGACTGAACTCTTCCATTTATCAGGAAAAAAGAGTAAAATGGTTCAAGAATGTGCAACATATTCCCTTTTTGTTCATAAACTGAATGCATAAGGAATTTTCCTTGAATTACCATTCTATTACTAATTTCCTATCATGGTCCAAATGTGGCAGGTTAGGTTTTCAGCAAACACACCAAAAAGAATCAACTCAGATGACATAATGCATATGCTGGGCTAAACGGATCTTCCAATGTCAAGATAGCAAGAAATACATTCAAAAGATGCCAAAATAGATAATGGTCGGAAGAAGATACCTTACCCAAAACACAATGGGTTTGCATCCAAAATGCAGAGGCATACATCATCCTCATAGACCTGTAGTTAAATCAAACTGCACCAAGAATTACAAAAATAGCACAAAGCAGAGGCATTGTTCCACATCATTTACCCCTTCTATCTCCACCCTTTGAATATCACAAGAGTATAGAAAATTTTCTCTTCAGGCAAAGAAAAATAAACAGAGGAAAATGCATTGTAAAAAGGACACGATAGAAATATCTTTGTAGTAAATAGCTTTTCATTTCATCTATCTTTCGACAACTTGTTTGCAAGTACACAATGTATAAGAAGCAAGACTGAGAAGAGCATGTAACAATTTCAACTCCTTTTAAGGATATTACGGTATCTGGGCCAGCTTGCACACTCCTGAGCTAAAGAGCGGGTTACACATTCCTCAACCAACCTAAGGGTACCTGATACATAACTGTGCTAGATGGGAAAAAGTCACCTAATATAACCTTTACTGGAACTCGAATCTTGGTTCCAAGGTCGTCACTCCAACTCTTTTGATTGTTTGGTCATCCCACTGGGGTATCCAATTAAATTATTTCTCATGAGTCAATCAGTAGCTATCGTTGTAATTACTTATCTCACAAAAAGTCTGCAACTTTTTATCACAATAAATTTTGTCCTTAGACTCAGTCTATATCAAGCTTTCATTATCACAATCAACAAGTTGGGAGCTTATGAACATTTTGTGCTTTACAATTGTTGATACTTAAAGTAATACAAGATTTCAAAACCAGAGTTAGTAACTCTGCAGAATATCTAGTTTGTGAAACTTGGCTTTGCCTATCAAGTTGCTTCCTTTAAATGATACCTCTTGCTGCAGTAAAAATGACCCTTGAAAGCAACAAATCCTAAAACTAAAGTAATAAAAAGAGGACTATCCAAGATCATATAAGGAGACAACAACTTGTGCCATTCACCAACATGGATACTCCAAGAACACCTCTCCCCCCACCCCCCCACCCCTGCCCCATGCTCAGGAAGATGAACATCTCCATTGTAAATAACATAGCATGGTGCACAACTTGGTAAATACAACAATAGGACAGGTTCAACATGAATGCCATATAAAGAAAGCAGATACTTGGCTTAGCATAATCCTAAAAGCTAGCTTAGGAAGTGAAAGATTGTCCAAAACCATATAAAGCCATAACAACTCATTCCATCAACCAATGTAGGTTACTCTATCACTTGCCCGCACCTACGGGGTAGATAACTCCAACAACTCTGAAACTTGAAGCATAGCTTATTCATTAACTAATAAGTTCCACTTATTCTTTTATAAACCTGTTCTTTGTTTTCTCTCAAATAATCGCGGTGTCCGGGCCAACTTGCACATAACTCAACTAATTCCACGAGTTACCTGCTACTTCCCACCAATTCAGGTACAGGGTAAACTCTGCTCACTAAGGCTTGTACAGCTTATATAAACCTGTTCTTTTGGCATCTCATACTAATTTAGTTAAGACATCCATCAGTAGAATGCCTAATTTAGAAACAATCATGTTAGTAATATACCTAAAATGAGTGTACTGTACCCAAAAGGGGATCATCATGTACCAGTGTTTACAGACCATTCAAATATACTCTTCCAAACCCATAAGTTAAATACGAATCACATACCAAAATCACCTCAAACCAAACATTCTACTTTCTAATTGGTGTAGTAGTCATTAAGAATTCACAGAATTGAAGGTGGAATTTGTTTCAAAGACTGTTCTTTTACTCAAAAGGGTTCCATTAAAACAGCTGAAAAACTATAAAAATCGACCCAATTCGATTATAGAAACTAATTGAAAACAAATACAAATTGACCCAAGTGAGTAAACCGGATGTTTAACAAATGTGATAATAAGGACTGTACCTTTAAAGCAGGTGCTTCACCTCGAACAATCATACAGAAAACACACCCATTTTCATGATTTTCACCATCGGTGGAGCTGCAATTGAATGCCGAGACTTGAAGAGACGAGCAATGAGTACGAAAATGGGAAGAGATAAGAGAAAGACGACGAAGCGCAGTTGCAGTTGAAGTTGCCTCCATTAAATTAATTTGAAGAGAAAAAACAAGAATATTTGGTAGAAATGGAACTGTATAGCCATTGATTTTTCTCTCTAGTTAGGGGAAAATCGAGGAAGAAGACAAACAAAGGAAGGCCACAAGAGGGGCCCTACTAGTGGTTGGTTCCGCCTTATCCACGCTTTCTAAGGTTGGGATGTACACACTCTTGTCCATTCCTAACGGAGACGGAGCCAGAATTTTATGTTAATGAGTTCTAATTTTAAAAATAAAAATAAAAACAAACAATGATCTTAATATAAACTAAGAATTGTCGAGTTAACTAATAAATATAAAATTTAATTCAGTAAAAACAAAAAAGAAGAAAAATAAAAAGGTAAAGATAAAAATATACTTCGAAGACTAGATGTTGAACAACAGCAATTAGATCAACCATAAAAATTAGAACCCTAACTTTTGGAGGAAAAAAAGTTGAATTAAACTTTTTGAATGTAAACTAAAATCAATAGTAAGAGATTGTAGTTTCATAGTATGATACAAATACTATTTTCCTTCTCTTTTTTTTTTCCATTTAACATTTTTTGCTTTTTAAAAAAATTATAGAAATCCACCTAGGTTTTTAATTAATTCTTACCGATTGTTTATTTTTTAAAAAAAAATTAATAATTTTTGCTTTTTAAAAGAAAATTATATAAACCCACGTTTTTAATTAATTCTTATCGATTTTTTATTTTTTATAAAAAATTAATTGCAACACAAATATTATTTCCTTACTGATATTCTATTTTTATGCACTTTTATACAAATACACGTTTAGAAATTAATCCAAAAATCTATATGCGCCTATCGAGAATCAAACCTACGCCCTGCAGGAGGCGAATGACATAGTTGGGTGCCCAGCGACATGGGCCAAACGCTTCAATGTGTATGGGTTTGGAGGGAATATATATATTGTATTTCATATTTTAATACAAATATAGGATCTACAGAAAAGCTGGTGGATTTCGTCAAACCCACTTCCGCTACAGTAGCTCCGCCTCTGATTTCCTAACTACAATTTTTCCTTATGAAAATGGTTGCGATAAAGGGATAAGTACTCATATGTTCTTAATAAAAAGAGATTTTACGTTCGAGTTACTTTTGGAGTCGTTTTTGTTAGGGAGCAATTTACCCTATACCAGGGTGAATTTAAATTTAGTCGAGCTCTAATATAGGTATTGAACACCAAATGGGAAATCAAGAAAAAAAATACAATTTCGTTAACCGATGGGTTCCGCTCAGTCCTAGATTTTGAAGTTAAAACTTAAAATTGTATCTTTTGCAATTGGATATTGTGGTTGTAGGGATGTTCGTGGTTCGGTTTGGATCGATTATTGATTAAAACCAAAACAAAATCAATTTAGTCGGATTTTAAATTTCTAATACTAAACCTAATGAAAAAAATAACTATTCGTTTGGTTGTTGTCGGTTTGATTCGAATTTTTTTTGATATTTTCATTTTAGAAGTATAAAATTATTTTTTTTAAGAGCATATGCATCTCGATAGACACATACACTTAATACATGAACAATCTACGAAAAAGTTATTGTGGATTCAATTAAAGAATGTTAGAGTTATTATTGCATAAATAAAGTAATTCAATTAAGAGAAAGTTTGACTATCTAATATGACATAAGGTAAGTAAAGATGAAAGTAATAGATTTTTCATGGACTTGGTCTTATGATTTTAATAGTTGGGCCAAAATCTAAGTATTGGGTTTGAGAAAATGGTAAAGTTTAATATATAAATACAGAAATGACAGAAATTCTACCATTAAGATCTCTTATTACCATTATCCTCTATTAATTTTACAAATCCCCAAAATTTCTCATTTTCACTCATCAGATTAATGTATCAACGCATCAAATTAATGTATCTCGCGCATCAGATTAGTGTATCATGTATAAAATGTACATCAAATTAGAGTATCATATATAAAATATAATGTATCTTACTTAACGATTAATATATCCGCGCATCAGATTAATGTATCAATGCTTATATTATTGTAACAGTTTGAGGGTTTTTGTAATTATAAACTTATAAGGGACAAATGATAATTTTACCTTAAAAGTATTGTGATTTCTGTCTTTTGTCCTATAAATAATTGTAAAATTTGTATATATAATTTCTCCATTCTGTTTGGTGTTTTTACGGTTTTTTCTTAGTAAAATCAAAATCAAATTAAATAGTATTGGTTTTCAAAATTTAAAACTGAACATAATCAAATCACATCAGTTATCAATTTTTTAAAATCAAATTAATTAAAATTGCAGTTCGATTTGATTTTTTAACCATAACCATGAACAACCCTGGTGATTAGATTGACATGATTTTTTTTCTTTAAAACAAAAGAAAATATTTGTAGATTGATTATTAAAATTTAATTAATTTTCATAATTAAATAGATATTTAAAGATTCAATTAAAAAAAATATTTGAAGATAAATTTTTAAAATCTTATTCAAAACTTATAGTCAATTGCTAGCTTAGATTGATTTATTATGTATGATCAAATTACACAATTCTAATCGTTTCAAACATTTTAATCTTTTTCTATTTTAATATTAATTATTTATTTTAACTTTTATTTTATTAGTGATAATTCAATTCAGCGCCTTTTTAGTATTCTCCATCTACTTTTCCAAGCTACAAAAAGTCATTCAATAAAGTAAATACTTGAGTGGGTTGCATAGTTACTTTTGCCATAAATAATTAGATTATTTTATTAAAATAAAAACATATTAAGACATCTTATAAACACATGAACATCATTTAGCTTTAATTGACTATATTCAAACACTACTCTAGACATTAACAATTGATATTTATTCCTAGTTGTCATAGTGTCAAATGTTCCATCATATCAATACACAACCGCCAGAGATTACACAATGCATAGTTTTTAGAGGATCAAACACACATCTGCAGACACGAAGTTGACTAAGTGATCGAGGAGTTCAAAATTTATCATGAGATTTCAATATTAAATCTTTGACACTATTTTTTTTTCGAATTCTTTAATAGAAATCCTAAATCCGCTATTACTTGCGGGGTTTTCGAAGAATCTGAATAACACAGGATATTCCATAAACATGTAAGCTAGCGTTTGGCCATAAATATTCAAATATTTTTGGCAAATATTATTTGGATGAAAATTTACGTGAAATTTCACCATGTGTTTGGCCATAGAATTTGTGAAACATATTTCATTTTTTTAAGAAATATGATTTATACCTATAAGTTTTTAAAACTATCAAAACTAACCATAAATTTGTCTTACATAGCAAAATAGAAATCTCGATTTCCAATTTTCTCAAAAAACTCATTCCTAACTTCTATTAATCGTGGACCACTGATGGCATAACCTTTAAATCAGGACATCCTCGCATCATCATGCAAGACACTTATAAGGATTGATGTTTCTTCATCAGTCCATTTATCAACCGCTGAACCACGTGACTTATTCATTTTTTTACGTTTCTACAATACAACATCAACATGACAACACAACATATGCATCACTTTATTTTTTTTGGAGTGCACAAAATCTGAAAGCATGTCTTTACTAAAAATAAAAGACGTACGAACACGATTGAAAGTATATTACCCTGTTAACCGGAAAAGGTGAAATCATAGAGTTCTCGTCGGAAATCTCAAAACCAACTTTAGGAATAATGGGCATTACAAAACTTAACAAACAAGACCGAAAAATTAGTTGTGCCAGTCTAATGAAAAAATAAAACACAAGGAGAAAAGATTCTTATCATTCGTAACTCTTAAACCTAGACAAGAGAACATATTCATACAAATCAATTCAAGCAAGTTCAATGTAAACGAAATTCACTATAAGAAAAAATATGTAGATTTTTACAAATAACCTTCAACTTGTTTCTCTACAGAGGACTGCCACAGAGCTTATACTATGATTGTTCAACTAATTTTTTGGATATAAAGGTCCATATACGTATATGCTCTATATAATAGAAAAGTGTATTAATTGAGTTAGTTGGCAGATGGGGAGCTAATTGAATTGGTTGGTGTTAATAAATCGGTTATTTTTGTAAAATATATAAGTTAGGTGTAAAAATTGAATTTGTAAAACTTTCCAAATAATGAAATTTTCCCAAATACTAGAAAAAACTAGTATTTGGGAATTTGAAATATTTGCCAAAAAAATTTGCCAAATAATGAAAAAGTGTATGGACAAACAAAATTTGCCAAGTTCTTTCCCAAGTTTTACTTGTAAAATCTATGGCCAAACGGGCAAATAGTTAAAATGTTGTTATCAAGTCACTCTAAAGACTAAAATATTGCTGTTTTGATAAATTTTTCCATTTAAAAAATTAACAAATTTTTTTATGTAAAATAAAAGATGGAATAAGTAAAATATGAATAACTACAACAAAATTTCAAAAGCTCTAAAATTTTTTTTATGTAAAATAAAAGATAAAATAATTAAAACATAAATACGAAATACATTTACCTAATATGAAATGTCAAAAGCTCTAAATGAGAAGAAATAAAAATAGAAATTAACAAATATTGTTGCCTAGGCTCGAACCCCAGACCATATATTTATATGGCAGACCTAATATTTGTTTTTTTTTTTGTAATAATAAGATAATATTAACAATCGAACACTATTATTCGAAAGGGAAAAGGGACTAAAAATATTTCAACTTTGACCGAATTGCTGTTACGATATCAAACTCTATGGAAGACCTTTTACGCCCTGAACTGTTTAATAGTGTATTTTAAAGGTATATATATGCCCGCATGAACATATCACTATTTATAATATATGCAATATTTTTTATGTCCACGTGTGCACAAAATGAAAATATGTATAAATATGGGTCAAACTATTTTTAATCCAATCCATTGGTTATCTAGTTCATTTTTCAAAATATATTTTTTGGGGTAAGAAAGATGAAATGGGGGAGAGTATTACATTGTGGAGATTTAATCTACACACGGTGAAAATTTATATGAAAAATCAATTAAGCTACTAAGATTCTCTTATACGAATATTGGACAAAGGATGAGAAATCAAAAGAGAAAGAAAAACATAGTTCTTGGAATTAAAGGTATTATTATTATCGTATATATTCACAAACTACAATATTACTACTCCAAGCATTTGTATTTTTTGCTTTTCTGAGTAAAAGATTATTCAAATTTAAGAAGCAAAAAGATTTTGGGTGTGTTTTGTATGAACAAAATATTTTCGTGAAAATATTTTCTAATTTTATCATGTTTGGTTGAGTCAAATGTTTTCCAAATCAACTCATTTTCCTCAAATTTAAAGAAAATGACTTTCCTTCTAAACTTAAGGAAATGATTTTCCAAAAATCTCTTCCAACCTCCGCCCAACCCACCCCACCCTAGCAGCCCCAACCCACCCCCTACCAACACTCCACACACCCTACCAGCCCCCAACTAAAAAATTATTTTTTACTCTAATAAAAAATAAAAGATATCAAAAACATATTTCACTTAAAAATCAAACACTAAAATATATTTCCGGAAAATATTGTCTACTCACCAACCAAACATTAAAAAGTAATCAAATATATACTTATTTCAAGTTAAACATTTTCTACGAACATTTTCCATGAAAAACATTTTCCTTCATACCAAACACAACCTTAAAGTGAGTTTCTATTGCTATAAGTTACTATCTACAAAAAGATGATTAACTTTTTTTTATGTTGGATTCATGCAACAAAAACAACTCTTAAAATGAGATAATCCTAAACCTAGATATAACATTATTCACAGGATTTTTTTTTTTGGCCAAGAAATTTCACCTAAGAAAGCAAACTTTAAAATAAATCTCCTTGACCCATATATAATAAAAGGATAGGAGAGGTTGTACCATTATTTCTAAAGAATATTTATAAATTTTATGATTCTGTAAATTGTGTTGATATGTGTACATTAAATTCATTAATAAACTATGATATTTCAAAGAAAGACCATATTGGAAAGAAAGGTTGTCCTTAAAAAGGATTTTTTTTTTGGAATTTTGATTATTTTTGCATGATTGAGATGTTTCATCACAAAGGAAGGTTCATTCATAAATATAATCAAACACATAAAAAACACATTTAGATTTAAAGAGAGTCTGTGGCGTAATTCCTTAATTATTTATTCTTCTTAGTCAATTCCCGTAGTGAGATCAACATCCATCTTAGTTATGACTTATTTCCTCTGAATTCTTCACAACTCTCTTCCCTTTTGTAGAGGTGAATCCAGAATCTTCAATTTATGGTGTTATGAAATTCTAAAAAGGTAAATCGTTTGATTTTGAATAGGTAACCTTTTGTAGAATCCAAATCTATAAACTCTAGATTTGGGATCTGCCTCTTTATAAACATAATCTTTCATTGCAGGGAAGAAAGTTGTGAAGTCTTAAGAAGAAATAACTAAGATGGATGTTGATGTTGCTATGGGAATTCACATGGAAGAAGAAATAATTACATAAATCCTCAACAAGCTCTCTTTCGATACAAATGTGTTATGAAGTTCTTGATGACACTGATCAATGAACCTAAATTTATAATGAAGCATCTCAATCATGCCAAGAATAATAAAAAGTCTCAAAAAAAATGTTTTCTTAATGACAACCTTTCCTTCCAATATGGTCTTTTAGAATTGCTTTCAAAAATTCATGCACACATCACTGAAAATAAAATAAAAATAGTTCAAGTTAAACAAAATAATTGAACTTCGTGATAAAAATATGAAGAGTGTATAGTCTTAAGCTTAGGATTAGCGTTTAAACATTGATGTTGCATAATATTAATTACATTACTATACGCTTGGATTGTAAAGTCTAGTATCAATTTAACTAATGAAATCATGACCATATAAGTGAAAAAACCATCTCAAGTAGAAAAAGCAAAAGGAGTAAACAAAAAGAATTGTATGATTATTATACGTAATATTATTTTTTAATCTTTTCATGATACTCCCTATATTCCTAAGAAGTGTAATCTGTGAGTCAATGCATACCTATTAAGAAAATGTTTAAGAACATAATATAAATCATAATTTCCATTAGTATCCTTGTGACTAAATTTGCCAAGTTCTTTCCCAAGTTTTACTTGTAAAATCTATGGCCAAACGGGCCCTAAATACTGTAGAAGAATAAAATAGCAAAAAGAAGATTGCCAAAAATTGGATAGAAATAGTAACATATGGATATTTGCAGTCAAGTTAACACAAGCATTGATAACAAACAAGATACTCTCAGTACTAAAAACTTGAGTGTAGCTGCAGGAGTACTTCTTGACTATATGTCTCTATTTACAAAGCCATTCCCAAGTAAAGAGAAAAAGATATTTACAATTACATAGTTGTCATATATTTTCTTTTGGTATTTACCAAATTGAAACTTTACAGAGCAAGTAAGCAAGATCTAGTTCAAGTAACTTCTTTAAAAAGCAGAATCTTGATCTTGAGTTTTTTCTTTTTCTTGTTTGTCCATCTCTTGGCTCTCTAACTAAGACTCATTTGTCCAAATTCTGCAGAAATTGGTTGGATTAGTACACTAGAAGTTGCAGCAGCAGCAGCATGAACAAGAGCAGCCCTACCGAATCTCGATAGTTTAGGCTTTCCATGAACATTCCCCTTGCTAGAATTTCTTACTCCGCCACTTTGTGAAGACGTGACCAGTTTTAAGGCATTCAAGTTTTTGGTGCCTTTGACGCCATTTATGTGATGAGCAGACGATGAAACTGCAAAAAAAAGGAAGGAAAAGAAAACACATGGTTTGTGAGAACACGAAAAATTGAACCTTTTTTCTTTTTTTTTTCACAAACCATTTTTTCGTAGCAGAAGTACTTTCCAGTGTGAGATGAAGTGGTGGCTCGGTGAAGGCGACACTTGAATGAGCCAGGGTGGGTGGCGGGTGCACATAAGCAAATCATCTTTGACGTTGATGACGAAACTGATAAGAAGAACAAAACACATGGTTTGTGAGAACACGAAATTACTATCCTTTATTCTTCATACATAGCAGAAGTATTTACCGGTTCTCGGGTGAGCTGAAGCGGTGGCTCGGTGAAGACGACATTTGAATGAGTCAGGGTGGGTTGGGGGTGCACATACACAAAACTTCATTGATGCTGCAGCACTACTAGTAGCTTTAGAGCTGATTCTTTCTTTTTTCTTGTTCGTCTCTTTAACTAGTATGAGACTTGATTTCAATCCCTTCTCCATCATATTATGACTGGCAAATGCACCAACAATGTGAAACAGATTCAATTCTTGATGTTTATCATCTAACATTAAAAATAAAAACAAATGGCATAGTACATTCTCAAGAAGAGGTGAATTCAAGATCTTAAATCACTTGCACTTAAGAATGACACTTCTCAGATGAACTTCTCATTTTGTGTTTAATGACATGCTCTTACAGGCATTTAGACAAGTCTAATTTACTTCCCGTATGTGCCTACAGTTCTTTTTCTTTCTTTTAAAGCTTCGTATCAAGTCAAATACTGTCATACATTAAATGTAACAGAATGAGTAGAATTTGGTGACACTGAATGCAAAAAACAAGATAAATATACATTCTTAGAAAATATTCAACTTAAATAGTTCAAACATAGATCAATTCAAATACCACAGCCACTAATCACAAAACCAGGTTCTGGTTAAAAACAGGGACTAATAATCTAATATTCAAATTTACAAACAAATGGAAAGTTTACGACACTAGTCCCTTTTCAAGTTGTTCCAAAAAGATTGACTAATTCGCAAAAAACTTTTCAGTTTAAACTTCTCATTTTGCGCATAATGACATTGCTCTTATAGGCATATAAATATCAAATTTAAGAGTACAAGTCTAATGGGGCTTAAATGTTCTCTTTCTTTCTTTTAGACTACATGTCAAATCAAATTCCGCCATATAAAATGAAACAGAATGAGTAGTAGTGATGTAGACACAAACTTAAATAAAAAGGAGAACAAAAACAAGAAGAAGTAGTGATGTAGACACAAACTTCCAACAATTAAAGCAGAGCACAAAGAAGAAGCCAAAAATGAGCCAACAAAAACACAAATGCTACTCAAATAGTAATCCACTCTCATCTTCAAGGAAGAAATACAATCAATACACAAAAAGACAGATTTTTTAGGGGAAAAGAAACGACTGAACCAACAACATATCTAATATAATTCCACAAGTGAGTTTTGTGGAAGGTGGTGCGCACATAATCTTACTCCTACCCTATACTGTGAAGGTAGATACTATTTCGGTAATGTTTGGATTGAAGTGATAATAATAACAACAACAACAACAAACCCCGCATAATCCCACAAGTTGATCAAGCGAGGGTGTTTCTACAATGTGAAGGTAGAGAGGATGTTTCTAATAATGATTAGATTGAAGCTATAACAACAAAAGCAACATGACGTGAACATAGTCTTATTCCTACCCTAAATTGCGTAGGTCGAGAGTGTTTCCGAAAATGTTTGTATTGAAGCAACAACAAAGACAACAAACCCCGTGTAATCCCACGAGTTGATCAAACGAGGGTGGTGTTTAAGCAGCCTTACCCCTACCCTATGAAAGGTCTGAGGTTGTTTTCTATAACCCGTCACATCAAATTTGGCCCATCAAGAGAACTTTTAATAAAACAGATAAATGAAAAGAAAATGTTACCAAGATTTTGAAGAGGGTGATGAAGGAGGATGTGGGTCATCGAGAATCGGAATCACAGTGAAATCGAACACTCCCATTTTGCAAATCAGCTTAAACTCATCCAAAACCTCAACACTTGAACTTTTTTTCAAATTAAAAGGAACCCAAATCAGCTTCTTCTTCTCAGCGATTCTGAATACAGAGAGAGATAGAAACATAAGGGGAAGATATATACAACTTAGGAAAACAAATTATGGTAAGCAAACTAAAAAAGGAAAAATCGTAATTAGCCACAGAAAATGGTAACTCAAATATAAGAGAAGCCAAAATGAACCGACTAAAACAAAACAACACAAAATTCAAGAACATAGGGACTGAACCGTCACTGATCCATAGAGAGAACTTTAATCAAACAGATAACAGGCAATCACAGTGAAATTGAACACTCCCATTTTAGCAAATCAACTAATTAAACTCATCAGAAACTTCACCACTTGAAAGTCTTTGAAATTAAAAAGGAACCCCAAACAGCAGTTTCGTTTCTACGATTCCGAATACAGAGAGAGGGAGCAGATAAACACATACACACCCAAATTTCCTATCAATAAAACGAAGCAGAGAAGAAGACAAACTTCTAGAACAGAGTGACTGAACCGTTACTGATAAAAGTAGGATGAAACACGTGGGTCGTCATCTACAATCAAAATTACCAAATAAACTCATCAGAAACTAAACCCAAATCACCTTCGTCTCTACGTTTCTGAATACAGAGAGCGATAGGGTTACTGAACCGTCACTGATCAATTCTCCTCATGAACAAAACTTTAACCAAAGAGAAAATTACCAAGATTTTGAAGAGGATGATGAAGGAAAATGCCAGTCGTCATCTACAATCAAATTAAACACTCCCATTACAGCAAATCAACCAATAAAACTCATCAGAAACTTCAACACTTTGATCTTTTTTTTTTCTTCAAATCTTCGAAACCCAAATCTAACAACTTCGTCTCTGCAATTGTAAAAATTCAGATAAATGGGAAGAAAAGGAAACGCTAAGTATATATTGCATTATCGGATCTTATGTAACTAACTCTTGTCACCATTGCATTTCATTTTTTTGGCTTTTGACAAAGGATGGCGTGTATACCATTTTATTGTTATTGATATACTCTCGATTTAAGTTTTAAAAAGAAACTTTTATAAATATTTATTATAATAAATTTAATTATGTCAATAGCTATAGTTTATATATTTACAATTTGTAATTATGACTTAAGTTGTCTCGTCTAATATAATTTATGGATTCATATAATTTGGAGGTTTATATATTTAGCGAGTATATTTGTATAACTTAGTTATTATCAAAATAATAAATTTATAAAATTACAAATATCAGTAAACACTTATACAAATTATAATATACAATTTTGAATTATGCGCTTGTGAATATACAAATAGAGTAAGTATATACGGAATCTGTATTTATAGATTTAGAAATTTTTTAAAATATCATTTGTATACCTTGTTTGCTAATTACTATCATCTAGTTAAATTTATGCTATTAGAATCGAATTAAACAAATTCTAGATTTAATCAAATCAGATCAATTATACACGCAAATATGAAGAATTGAGAAAACTATAAATGTGAATTATAATTTTCTTAAATTAAAGTTATAATACCTAATATATGTTAAATGTCTGGTATTCTGCATAATATTCCTATTAAGAACCTCTAGTCTAATAACTATCATCTAGTTGTTTCACTATAAGGAGTCGTTTGATCGGGCTCATTAATAATGCATAATTACTTATATATTGTGTGATTTGGTGAATTAAAAATTGAATTTATTATACTAAAACATTCATGTATAAAGATATTCATCACAACTATAAAAAAAAATGTAAAATTTTTCTAAAGAGTAATGAAGTTTTTACCTATACTAATATATGCATTAAATCTCTTATATTACTAATATCTAAAATTTCATCATACTAATAATATACATCTTGATACACAATCAAATATCTAATTAATAAGAAAGATATATCAAACAAAACATTAAAATACACTACGCATTATTTTTATTAATACGCACTATCAAAAAACACATAATATCCAAAATATTTAATTTTCTGACCCACAAGTATCCTCGTAAAGTATCCGCAAAAAAGGTATTTATTCGTATACTTTATTGGACGCGTGTCCACGTAGATGTAAAGCATCAATTTTACACACTTTTCCTTCAAACATTAACCATTTTTAAATTTCATCAATAACATTTTCGATTTTATATTGTTTTAATCTACACGCGTTTTAAATAGGGAAAAAAATAAATTTAAATTTCACTGCATCAGTCTTCTATTAATTAGGAATAGTTCAAATAAGAGAATAACGGTTTTTGCTAAAATAGTTGAAAGTATAAATATATTAATTAGGAATAGTTCGAATTAGAGAATAACAGTTTTTGCTAAAATAGTTGAAAGTTTAAATGTATATTTGAAAGCTAAATATAATACGAAGATCAAAAATATAATGTTTGAAACACGGACACGTTATCATTTGAAAATAATATACCATTTGATACATTGAAGATATATCGACAAATTTATCTTATTATTCAAGTAGTACTTGCCTCTAAGAAAAGAAGCAAAAATAGCATGCTATGCATTACTTTATAAATATTGTGGCTAACGAGGCAACGGGACATTTCGATTAGACAAAAAATAAAGCAATTGATCTAACAAGAAGGAGCAATAATTTAAAGCAGATTTCATCATCTACTAGAAAGGAAGGTAATGTCAGATTAACTACAGACAAAAGTTCTCACTGTTCAAAATCAACAATGGACATCAAATACCCCAAAAAAGTTTAAACCCCATAACACACCTAGCTAGAGTGTTTTCATCATCGGTATACAAAACCGGAATTTAATTGAAAGCAGTAAAACACAAAAGAAACTCAACAAGAGTGTTAATGGACTTCAGCAATTACTCGGATTCTTTCACTGGTGTGCAGATCAACCAGACATTGCCATAAGGATCAATCAGCTTTGACCCTGTACGAGCACCATCACCATTACCATCTCCTACTCTAATCTCAGCAATTGCGCCAGCAGTGATAGCGTTGGCCTCAGCAGAAATTACATTCTCAGTCTCCAAGCAGAAAACAGATCCAGTTGTAGCAGTCTTCAAACTGAACAATAAGCAGCAATACTATCAGCTTGACGAACGAAACGAAACAAAAATCATCACGCAATAGCAACCTCTCAGCCACATAAACAAGTAAGAAAACAACGATACATCACAATGATAAGGCCTTTGATTATAACATGTGTTTCTTCATATTTAAACAAGGTAATACGTGCACGTCCAAGAGCATATCATCTCAGATCTGCAGCCTGAAGCCACAACGACCGTAACAAACTGAATACGCATAGAAAATAGACGTAAATACAGATCAAATGAAGCTGCCAACAATCATATAATACATTTAACATCCATAACCATGCAAAATAAACTCAGAGACATCGTCTCAAACTGATAATGCATACAAAAGAAAAAAAAACAGAGCAAAATACACATAAACATCAACCATTGAATAAAACAACTCAACAACAGTAAAGCAGTACGTTTCTAGTGAGTATATTTTAGGAAGTTAACCAGAGAAAACACACATTACATCATAATAAGTTTTTATAACATACTTTGCGAGAAGCACTCAAAATATTTTCAGTGAACTCTCTGCAAAATATCTATATCACATTTTGCTTCACAACAGAAGCATCCACCAAAAGGTTTCCAAGTTCTGTTTAAGAAAATCAATATATAGCACTTTGAAAGCACAGATCGGACTATTTTAGAAACAAAAACGAAGAAATCGAGCTAATAAAAGACAGAAAAGAAGTTTAAAAAGCGCAAAAATAAGAAATACGTACGGAGCAGTAGAGTCCTCTTCAGTAAGGTCAGAAACAATGAAGGAAAATGAACCAATCTTAAGTTCAACAGAGAGAATGAGCGGTGTCTCCTGATCGGCCTTCCTCTTAGGGTTGTTAACACGTCCAACCTCCTCAGCACCAAAAGCATTTTTGTAGAACTGTACAGCGTCTATAGCCTTCGGCGCTTTCACGAACAGCTTCGGCTTCACCGACGTGAAGACGACGGCAACCTTAGTTGCTTCCTTCTCAGCTCCTCCTCCATTATGTGCCTCCTCAGCCATTGATTCACTGCTAAACCCTAAGAGAGAGAACTCAAAAACGTACCGAAGAAAATGGCGGAGAAGATGAACAGAGAGAGAAAGTGAAAATGCCAAATGAATTATGGATAAAAGTTGCAGAAATGCAGCTGGGTATTTATAGGAAGTGGAAAACCGGAAACGTTTTGTGCGTTTATTGGATAATTGCACATTTAGTCCTTTAACTATTAGTAAAAGTTCGTTTTAGTCATTATAACATTCAATTGAGCAAATTCGTATGAAAAAATGAAATATTGTTTGCTCTAAACTGTTTTTTTAAGTTTGGAATTTATGTCAAGTTAAATGTAAAAAAATTGTCTTTAAATACTGATTTTTAATAAACTATAAAGTTATCAATTTATTTATGTAGTACACATATTAAAACGTTTATCTCATTTGATGAGGCACTATTTGATTGGGTCATAATTAAAGGATTTTATTTTTATGTAAAATAGTGTTTGACAAATCAAATCTAAAAGTAATGACACCATATTTTAAATTTTGAATTAAAATAATTTAAATAATTTAATTTAAAAGTATTAGAAACACCATAAATTTGATGCAAAATATTGGTTTCATCCCTAAAGTATCGACAACCTTAAATACACTCAAGTGCTTAGATACACCTACAATAACAACATAAGATGTCTAGTAGTCTCAAAGAAGCATGGATTCTTAATAAAAATCGAGAGAAGTATTAAAAATATCTCTAAATTTAACGAGAATTCATGGTGTATTTCACTAATGTTGAAAGACTTGGGGTGTATTTAATTTAAATAAGTCAAGTAAAGAGATGTTTTTAAGATTGTCAATAGTTCGAGATGAAACTAATAATTTGTACCGAATTTAAAAATATTTTTAATACTTTCTTTCTTTTAAAAACTTTAATATTAGTAACGATAAATTACATATTTTAAATTTAAAATAAGTAAATTGTAGTGATAATTTGAATTATTAAATTAATTTAATTTTGAATCATCCTAAAATAATAAAAAAAAACAAAAGTGGACATTGAAAGTAATTAAAGGTTTTTTATTCTTGAATGGATACAATCAAAAAGGATTAAAATCGAAATTTATAAACATTTGAGGGACTAATCGCAAGATTTTCTCATACTTTCCCATTGAAACGTTCTGTTGGGTACAGAGATAGTAACAAAACAAAAGTGAGTAACGACAGCAGCAAATAAACCCTCAGTTGTAAGTAGTATTGCCAAATTGCCACTCATAGTTACGTGAAGAGAAATGTATAGGGGTATTTATGGCACGGTCAGTAAATTATTGTCTTTTTTCGTCCTTGTTAATATAAGAGATTTTGCTGCTTCTTTTTTTGTTTTAGGATTGGACTTGTAAGCTGATAATTTCAAACTTAAATTGTTACGGTATCTCTATATCAATAATTCATAATTAATAAATTTTAATAGAGTTTTGTCTTGTTCAAATTATGAGTTTAATCGCAAGATTTTCTCTTTTTATTTCTATTAAATATTCAGTATTCATATTGAAATCCGAACAATCTGAATTCCACTCGCAGGAATGTCTTTTCGTAATGAATGACCCTCGAAACTGTAATATGTTGATATACGATGTAGATCCGGATGATTAATGAAAAAAACACCAAACACGACCCGAACTTCTATTTAGTACACAGGAGTCGTTATCGCTCACGCGAACGGATGTCAATTTGACGAATGGATAGACATAGCAGAAAAGAAAGAGTCAATTACAAGAGAAAGACGGAGAAAAAAAAGACGAGAAAGCAAGACCATGAGGCTCACAGCTACGGAAAGAACCATATTTTCATACCTAAACTCTGAACTTTTCTCTTTCTTTTCTACTTGAACATTCACCCTTCGTTTATTTTTATTAGTTTGCTATACTGAAAGTAAACCATATTTCTATTTATTTTCTTTAAAAATTAAATAATAATTTATCACGTAATTTTCAATTTATCTTAATAATTAATCGGAAAAGGGCCTAAAATACCCTTGAAGTATTGAAAATGGTACAAAATTACCCTCCATCCACCTATTGGCTCCAAAATGCCGTTTTCATCCACCTATTGGCTCCAAAATACCCTTGTCATCGACCTTTGGGTTCAAAATTGACCACTTTTTTAATTGTTTTAAAATTAAACTCTTTAAATATTTTTTAAAATACTTGGCGTTCAACTATTGATTATAATTTTAATTTATTAGTATAATTTATAAACCAACCCACTACCCACTCATTACTAACTAAACCTCACTCAATTAATGATCCAATTATAATATCAAAATCGTCATAAACACAATGAAATTATAGATTCCTGAAAATGACATCCAAAATTATTCGAGTCCGAATCGAAACCCCAATTTAATTTAGGTTGAGCCGCTTATTTAGGAGGACACTTTNCTAAAATACCCTTGAAGTATTGAAAATGGTACAAAATTACCCTCCATCCACCTATTGGCTCCAAAATGCCCTTTTCATCCACCTATTGGCTCCAAAATACCCTTGTCATCGACCTTTGGGTTCAAAATTGACCACTTTTTTAATTGTTTTAAAATTAAACTCTTTAAATATTTTTTAAAATACTTGGCGTTCAACTATTGATTATAATTTTAATTTATTAGTATAATTTATAAACCAACCCACTACCCACTCATTACTAACTAAACCTCACTCAATTAATGATCCAATTATAATATCAAAATCGTCATAAACACAATGAAATTATAGATTCCTGAAAATGACATCCAAAATTATTCGAGTCCGAATCGAAACCCCAATTTAATTTAGGTTGAGCCGCTTATTTAGGAGGACACTTTCTTTCAAAATTGAATTAGAAATTTATGATTAAAGGTAAACAAGTAATACATCCCGAATTAATTCACGCACTTTTTTTAAATATAATTTTATAAATATTTATGATTTGTTTTAAAACCTTTAATATATTATTTTGAAAAAAAGTTACCTATGAAGTATCATCACATAATTGAGACTTAAGAATAATTAAGATGAACATAGTTAGACTTTTAAGTTTATCGGTGATTTTTATTTAGCCACTTGAATGTATGATAATTTACTTCTATAATTTTTAAAAACACTCAATTGGCAGTAGCTTGCATTAATAATGTGACGGGTTTATTAAGAGGAATTTAATTAGTAATGGGTGGGTAATGGATAGATATATAAATTATACTAATAAGTTTAATTATAACAAATAATTGAGCACCACGTATTTTAAAAAATATTTAAATAGTTTAAATATAAAACCGTTAAATAAGTGGTCAATTTTGAACCAAAAGGTGGATGACAAGGGTATTTTGGACCCAATAGGTGGGTGGAAAGGGTATTTTGGAGCCAATAGCTGGATGGAGGGTAATTTTGTACCATTTTGAATACTTTGAGGGTATTTTAGGCCCTTTATTGTGATATTGTAAAATTATTAGTTTATTTATTTATGGGATACAGCAGCAATTCAACGAGAACCCTCAGTTTTTGGGTACAATTTCGAAAATGCCACTGTGGGCTACAATTTTAGCGAATTGAATAGGGGTATTTATGGCAGGGTCAGTAATTTATTGCTCTTTTTTGTCCTTTTTATCAGAATGGATTTTGCTTTTTCTATAGGATTGGGCCTTTTCAGCTGATTTTCTACGTACAGAAAAAGATATCACGTGATATACAGAAAATAAATTAAAAAAATAATATCAAATTTCATCTGCATATTTTTTGTTTCCATTTTTAAGCAAAACTATGCATTGGTTACTTTACTATGCAAATGATGGGCTACCTTGGGAATATTTAAAAAAAATTAATGAATTTTGATTTGTGCATAATCAATTTTATTTGATTTTTCATTCAATATACATCGCTATCTAACAAAAGTAATTCAATACGTCGGGGTAAATTGCTTCACAACCAATGCAATTAGATATCAAAGATACTCAAATTCAAACGTCTTATTTAAGGATGAATGCGTATTTATCATTGTTAATTGTAGGTAGTTTTTCTTTTAATTATGTTTATCTTTTCTACTCCATCTATTCATTTTTATCGATCCATTTTGGGCTTTTCAAGTGTTGAAAATAATAGTAATGATTAATACGAGTATTTTCGATCTTAAAAACTAATTTAAAATTAAGTAATTAATCTTATGGGTAAATAAAAAAAATTATATTACTCTCTCCGTTTTAAAAAGGATGACCTAGTTTGACTTGAAACGGAATTTAAGAAAAGAAAAAATACTTTTTAATCTTGTGGTTCTAAATTAAAGTTATGTCAAATGTATCAAAATGCCATTTAATCTTGTGATTTTAAACATACCACGTGGAAAGTTAAAGTTAAAGTGTTACCAAAAAAGGAAAAGGGCTATTCTCTTTTAAACAAACTAAAAAGAAAATATGAACATTCTTTTTTAAACGGATGGAGTATATTTTTTTGATATAGTGATAAACAAAAATGAATGAAGAAAGTATTTGCCCAGCCCATATGATTTTATAAGCGTCACAATATAATGTCGTAATACATCATAAGAATACATACATCATAAAAAGAAAGATCAAAATGATAAAAAAGTGTTACTTGGTTTATTTTTATTTGATTATCGGATTAACGTATTTTTTTTAATTATTTAAATATTAATTCAATTTTAATTTTTAAGATTGAATTATAAAATAAATTAATAACTTATTAAGACAACTATAGTAATTTACTACTATAATCACAATACCTTTTTAGTTACTGGCCACAAGCATAAATAGTTTTATGAGAAAAGTTGGGTAATGTTTATTCCTTTTGGTTTTTAAATCAATAAGATATCATCAATGATTTTTGATTTAAGTGTTTTGATTCTTAACGGTTTGATTTTTTATTTAATTAATAAAAAAGTTATTATAAAATATATATATGACTTGTCCATTAATTTGACACAACAGAATAATTGTCTTTACAAAAGCTCATAAAAAAAAGAAATAATAATAATTAAAATGAAAAAAATTATACAAGTGTAACACAGAGAGAAATAAATAAGAGGAAAATGATTTTTAATTTAGGTTTAACGATTCATATAATGTAAAGTCAAAGTCGCTCTGAATTGAAAATTAAAGGCTAAACTGCATTTTTGAAGGCTAATATCAAATATTACTCATATTTTGTATTCAGCATGAAGAAAAATATTTTTAATGAAATCATACTAGGAAAGCTAAATTGATGTTGCCAAAACTGACTATATTTTAAATAATTTGTCAATATTGATACATTTTAAATTAGGATACTGAAAGTGGCTAACATAACAAACCGGGCCTGCATACAAACTATAAAGCCCAACAAACAATTGCAACTTACGGCCCAAAAGTTTTTGACTACTATTAGATCAAGGAAAATTTACACTATGTTTGGATCATTGTTATTCATTATATTGTATTGTATCGTTATTATATTTATAATATTTGCTTTGATTGTTACTTAAAATGTGTTGTATTGTATTGTTAAATGAGCAACTTACAAAAATGACTACATTTATAGGGTTATTGAAGTTTAATAGCTATAAATATGTTATTTACTAGAAATGACTACACTTTATGTCAATTTCTAGCTACATGTTTGTGTTAAGTTTTATTTTATTTTATTGAATTTATTATTGTTTATACAATGCACTAAATAAGGTATGATATGTTACCATAACTTTCAAGTACCAACCATTCATTATGTTCCTAAATAACTGAAATTTTCATTATTAAATTACCAACTAACAATTACATATTGTATGCAAATATGATTGATTCACATAATACAAAAAGTTGTATTTATATTCCTAAATACAATATATTCACTAAATACTAATCATAAAGGTATTCATAAAATTTTGAATATAAAAGATTATTCATGTCTTTTCTCGTTGTATTTTTGCATATGTTTTTATTTTTTATTTATTTATACACTAATACAGTTGTAATTACAATAACTAAATAAAAAAAATGTATTACTTGTACAATTAGCATATGAATACTTTGAATTCAAATTGGTGTTTCTATTTATAAAACATAAAGTATTAATATATCAAGGATACAAGTATTTATAAAAATTTAATGTATTAATACATCAAACAAGGTAAAGTAGTACAATTTTAAAATATGAATACAACAATTTGAAAAATGGATACACTATTGTTAACCAAAAAAATGAATACACCAATATACTATAATATGAATACACTAAATAAGAAAATGGAAAAATAATAGAATGTGTATGTATCAAAGTGTGTAAGCATTCGACTATATAAAAAATTAAAAAAACCAACAAAACGTCGATCTATTTTTTGTAAAGTTTTCAATACTACTTGAGGCTTGACGTTAACTTAGATATTTATTTATAAAAATATAGTATTGATGTATCCAACTATACTTGTATTACCTAATCAAATTAGATAAATTACTTATGTATCCAAATATATTTGTATTCACAAATCACCATTTTATTAATATTACAATACAATTATCTATGTATATAAGTATTATTAAATATAAACATTTGACATTTGACATTTGATTGAACCACATAAGTATAATATAAGTATAATGAATTGAACCACAAAAATCAGTCTACAATCATAAAAAAGGATCTTGAATTGGAAGGAATTAGGGGAGGGGGGAGGGATACAAAAATTGTAATATAAGGATATTGATGAAAGAGAAGGTATGAATACATAATTAATTATGAGTTTAATAATAATTTTCCTATTTATTATTTATTTATATTATATATATAAAAAAAATGATTATTGATATACAATTAAATTTGCTATTTATTGTATAGTTATAGTTATATAACATAAAAAAATTAAACTATACCTATATTATTTAAATGTATATTGAAGTTTGCCATATTATGTTTTTTCTTGTTAAATTTCGTTGTTATGTAACAATGAAAACCCCTATTTTATGGAACAACCAATTTGGTGTGTTCCCATTGTTACTTAATTTCTTTTTTCAATTATATCCTTGCATAATATTTCAAAATATTATTTCACCCTTTACCTTAATTATTTAAATCTAGTCAAACCTCCTACCATAGAATAATTAAGGATATTTTAGTAAATTTATAAATTACAATACAGTACGATACAATCAAACCAAACAACTAAAATGTTATTAAACAATAACAAACAATACAGTCTAGCCAAACATTGTATCTACCACACAATACAGTACAATAGAATACAATACAATACAATATATTATGAAACAATGGTAACAATAATCCAAAACAAAGTGTTAGGTAACTATACCGTTCCATCATTTAGTTTACCAATATGATCGGAATCTATATAATGAAAAATTACTTCATAAACATTTTATTTTATTATAATTTTAACTATCTACAAAAAAATCAAAAATATGCATCACTCCCCTCTCGTTAATATATCCATATCCCTCCCTACTCTCTTGATACATCCCCTGCTTTCGGAAACTCCTTATATATCCGGATGTCTTATTCCCTCTTGGATCTAAATCACTCCAATGTATATAGATGTATCCAAAATCCACAAAAAGACAGAGGGAAAATGTAATTAGCTCTTAATACTTTGAGATTTATTTAAATTATTATACATATTATGGATACATTTTAATTGTATATATTAGTATATTTTATATTTACGGAATGTAGCTATAATTTGTATAAACATAGCTGCTATTATTATATTACTTCCGTTATTCTGTAGCAGAAAAAATATGAGTTATTTAATTTTAGTAGGACATATAAGTTTTCCCTTTCTTTTGCGTTGTTACCTTAATTATTTTCTCAATTGTTCAACTATTACTTACAATTTATTTTCATAAATTTGAAATATAGCTTCAAGTTAAATTTGAAACTTTCGTGATCAAATTGAATTTCAAATAAAGCGAAAGATTATTAAAAAAAGAAATTATATGGTCAAATAGATCCTAATTTGTTTTTTTTTTGTTTTGCTTCTTTTCCATAATTAAGTATTTAAAATTCCCTAACTGTTCCACTATTAGAATAATTAAATTGACATAATCCTAATCTTCAACATGTGGAGGGGAGGGAGGAAAAAAAGATATGGACCTTTTAATTAGAAGCATCACAAACAAGAACAAAAAGGACAGCAATTGTTCTTTTTTCTTTTTCAATAAAACCAACTAAAATTTTTATTAATTATTTATTGAATTTTGAAAGGAAAAAAATAACAATACAAATAATAACCAGCTAAAATCCAACACGTAGCAAGTGCAAGAGTCATTAAATAGTGATATGGACCTTCACTATTATTTTCCTTTTTCATTTTTTATCTGAAGTTTAATATTCGTATTGAAATTCGTTCAAATTAAAATTCATTTGCACAATCACATTTTAAGATGATAACTATTTCATAACAAAGACGGCTTCATATGTAGTATTGTGATGTGGATTTTCGCTATAATAATTAATTTTCATGTTTTAAATTCCTCACACAATATTTAACTAAATTCAAATTCACATAAAAAAATCACATATTTTATAATTAATTGCTCCTTAACAAATACAATTTCATATTTAATATTCAAACTTAAAAATCCTAATCAATGACAAAAATAATATTTATTATTTTATCGTAATCTTATTAATATTTTTATTCCTCCTCACATAGAGACAAAAAATCTATGTGGTATATGATGTTTATATCAACTACTACTAAATATTTTGACCATTTCTAAGATGATTACTATTATTTTTATATATTTATTATAAAATGATGGTATTTTGACAAGCCATCTGGCATTTATACTTCAATTATTTCATTAAATGTTGATTATTATAGAAACGGAAGTCTCATAGTAATAATAGATAAAAATTTATCTTTACTTAATCATACAATATATGTCTGATAGCGAGATTAACCATTAAAGTTTTCATCATGACACATTATTAATATACATCTCTTTGGATTGGAGTTTTTTTTTTTGTTTTTTTTTTTACGAATCTAATATATTATCGATTAGATATTTCGTACCCTAAGCTATCTTTTATTTATTTTTCCTTAGTTTACTATCTCCCACCAATACATAATCAATAATAACTTTATCAAATATATTTTTTTTAAAATAGAAAGAATCACCCAACTATCTTTTCTTAAAAAGATAGTGCCCACATGAAATATGCTTCAATATGGTCAAGGGATTATTTGGGGTTAGCCATTATTGTCAATTATCCAGATATATTGTGCTTTAAATAGGGTCCATAAGGTTGATCCTATCCATTAGAGGTAAATCTAGAGTATAATATATGAATTAACTAAAATTTAATAATTCTATTCAAATTTTATATGGTTACTATGTATTTATAAATATATAATCCTATTGGCTATGTTGCTAGAAATATTTTTATTAAAGAAATAATTTCTACGTGAATTCAAATTTAATAAAGACTTAACACGAATAACATACATCACATTAAGCGAAAAACAAAAACAAAACATGGTTGCTACAATCAAATGCGGCATAGGAAAAAGTTGATGCTAATTTTTAACCGGAAAAGGGCCTAAAATATCCTCAAAGTATTGAAAATGGTACAAAATAACCCTTCATCCACTTATTGGCTCCAAAATGCCCTTCCCACCACCTATTGGGTCCAAAATACCATTGTCATCCACCTTTTGGTTCAAAATTGACCACTTATTTAACGGTTTTATATTTAAACTATTTAAATATTTTTTAAAATACGTGGCGCTTAACTATTTGTTATAATTTAATTTATTAGTGTAATTTGTAAATCAATCCACTATCCACCCATTACTAATTAAATCCCTCTAAATTAATGAACCCGTCACATTATGAATGCAAGCTACTGCCAATTGAGTGTTTTTAAAAAAATATAGAAGTAAATTATCATACATTCAAGTGGCTAGATAAAAATCACCGATAAACTTAAAAGTATGACTATGTTCATCTTAATTATTCTTACGTCTCAATTATGTGATGTTACATCATAGGTAATTTTTTTTCAAAATAATATATTAAAGGTTTTAAAATAAATCATAAATATTTATAAAATTATATTTTAAAAAAGTGCATAAATTAATTCCGGATGTATTATTTCTTTACCTTTAATCATAAATTTTTAATTCAATTTTGAAAGAAAGTGTCCTTCTAAATAAGCGTCTCAACCTAAATTTAATTGGGGCTTCGATTCAGACTCGAATAATTTTGAATGTCATTTTCAGTAATCTATAATTTTATCGTGTTTTAGTAGTGTTTATGACGATTTTGATATTATAATTGAATTATTAATTGAGTGAGGTTTAGTTAGTAATGAGTGGGTAGTGGACTGGTTTATAAATTATATTAATAAATTAAAATTATAATTAATAGTTGAACGCCCAATATTTAAAAAAATATTTAAAGAGTTTAATTTTAAAACAATTAAAAATGGTCAATTTTGAAACCAAAGGTGGATGACAAGGGTATTTTGGAGCTAATAGGTGGATGAGAAGGGCATTTTTGAGCCAATAGGTGGATGAAGGATAATTTTGTACCATTTTGAATACTTTAAGGATATTTTAGGCCCTTGTCCGCATTTTTAACCGAGGTCTTGAATTCAAGCTATGCGTATGAAGTTGTCTTTATTAATATTTTCTTGATGTAAATTTATACTTAATCAGACCTTAACACGAATACAATACATCAGATGAAAAATAAAAAAACAAAACATGGTTTGTTTTGACCAAATGTGCATTGGAAAAAAATTGAAGCTCATCTTTAACACGAGTCTTGGTCTCAACTCATGTGAAGAGAGAGTTATTCGATGATAAACACTTCTTACTTTCAATTCGAATATTGTGGAGCTCCTAGGAAGATGTTAAAAAGAAGTCTTATGAAATCTTTTTTTTAGATAATATTTTTTTCGATGTGAATTCAAATTTAATATAACTTTAATATGAATGTAAATACATCAAATAATATGAAAAACAAAAACAAAGCATGGTTTGGTATGACCAAATGTGCATTAGAAAAAAAGTTGGTGGTGACTTTTCTGTTGTCATAACAACTTTTGACAGAATGAAAGATACTAATGGAAGTGGAAAACCACTCTGGCAAATTACAGCCCTTTCAATTTTAAAACAGCAAAAGACAAATTTTCTTTTTAACTTGCAAATCCCACACATACATGAGAAAAAAGCCTTTTAGGCCAAACAACCAATTATAATACATATTCCAACCTTTCATGAAATGCCTCATTCCTCCCTAACTTTGCTTTTGTGTGACATCAAATCAAATCGTAACAGTGATGGAGTCAGAATTTTTAATAAAAGAGTTTAAAATTTAAAAATATAAATACACAAAGGAGTCGAAGGATTCAACATCTACTATAGATACCTAATAAATTATTTTAATCATATATGAATAATAGTATAATTTTTCTATATATAGAATTCAGATGAACCTCTTAAGAGTTAGTTGGCTCCGCCACTAAGAAAAAGAGTGCATGAAAGTTTGTCCTCTTTGTAAAGAAATCAACATACTATCTTTCAAAAAAAATTACATAGTCGTCCGTTCTTAGTTTTCGTGTAATTGAAACTTGAATCCTTCGGGACCACAAGAATCCTTAGTTAAAATGAGATTATTATTTTTTTGCATTTGTACAATGTTAATGGACAAACTTAGCCAATACATGTACTACTAGTAAAATGTATCAAGTGAAAGAATCTAGATTTATTTGTTATAATCTTTTTTTAGTCTATTTTAAAAAGAGTTCCTCTCTCTTGTTTCTTTTAAGTCTTTAATTCTGACATTTTGATACATTCTTCATATTTTCAGTTTGAGACTACTAATTTCAAAAATCTTACAACCAAATTGAAACGGAGAGAGTATTCCTTTTAGTTCCACCAACTTAAAGAATAATTTAATGCAATGCTATAGCACAGTAAACCCCCCCCCCCCCCCAAAAAAAAAAAAAAATTAAATGTAAAATCACTATCAAAATTCAAAATACAATGACAACAAATAGTACAAGAAAGGAAAAGGGCAAATTTATTTCATTATTTCATATTCTATGCCTCCAACTACAAAAAAAAAAGAAAGTAATTTGCTTTAAATTCCATAACTATGACTATGTCCATAAATGAATCAAACAAAAAAGAAATAAACCTTCTCTGAGAAATTTCAACATTTTTTTTGAACAGATGAACCTGTATCCCTATACCCCCTCCAAACCTCCAAGCAATTTGTCATCAATATCTTACTTGCTTACCCCCTTTTCTTGATTCCAATTTCTAATATTTCGATTTCCGACTTCACTGACTCTAGATTCTGAATTCGCGATTGTCTTTACTAGACAAGAAAATGCAAACCAGTATAGCACAATTTGTTTCCAAACTCTGCAGACAATTTACATACAAGGAATGATAAGACCATCCAAAGAACTTGATTGAGCTATGTGCAAACAACTCTGTAACCAAATTTTGAACTGCAATATTCTACAAAATAGCACTGCCAATATTCCCCTGATCAAGCTTGTATCGAATGTTCCCGGATAGACTCTGCTCACATATAAAAGAAAAAACGAATCGATCAATAACGAATCAATTCCAAACTAGTTGGTATCAGCAAGAAAAGTAATACTAAGAATCACTTGTAGCACATTATGCATAATGCTGACAGCAACAAAGAACAAAGTTATTTATAGATTCTTGAAACATTCTGCCTGTAACAATCTAGATATGAAAATTTATCAGCTTTAATCAACAAATGGACAGAAATACAAGAAACCATTTCGAGAAATCAAAAGAAAGTTCAGATCTTGTAACCAAGAAGTTGAAATACAAAATCATTTCGAAAGCGGATACTCAATAAATTAGTCATAGAACTTTGAGAATCAAATAACCAATCAAGAAACTCTAGCACGAATCCAGATTAGTCGGGCTTAATATATACAGATATTGATTCATCCACACAACAATTCTCTTCTCCTGTCGACGAATTAGAGACTCCCAATATACTGAATAATTAACCAAACAAACAAAAATGTTGAAAATCTCCATATTGCACTCAAATAGCAAAGATTTTATCCCTCCCTATTAGTAATAGAATCTTGAAAAGCAAATACTCAACTAAGAAACTACTAATAAGGACAACTACACAAGCACGAATCTAGATTAGTCGGGCTTAATGTACACAAATATTGATTCATTCACACAACAATTCTCTTCTCTTATCGATTAATAAGAGATTTGCTTACATGGAATGAATAATAAACAAACAAAAATGTTGATGCAAAAGTTCATGAAAATCTCTATATTGCACTCAAATAGCAAAGATTTTATCCCTCCCTATTAGTCATAGAATCTTCAAAAGCAAATACTCAACTAAGAAACTCCTAATAAGGACAACTACACAGGCACGAATCCAGATTAGTCGGGCTTAATGTATACAAATATTGATTCATTCACTCAACAATTCTCTTATCGTATCGACGAATTAGAGACTTCCCAATATGAAATGACTAATAAACAAACAAACAAACAAAAATGTTGATGCATAAGTTCATGAAATCTCTATATTTCACTCAAAAAGCACAAAACTTGTCCTTCCCTATTAGTTATAGAATCTTGAGAATCAAATAGTCAAATCAGAAACACCAAATAAAAACTATGCAAACACGAATCCAAATTAGTTGGGCTTAATGTATACACATAATAAACAATAATTAAACAAAAGCAAGCATGAAAAGAAACAAGACCTTTGAGTCCTGTTTGGCATCTTCAAGATCTGTAACCTGATCAGCAGTACATTCCTTTGGATTATCAAATGAAGACAATGAAAACTGCTTAGAAACAACTCCAACATCAAAATAAATGACCCCAGAACTTGAAGATGACACATAAATTTTCTTAACTTGAAACCACAAAAACAAATCTTTAGCAGAAATCCCAGAAATCAAATCAATCTGACCTAAACTCAACCTCCCTGAAACATTCCTTTCATAGTGCAATTCATTTTCTTTTTTCTCAAATTTTGAATTACAAGGTTGATCTAAATGAACCACAAAATTCCCAGAATTATCTAAAGTGAAATTCCTCACACCCTTTGGTAATAATCCCATTGGCAATCCATGGGATTTAAGAACTTCATATATAGATGAATCTGCTGATGTAAATACACATATTGAACACAAAACAAATGTAAATATCACAAAGGAATTTCCAAGAACCAACATTTTGGTGTGTTATACCAAAAAAGATGTCTTTTTTTTTGGTTAGAGCATAGAAAGAGTGAAAAAAAAGATTTGGGGTTTTGAAAAATTTATGAATTTGGGGTTTTAAAAAGTGGGATTTTTTTTTTTGTTGATATGATGGTGGAGGAGAATAAGAACATGAAGAACAAGAAGAAGCTTAGAGGCAAGTGTTGCCAGCAGGAGTACAGAGGGGATTAAGAGGAATTATCAATTATTGGTGGTCATTGTGGATCCCACATAAGGTATTTTCCCATGTGGTGAAGTGCATTGGAGATACAAATACAACATATACTCTCTGTATACTCTCTTCAGCCAACAATACTTGTCCGATATATTTTACAAAATCCAATAATATTTATCTATTTTTATGTAATTCATGGATAATTTTATATTTAGTTCTCGTTTTACCCTTATCATTATTTATAGTCATTTCTATACTATTAGTCAAGACACTATGTTTATTATATTCAATAAGTGATATAGTAAAATTACCTTCTGTTTATAGTTCATTAAACAGTGTATCGATTCGATAGAGGATAATTATTATTGGACAGAGAGAATATATGTCATATGTTTAAATCACATCGGTAAATGAGTGAAAATATATGGATATTTAAAGATGCTATTTGTTGAAGTGTCGCTTAAATTGTTATAGAGAGCACGCTTTTATTGTTTCTTTGTATTCTCAATATGTCCACTCACGTGTGGTTCTGATTCTTTCTTCACGAGACAAGCATATGAAATTATTTTCGATATGTGTAATAGCGAGATTCGATCTCATGAGTTTTTTGTGGTTTGATTTACAACACGGTCTAAAGTTAATTTTGATAATATCTAATTTCAAATATAGTATTTTAAGTTTATATATGTATATGTGACTAAATTTAATTATTTTTATTTGAATGTCAGTCATTTTGTCACGTTTCATCTTATTTTGTTTGAATTTCAATCATATATGATTGAATAATAAGCTTTTTTTTGTCTATTTTTATCAGCTATCAATTATTTTTACTTAAGTTTCAGTCATTTGTTTATGAACTATAAATAGAATGACTAAAAATATAAACAGAAACTGAAATTCAACTATTTTAACTGACTCTTGTGCAACGGGATCTAAAGCAAGCACAAGATCAAGTGTATATAAAGAACTTTGATTAACAAATTCTTGTTAAACAAGTAGCTATATCAATACAATAGAAGAAAAAAAAGTAGGTATATTTCTCTAATCCTTTGAATATTAGGTAGACATCAACTAGTATACATGATCATCAAAATAAGTAAGAGAGAAAACCAAATTTCAATTCTTTATTTTCTCAAAAAGTATTTTCTTGCTAATAAAATCACATTTTTACTTTAGTAAATTATTTAATGTATAACATTATTATACAATATAAGAATATTGTGATATGAACATATTTTGAGTAATAGAGGCAAGTATTGCCAGCAAGAGTACAGAAAGGTTTAGGAAAAGTTTATCAATTATTGGTGGACAAATGTGGGTCCCATTCAAATGAAGGAATCCCATGTGGTGAAAGTGCAAGGGGCCTAGTAGTACAATCAGCAAGAGTGTTCTTACTCATAATATGGATGAGTAAGAATCATAACTCTTATCATCGTGTTGTTGTTCGGAGCTCATATTTAAATCTTGATTAAATTTAAATTATATATTATGATGTTTTTAAAAAAAAAATCATATTCAAGATTCAAATCTGACATGTCTAAGTGATGATAAAGAAGCACTGTGTTTTAATAATTATAATATGGATGAATAAGAATCACAACTCTTATCGTGAGGTCGTATTGAAGTATTAAATAAATTCAAATTGCGCATTGCAAGATCGTTCGAAGCGAGATGGTCATGCTATCGATAAGATTTTCTTCATACCTAAAATTCGAACTCAAGACATCTTATCAGGGACGGAGCTAGCATAGAAATAGGCGGTTCATCTAAATTCCCTTTGATGAAAAATATTACTATTTATACATGATTAACAATATTTTTTTTATATGTATATAGTAGATGTCGAATCCCCTCTGATTAATTCATGTTTTTCTTCTCCAAATTTTGAACCCTCTTATAAAAAATCCTAGCTCCATCATTGCATCTGATTAAGAATGAAGAAACATTATGTTTAAAAATATACGTCAAATTTTGATATATAATGTCTTTACTTAGGGCATAATTTTATATTTTTGACTATCTTAAACTATCAATTATTCTACAAGGAATCATTGTTTGTTCTCAAGCGAGATTGAAATCTGACAACTTATATATCTAGTTCATTTAATTCATCACTTTATTTTTTAAAATAATTTTCAATTTTTATTATTTGTGAAATTTAATAATCAAATTAATAACAATAATTATTCAGAAAATAATAATAGATAAACTCTAAAATCGAACCGCTCGATATAAAGCATTAGCTTAGGTGAGCCGATAAGAGATGGAAGGTGATATATATGCATGAAAATTGAGCGATAAGTACGATAGGAGAACGAAAGCCGAAAATGACGTAAGGAACGGCGCGTGGACCACTACGTTGTGGAAGCTGCGGTTAGATAAGAACAAAGAGAAAAATATTATATTTTTAAAATAATTTAAATTAATTTAATATAAATATCAATTTTGTATATTGAAAAAATATTTTGTGTTACATTAAATCATAATTACAAAAAATTTAAAAAGGGGTGAAATATGTGCATGAACCGATTAGATGGGGAAAAATTATTATTATTATTATTTATTAACATAGAGAAAGATAATATGGATGATTTTGTATAGTATTGTGACATAAAATTCATAATGTGCATGTATGATTAAATGAATTTGTTGGTCCAAAATCAAAACTTAATAAATGGTCCTAAAACTTGTTTGTTAAAATTTGTATATATTAATATATGAATTCAATCATTCTTTTAGAGGAAACTTGTTTATTGTATTATGATCTTAAATTAACATTATATTTAGGGGTCGTTTGGTATAAAAATGAATAATGCAGGGATTAGTAATGCAGGGATTAGCAATGCAGGGATTAACAATACAGGGATTAGTAATGCAGCGATTATTTTTATCAAGTGTTTGGTTCATTGTTTCTTATCTAATTTTGTGTGTGGTTTAAATGTTTTTCTTAAAAAAAAACTTTCCAATTATACCCTAGAGTTATTATGAGATTTTGTATTTCATGTAATTGAGTCAAAGTAGATAATTAACGGAGAATATTATTTTTTTATAACATTTTTAACTAGTTAGGAGAATAAAATTTTTATTGTCATGTTCACAATTTTCTCACTTAAATTATTTGAGAGTAAATAATTGTCATCTTAATAAATTAGAGTTAATAACTCAAAAGGCCACACAACTATAATGATTATAGAGAAAATTTATTGAACTTTGTTTTGTATCAATAAATTTTAAAAAACTCTTTATCATAAAATAAAATAAAAATATAAAATAAATATAGAAAAATAAATTAAACTACTTTTATACTCGAGATGTGTGTGTATATATATATACACACACACACTCTTGTTTTAGACTACTTGTGTAATGTTTAATGAACTTTCATTAAGAGACAATATTTTACTTATGAATTGTTCTTAAATTCATACATCAACATTAACATATTAGTCGGATTATAATATTTTATATTAATAATAAATAGATTAAGTAATTCATATTTTAGAAACAAAAAATTATATCTAAATAATAAAAGTTGTAAGCTAATTTATTTAAATAACTTTATTAGTATAAATATAAAATATAAAATATAAAATCAAAAAAATAAATTAAATATTAAAAGGATTTGAGGGGTATTTTTGTCTTTACCTAGAATAGTCCATGGTATTAGAGCTAATACCTCCAAATGGGAGGTATTAGCAATACATCACATAATACCATGTAGGATGTATTAACTAATCCATGGATTAGTTATACATAGGCTCACATTCCTACCAAACACAGTATTAAATTATACCACATCTAATACATGGATTATTTCTTTTAATACATCCTACAAAACGCCCCCTTAAATCATTGTTATCCATTGTATTGTATTGTATTGTAATTATACTTATAATGTATGTTTTGATTGTTATTTAAAATGTATTGTACTGTATTGTTAAATTTCGTTGTTACATACCAATGAAAATCCCTATTTTATGGAACAACCAATTTGGTGTGTTTCCATTATTACTTAATTTCTTTTTTCAATTATATTTTTATATAATATTTCAAAATATTATTTTATTCTTTACCTTAATTATTTAAATTTAATGAAACCTCCTACCCTAGGATAATTAAGGATATTTTTATAATACGATACATTATAAAATAATGATCCAAACAAAGTGTAAATGTTTTTTGGTATATTAAAACTATCATTGGAATCTTATAATTTTAAATATATAATGACTCTTTAAAGAAGCATCATTAATGTAGTATTTGATTGAAGGAAAATATCTTTTTTTTTTAAAAAAAAATGTATACGTAATTTTTATGTTTGTTTAATTATAACAATTAGAAAAATATTTCTTTTAAGAAAACAAGTTTTTAAATAAAAGATTCGAAAAATAAATTTAGCTTTGATTGAAATTATTGTTACGATACCAAATTTCATGTAGGCTCTTTACGCCCTGCATTATTTAATAGCGTATTTTAAAGATATATATATATCTACGTAAACACATTACTATTTATAATTAAAACTTTGTTAGAGACATTCTTGTCATTATAAGAGACAATTACCTAACATCTTTTATTAATTTGTCAAATCCAATATGGTATTATTGTTTTTCTGTTTTATTTTATTTTTCCAGGCTGGAGCCAATATGATGAGTTGTCACTTAATTCTCAATGTTTAAGTACTAATAATATTTTGTGAATTGATAGATAGCAACACTCATTCACTAAATTCTTTGGATCTAAACTGAAAAATTATTTGTCAACTCTCCTATTATGTCTTAATTTGTGTTTTATTAGTCGGTATCTGATCATAAAATTAATTTAAAAAAATTAAAAAAAAGTATTTGCAGTAGTATTAAAAAATAATTTATAAAATATTATACTTGTATTTTCACATATATTTTATTTAATTATTTTTAAAAATAAAATAAACGAAAGTGAAATTTTAGCCTAAAGTTGATCTACGGTAATCTTTTTTAAATTTGAGATAATTAGAATTAGAGCCGTCAATATGAGCTAGACCCGTCGGGCCGGCCTAGCCTAACCCGGATTTAGTAGGGTTGGGCTAAGATTTTTGAAGCCCATTTAAGAAAAAGACTTTTTAGCCTGACCTGAATAAGTCTGTTGATTTGAGGGGCCTGGGAAATATCGGTAGGGCCGGCCCGTGGGCTAATAAAATTTAATAAAAAATATAAGGGAAAATTGTATATAATAGCAAACTAATAACCTAAAATAAATGGAGTAGCTAGGGTTTGATTTAATTGTGCTCCATAGCAAACGTTGGCCAAAATTTGCCAGGCGCCTCTCTCCCAAAAGTCTCGCTCGCCACTCTCCCATTCTCGCCTCTCTCGCTTTATACACAGAATTGTATAATTTCTGTTTCTGTTTTGTATAAAGCGAGAGAAAATTGTATTTACACATGCAAAAACATATATCTGTGTTATACACTTAATTATACAATTTACAAACATTTTACTTCAATTCAATTGTAGACAAATGCAAATTTTATACAAATATTGCAGAGAAAAAGATCAACGAATTATACAATTGCGAATTATACAATTGCAGTGAAATACAATTTTCTCTAGCTTTATACAACAGAAGTGTATATATTGTGTTTCTGTTTTTGTATAAAGCGAGAGAAAAACATATATCTTCTTGCTATACACTTATAATTATGCAATATACATACATTTTAATTCGATTCAATTGTATGCAAAGCAAATTTTATAAAAGTATTGCAGCGAAATAGGCAGTGAATTATACAATTGCAGTGAAATGTGATAGCGAATTATACAATTGCAGCGAAATAGGCCAGCGAATTATACAATTTAGGCCGGCGAATTATACAATTGTATATGTATAGCGAATTATACAGTTTTATGTTTGCTATAGAGCGCAATTATGCAAACTTTGCTATAACATACAAATATGGATTTTTTGTTTGCTATATGTGAAAGTTATCCAAAATATAATATAGTATTAAATTTAAAATTAAAGAGAGTCCAAACTCAAAATAATTAGGTTAATATTTCTATTTAGATATTTATACTTTTAATTGGAAAAACTTAACAATTTTTTTTTTGTTTCTTGAAAATGGTAACTTAACTTAATAAATATTTTATAAAAATAATTTTATTTGTGAATTTGATTAACAAGTAGTAACATTAACATCATTTAATTTTGTCGATATTTATGATAACATTTTTAAATTATAATTTATAATTTTAAAAATTGGGCTGGCCCGTCAAGCCTGTAGCCCACGTACTTGTGGGTTGGGCCGACCATTTTCCGGGCCACATAAAAAATGGGCTAACCCAATCTGACCCGTAAAATGTCAAAGCTGTATGAGTTAGCTCAGATGAGGTAGGTTAGCCCATATTGACGGCTCTAATTAGAATCTCAAATTCAAATTTGAATTTAGATGAATATCTGTCATCAAATAAAAAAACCTAAAAAAATTATTTTTTGTGCTGAATAAAATTCAAATTATAAAGGTCAAATAACTTAATTTTAATCGTGACATTAAATAAAATAAAATTTACTATTATTTATAATCATAAAAGAAAATTATTTTATAAAATTATTTAAATTTCAAAATTCGAAAATATAAAAAAACATGGCAGCGGCGTAGCAGAAAAAAGGTGGGGCAAAAAATGCAAATAAAGAATCTAAAAATGAAGGTCATGTGAGGGGTGGGGAAATGTAAAGCTGGAATAATGCTTATCATGTTATTTTGTTTTCCTCTATACCACACCCCACATATAGTTTGTCATAAATACAAAAATTGAAAAAATAAAATAAAATTTGCGTTTCGTTTATTTATTAGATAGTTAAGTTAATTATATAAAATATATTATTTATATAGTAATAAGTATTAATTTCAAATAGAAAGTGTATGAGGTTTAACGATGAATTTATATGATTAGAGGAACTGATATAATAGATGAACAAGGACACAAGTGAAAAAGATGAAAAATTTAGATCGTAAGTATCTAATTGAAATATTTTAATAGAAGCTGAGGTATTCAACTGAAATATGACTTAATTCGAGTGTTTAAATGATATATATTAAGCAAATCAGAGTATTTAACGCATCACAACACTTAAACTTGTTAGAAATTGTATTTAAACACCAATTTAATACTTATCTCAATTTAATTTGAACACATGATAAAATAATTCTATTAGACAATTTAATTTAAGATTTGAAAAAGAAAATAAGGGTGTTTGTCTATTCGATACGTAGTTAAGTTAACTTCATGATATATGTTATTTTCATTTAGTTATACATACCAGTCTTAATCGAAACAAGACTAAGATTTGGTGACTTATTTGGGAACAAAACTACAATTAAAGAAAATAACATATTTTAAGCAGTTAACTTATTTACGTAATAAACACTTGAAGACACGATTATTTTTTTTGTAAAATTTGAGTAATAATTGTCTAATAGAAATAATATATTATGAATTTAGGTGCTTAATTGAAAAAATGATAACTTAAATGACTAAATAAAATTAGTAACAAATTCAAGGTGTTGCTAATATATTAGAATTTTTTTAAAAAAATATTTTTTAAAAATTTCAAATAAGAAAAAATAATAAAAAGGTATCATGAACCACGAAATCAATAAGCCAATATCATGAATCATGATCATGTAGAAGACAAGAAGTTTTGTACGCAAATTATTTTGCAAAATAATGTCGTTCTATTATTACGTGTCGAGTTATTCCTCTTTTAATTTTAATTGAATATGTATATATAATATAAAATTAAAAATAAAAATGAGTTAAAGATGTAGAGTAAAAGTAATTACTAATCGAAAAATTCTCTTAATTTTTGGTTTTTTTATTATTAAAAAAATGTAATTGTCACGACCCAAAACCGAGCCGCGACTGGCACCCACACTTACCCTCCTATGTGAGCGAACCAACTAATCTAAACCTTAACATTTCAATTTAATATCAACAGAAAGTAATGCGGAAGACTTAAACTCATTAATAAAAACCAATTCAATAACTTCTAAAATTCAACATCTATTATTCCCCAAAATCTGGAAGTCATCAC
>NC_028642.1:1820910-1823834 GCF_001406875.1 Solanum pennellii
ACGAAGTTCAGAGAGTCGATTTCAGTACCCAAATTTCAGAATTCTAAGTGTTTTGGAACGAGACTCCCTCGACGGTCCGTCGTGCCCATGACGGTCCTTCGTGGGTTCCGTCGACTCACACAGTTTTTCCAGAAATAAAATCTGCTGCTTAAAACGACTAAACAGGTCGTTACAGTAATTATGATATATTATTAAAAAAAATACAATTACAAAATCATTTATGAAATTTATCCTACTAAAAACAATTTAGCCTTGCAACATTGAGTTTCACTCTTTATTAAGGAGATTTACTTAAAGCATAAGAAATACTAATTAAATAGATTTTTTCAATATTTAAAATTTATTTTTTGACGCAAAATCAATAATAAAAAAATATAAACTTGGTTAGTAATTAGTTCAACAAAGTCATACAATTTGAGCCAAATGGAATTACCACATCTAAAGTTTCATATAAAAATTTAAAAGGAAAAATGTATGAAATATATTGAAATATTGATTAAAATTAGTGTAATAATATTTAATTTTGGAAATGATTTTTTTATCACCATACACTATTTACTAGTATATTTTAAAGGTATATATATGTTCATGTGGACATCATAAATATTTTGCATAATTATAACAAATAACGTATTCACCTGAGTATATATATAACTTTAAAATACATTATTAAATAGTATATGGTGTAAAATGTCTTTCATAAAGTTTGGTATCGCAACATCAATTTTGACCAAAATTAAAATACTTTTCAGACACTTTTCTCGAATTTAATTAAAAAATATATGAATATAAATAAATAAGAGAATAATACATACACATATCAATTATACGACATCAATCATCATTAATATTAGAAATACAAAATTAATGCGTAATTTCATAAGCTCTCGTCGACATTCATTTATGCAGATCAATCACCATTTAAAAAAATTATTTTCAAGTCAAAAGCATATATATAATAGAACAAAAAATGATATGAGTTTATAATTATTATAACTGCGTATAGGACTAATCATATTTTCATTAACTAATTTTAACATCTATATATATAATAACAATGTTTTTTAGCATGTTGCATTACACTATCTTCAGAAGCTAATTTAGCACTAAACTAATCGTACAGCTAAATACAAGTTCAAATAAAATATTTATTAAAGTTTAATAATTATTTTACATTTATTTAGCCTGCAAAAGGCTACATCCCCCTTCTTTGAATAAAAAATAATAAAAACTTTTAAATCATTTTTTTTGGGACAAATCAATTTTGCAATTATTTTTGGCCTACTTATATAGGCTGCATAAATGTGTAAAAAGTAATCACATACCTGAAGTAGGTGGGTGTTAGAGTCAAAATATTTATCTGGTAAATATTTTTTGTGTCAATATATGTGAACTTATTTGATAATATATAATGACGTAATTTAAAATAAATGGGCAACTTTCACATATAGCAAATAAAAAATTTATATTTATATGCTATAGCATAGTTTGTATAATTGTGCTCCATAGCAAATATAGATATTGTATAATTCGTTATACATATACAGTTGAAACAAATTGTATAAAACGAAGTTTATAAAACAAGAAAGAGAAAGACACTTGGGCAGAGAACTGTATAAAAATGAAGTGTATAAAACGAATTGTATTATTATATGTGTATAGAACGATTATATACAATTTGAATTTGTATAAAATGAGAAAGAGAGAAAGACAAAAGAGACTTGACAAGGAATATACAATTGAATCGAATTGTATAAAACGAGAAAGAGAGAAATTAGATACAATTTGAAAATTGTATAAAACGAGAAAGAGAGAAAGGCGAAAGAAACTGGGCAGGAGAGTATTTTTATTGTATAATTATAAGTGTATAGGACGAAAATATATGTACTTGCATGTGTATATACAATTTTCTCACGCTTTAACAAACAGAAACGCAATTTATATATTTTGCTTCTGTTTGTATAAGTGAGAAAGGCGAGGGTGGCGAGCGAGATTTGAGAGATTAGTTTTTTTTTTACATATATTCACACTGTCTTTAGTCAATATATAAATAATATTTATTTTATTTTTTAAAAAAAGGAAAATAAGGCCGCTTTAGATTAATCTTTTTAATACCAATGTTTATAGAAAAGAATTGCATTTTTTTTTAATAATCTCTTGTTTGTTTGGGTTACTTTTAAATATAATCAACATGGATTATGATGTAATAGTGGACTAGTGGAACTGTTTTATCCTTTATCAAACGTCTCAAATTTGAGTCTTATTAGACATGATTTTTTTTTAAAGCATAATCTTCGAATGAATTTTGTAGTACGCAATTCAAAAATTAGTCGGAGCTCTAAAATCGATAATGATGCACTTTGCCCTTTAGCTACACTCCCAATCTAATTGGTTGTATGTCAGAAATTGTTTGTAAAAAAGCCCAAAATAAGTTTTTTAATGGTGAAAAATTTTAGGTACATATAATTTTATATAGTAATATTCTCAAGCTATAGCATTAGAGTTTGACTTTCAATATATAACATATAAAAGGAAAAATAACTTAAATACACAACTATAATTTTTATATTCTCTAATTTTCCCTACTTGTTTTAAATATTACATAATTCCTTTTTTTTTTATTTTAATGTAAGTTTTTAGATACATTACATTCTCTCTCCTATAATACACATTTACCCATTTTAATGCCTATTTTTTCTCCATTAAAACACTCAACCTCTTAAATCAGTTTTTGAATTTTAAATTTTATCCATTTAAACACTCAACCTTTTAATCAGCTTTTTGATTTTGAATTATTAAATTTAATTAATTTTAAATAAAAGACCAAATTTTGAAATTTTGAATTTCAAAATTCAAAAAATTTGAAATTTAAAAAAGTAAAAATTTCAGGAAGCAGGACAACTTCCATTAACTTCTACCGTTTT
>NC_028642.1:1824417-1825717 GCF_001406875.1 Solanum pennellii
AAGTGTATAAAACGAATTGTATTATTATAAGTGTATAGAACGATTATATACAATTTGAATTTGTATAAAATGAGAAAGAGAGAAAGACAAAAGAGACTTGACAAGGAATATACAATTGAATCGAATTGTATAAAACGAGAAAGAGAGAAATTAGATACAATTTGAAAATTGTATAAAACGAGAAAGAGAGAAAGGCGAAAGAAACTGGGCAGGAGAGTATTTTTATTGTATAATTATAAGTGTATAGGACGAAAATATATGTACTTGCATGTGTATATACAATTTTCTCACGCTTTAACAAACAGAAACGCAATTTATATATTTTGCTTCTGTTTGTATAAGTGAGAAAGGCGAGGGTGGCGAGCGAGATTTGAGAGATTAGTTTTTTTTTTACATATATTCACACTGTCTTTAGTCAATATATAAATAATATTTATTTTATTTTTTAAAAAAAGGAAAATAAGGCCGCTTTAGATTAATCTTTTTAATACCAATGTTTATAGAAAAGAATTGCATTTTTTTTTAATAATCTCTTGTTTGTTTGGGTTACTTTTAAATATAATCAACATGGATTATGATGTAATAGTGGACTAGTGGAACTGTTTTATCCTTTATCAAACGTCTCAAATTTGAGTCTTATTAGACATGATTTTTTTTTAAAGCATAATCTTCGAATGAATTTTGTAGTACGCAATTCAAAAATTAGTCGGAGCTCTAAAATCGATAATGATGCACTTTGCCCTTTAGCTACACTCCCAATCTAATTGGTTGTATGTCAGAAATTGTTTGTAAAAAAGCCCAAAATAAGTTTTTTAATGGTGAAAAATTTTAGGTACATATAATTTTATATAGTAATATTCTCAAGCTATAGCATTAGAGTTTGACTTTCAATATATAACATATAAAAGGAAAAATAACTTAAATACACAACTATAATTTTTATATTCTCTAATTTTCCCTACTTGTTTTAAATATTACATAATTCCTTTTTTTTTTATTTTAATGTAAGTTTTTAGATACATTACATTCTCTCTCCTATAATACACATTTACCCATTTTAATGCCTATTTTTTCTCCATTAAAACACTCAACCTCTTAAATCAGTTTTTGAATTTTAAATTTTATCCATTTAAACACTCAACCTTTTAATCAGCTTTTTGATTTTGAATTATTAAATTTAATTAATTTTAAATAAAAGACCAAATTTTGAAATTTTGAATTTCAAAATTCAAAAAATTTGAAATTTAAAAAAGTAAAAATTTCAGGAAGCAGGACAACTTCCATTAACTTCTACCGTTTT
>NC_028642.1:1826823-1833564 GCF_001406875.1 Solanum pennellii
TTTCTCGATTTTACAAAATTTAAAAGCCACTTAATATATCACGAAACAAATTATATCAAAATTAAGTAAACGGGTACTTCTGTCACTATTTAAAAATAAAACTAATAATTTACCTCAAATATTCAATATTCACTTCAATAATCTTCATGTTTGGACCTTATTTTACTTGACTAGCTAAGTGGATTCTTTGTTTTTGGGAATACTGAAAGATTGTTTGTATGATATAATAGCACAAGTTTAGATACATACTAAAACATTAGATATGATTATATTAAGCTAAGAAATGAACAAGACACATACATGATACAAAGTCTCTCCCTTTTGGTTCAATGCATATACAAAAACCACAGCATGAACAAGATGGAGAGTGAGTGACCTTTACTATTACATGACTCTCTACATGACTCTATTCACTACTACACCAACCTCTGCAAATGTCAAAAACACCATTGCAGGAGGCCATACCTGACACCATACATGATATATTTTTTATAAAAACAAAAAAAAACAAAGTAATACTACAACAAAGTATCAAAGAGCTGCCCAATCAATCTCCACGGAAGGGTACTTGGGTAAGAAGAAGTTTTCTGATTCATCGAAAGATGGTTCAGCGAAATCCAAGAAAGTAATATCAGACTCAGGCGAAGATGATGATTCCTCAGATGGTGTAGGGGATGATGATGATGATGAAGCCTCAATCTTGATAGTACCATTTTCTGGATAGCTGAATTCTTCTTTCAATGAATCATCAAAATCGAAGTATTCATCTTGAAAAATCCACTGTAACAACAATAAAATTAATGTAGTTCAAAATTTAACAGATTGTTCATAAAAAATGTTTTCAAAATAGATGATATAATTTTGATTTTCAAAATTTGAAATCAATATCCAATTACGTGCTGATTTTATGGTGATTAATGATCTGTTACCTTAAGTTAAGCTGTTTTAGTAACAACATTAATTGTACCGTTTTTTCCCCATTTTTTTCTCAACAGTTTAAACTTACCATGTATCATTTACCATGTATCACTAGAGTCTAAAGTATCACAGAACAACAAATTTAAGGGATTTTTTGTAAATACTAAATTTGTCGGGACAGAATGTAGTTATTGAATTACACTATGGGATTCCTTAAATTTTTACTTTAATATATCAAGTTATAACATATTATTATAAATTAAAGGTTGATTTTAAATAATTGAAATTATTTGCTTTTTTTAAAAAAGAAAAAAAATAAATAATGTTTCTATTTTTAAATGAAAAATAGCACGATTGTTGTGATTATAAATAATTTAATTTAATAATAGATAATTACTAATTAGCACATATTAAGGATTCAAAAAAAAAATCAGATTATTCAGTTTTCTTAAAACGTTCAATTGAAATCAAATTAAATTCTGATTGGATTTCTTAAAACGCTCAAATAATTTGAAATAAATTAAAATCTGTTCTTTTTTCCTCTATCGTGTTTCTCTCTCTTGTTTGCAGATTGCATTTTTGATTCTTTTTTTGGTGATTGAAGATATTTTACTGTAGAAAAAACGTGATTTGTTGTGATGGACAACAACATATTTGTATTAATTAGATATGGTGGAGTGTATGGGATCCGTCAGGTTGGTATTTATTATAGTTTGTTGGTTTATTTTTGATAATTTTATTCTTTATACAATTTATGGTGTTTTTTGTTTCACAACGCCGTATTGGTAGGTACCATATTTGCAACAACATGGAACAATATAGACGTCTTAGTTTTATTAAAATTAAAATTCAATTAATACATGTTTTCTGGAAAAACAAATTAATTTACTAGTAAAAAAAGCCAACGAAATTGATATTACAGTGTGTTTAGTAACGTGCAAGAAAGAATTATTTATAACGTGTTGGATCATTGTTGTATGACGTTTGTATTAAATGTGTATGAAGAGTGAAATTTTTTTGTTTTAAACCAAAGTGTAATTCTGTACCATTTACATTAATAACAAACATGTCATTTCTGACATTTTCAAATTCAAGAATAAAAATATGACGCAACAATTAACATTGAATTTTTATGTTATGTAATTCATAAAAAAAAACAAATGTGTTTCTTGCAGAAATTGTTGGAACCTATCTTGACCGAGGAAGGTCAACATATCAGCGAACACGTTCATGTTAGTACATGAAGACCAATGTGTGCGTACCTTCTTCTCCTACAAAATTGGTAAAACTAAATTAAGCCTTTAACAAAATATATAATTTCATATAAATATCATTCATACACTGCCATATTAAGGGACAACCACATTAATTCATACACAAAGCATAAAATGAAATTCTAAGGTACTTTCATACACAAATCATATAACACTAATACATCAGTGCATATCTCAGTTCATACATCATTTATACACAATTTATACAAACTAATACATCAATTCACACAGAGATCATACAATATTAATACAAACTATGATTGTTAAAAATCTACTCTGTGACTTTCAAACTACAAAATAATACTCATACAATACTAATACGTCAATTTATACATCAAATTCAAACATAAATTATACAGTAGTAATTCATATTAAAGTTGTCAAAAATCTAAACAGTGACTATCAAACTCATAAATTGTACTCATACAATACTATTATATCAATTCATATATAATTTATATAATATTAATACATAATACGATTGTCAAACAAAATTAAAAATTATGCTCACATACATATAACATTTTACCGAAATTTTAAATTAAGCGTTTTACTTACCTTAATCACTTTTTTGACTTTCTTGAAAGTTTGCATCTCTGACTCCTTCCTTTTTGATGATGTTCTTGTTGATTGACCAGATTCAATATTTGTTGATTTTTTTGATTTTTTCTTTTTTATTTCATTAACAAAGTTAGAATCAGATTTTGAAGAGGTTTGAATAGCTTTTCCCTTCCTCTTCTTCCCTTTCTTTGGAGATCCTCTTTCCTTTGCCTCATTTTTTTTTGTCTTTTTGAACCTTCAAAATATCCGTCTTTTTTCAGCGAAATTGTCCGGTTGAGTTTGAGTCAGAATATTAAACGAAGGAACATGAAAATTATCAGATGATGTCCCCTCAACAAATCTTAGACTTTTACGGGGTGTTTCACTAACTTTCTTCGACATTGTATAAGAACTTAAAAGAAAATATTTTTGAAATCAACGCTCAAATATTGTTGAGTAGTGTTGTGGAAGAACAATTGTGGATCTTGAGTTGTGGATGTTGGGGAAGATTGATATGGATAGTGTTTCAAGGCGTGAGACATGTTGGGGAAGAAGAAAGATGATGGTGTATACACCGGCTGGCCTATGATGGGGGTGGGTTGGGATTGGGTAACGGTAAAGTAGGAAGGTGATAAAATCAAATCCCTAAAAATATGTTATTTGTTTTTTATTTTCAAAAAGGTAAGTTTAAACTAATAATATTACTTTAGTATTTAATTTCAAAAAGGTAACAATAAACTTTTAATACTTAATCTGTTTGAAAATTTAGAGAGTTTATTTTAAAAAAAGGTAACTGTAAAATTAAAAATAAAAATTTAAACATATTAAATAGTATTTAAATTTTTTAATTAAATATATTTTTAATTGATATGCTATAACTCGATAATATATGCTATAAGTAATGATTTTTAAAAAGTATGTTTATAACTCGATATATATAGCCTCAAATGTTTAACAGGTAAAAAAGGTTGTAATTTTTATTTTTTAGTGACCCAATCTATGAGACTTTAAAGAATAATTACTAAACTACACAACTTTACTTTACCTATTCCCAATATTTCTCTACTCTTTTAATAAAATTTAAAAATCTTTTTTTTATACAAAATGATACTTAACTTACTTTTTACCTTGGAAATCATAATTGAAACTTTCCCATCCCAAAAATTTCATCAAAATCTTTTCCCCCTAAAATTTTCGGATAAAATTTTAAATTAAATTTGAAATTAAAAAAAATCTAATCCCTATTCATCCGCTTTAGAGTTGAGATTTGGTTTATCATCTTCTCCAGTAAGTTTTCTTCTTTTTTTTTTTTTTACTTTTTTGTGTATCTAATGTTCTTCCTTTTCTAAAACATTTATAGTTTTTTTTTCACAATCGATTGGTTCAGAATTGGTTTATCATCTTCTTCAGTAAGTTTTCTTTTCTTTTCTTTTTTTTTTAAAACTTTTTTATGTATCTAATGATCTTCCTCTTCTAAAAAATTTATAATTTTTTTTTCCAGAATCAAAATTTTCGAAGTTTTGAGTTCAAAATCGTCGCATGACCCTATAGTCATGACAAATTCAAGTTCTAGCAAGATCTATTCTTCAAAGAAACATGCATCAACTTCGAAAGACCTAAAAATCCTAAAGAAAAGGGGTAGAAAGGCGGCACCTCCGATTATTCAATCAACACTATCAGTGGTATCTACATTTGTATCCCTATCCATTCTGATTTTGTATCTTTTTCATTAGTTTGATGATTGCTTTTTTTTTTATTTAAGTATCAGTTATTTCAAATTTTAAGTGCACTCATGAAACACAGAATTTTTTTGATACTTTTATATCTTACACATAAATATTAATGTTTCGTAGATAATATTTTAAGTATCGATTTGATACTTTTTTATATGTTATTTTTTTGTCTATTTATATAACGACAAATAAAATATTTAGGTATTTGTGTTTCTTTTATGCGTTGCACAAGAACATTAGCATATCTAATCCGTTAAGTTGGATGTTTTGTTGATATTTAGTATAAAAGTGTATGAACATTAATGTAACTACATGATAGTGGTTTTTTTGATAAAACGAAGAGAATTAATTGGTTGTTATTGGAGGCGTACAAAAACAAGGAAACGGGTGAACTGTTGGGTCCACAACATTTCTTTGCAGTGGAATATGCTCAAGATATTATGCAACAACAAAGCGATAGCCTGTTAGTATTGTAAATCAATTTATTTACTTAGACATTCAAAATTTTTTTAATGCATCTTCATCTTTTTGCAGGGATTGTGGAATGTATGTAGTTGCTTAGGCAGAATACTTGAGTGACGAAATCAAAATTTCATCTGTTAGTTTTCAGAGTGAATATCTTCGCAACATATACAGAACATTGTTATGGAAGTATGGTATGGACAAAGTTAAGGCTGGATATGTTAGTGATATCGACGATCCTACAAGGCCAAGGAGTGGTTACACTACACAGGAAGAAGGTGAATTGGTTAATTTAAAGTAGTTAGGTTTTTATTATGTTGAAGTTAGGTTAATTAGTATTTTGTTTTATAACTTTCCTTCCAGCACAATATTAATAAGTAGTTATTAATTTGAAGAATTATTTTTGTGAAGAAATGTATTTCAATTTCAAGTTTTGTCTCCAAATGTATAATTTAATTAACAGTAACTCGCTATAAATTAATTTTGTAAAAGTAATATATATACAATTAATTGATACACTATAAACTTTGTTAACAATATATATGATATTATATTTACACAATTATTACACAAAATGATACAAAATAATTAACTTAAAATGTTTAGTATTTCAATAAACCACAGCGTCTGATACAATATTACCTTCAGTACATAATATCCATAGAGTTACTAAGTATATGATACACATTTTATTATCAAAAATAAATTTATGTATCTTTAACAATTATTACAAAATAATGCAATTAACATATTTAGTATCGTTCAACAGGCTGCAACATATAAAACTCTATATATATTTTAGTATCGGTTACAAGTATGTGTATGATAACAAAAATTTGTTATCAGATCCATTATATTTTTACCGTTTTATGTAAATGAGACTATACAAATTATCAATATAATTACACTTGATTTAATACAATGAAAATTGATATATTTAGTATAACTACAAATTTTGTATCTGTAACATTCATATGAATTTATAATCACATCAAATGAAAAAGTACAAATCTTATTATCAATTAGCAAATTATATTCCAGAATGTCTTAACAAGATCGAAATATTCATTTTTTAAATCTTCACAAATTGCGTTTCAGAATTTTCTTAAACCAAGCTGTGTGTTTTTTTCGAAGAACAATGTGAAGGTTTGACAATTTGAAATTCGCTAATGTCATCAATCATTTAGAGGTTTATGCAGATTTTACGCTAATTTTGTTAAACGTCCGCTTGAATCGTGGGATAAATTTTATCCTTTTTTTACACTGTAACTGATAACAACAAATTAAATATTAAAGTATCTGTACGCTCTAATTTAAGTATTATTCATAATATTAAGCATCCGAATTCATATAAAAAAGAGATTTTTTGGTAAATTGTTAAAGAATAGGGATAAAAAGTAATTTGTCCCCTAGACTATGTGATTTGCCTAATTTTTACGACTTTTAATGATCCAAACCCATGTAGAAGCCAACTTTAAACTTCATTCAAGTGGGCCTCAATGGAGGAAAAACTTTCTTACTATGTGGTGAGATTTGTTTCAAGAAAGAAGGTAAAAAATTTTCAAGTTTTTGTAATACATAAATCTATTTTTTGAATGAGAAATTTTCGCAAACATAATATACATAATGTCACGACCCAAAACCGAGCCGCGACTGGCACCCACACTTACCCTCCTATGTGAGCGAACCAACCAATCTAAACCTTAACATTTCAATTTAATATCAACAGAAAGTAATGCGGAAGACTTAAACTCATTAATAAAAACCAATTCAATAACTTCTAAAATTCAACATCTATTATTCCCCAAAATCTG
>NC_028642.1:1842917-2004065 GCF_001406875.1 Solanum pennellii
TCGATTTCAGTACCCAAATTTCAGAAGTCTAAGTGTTCTGGAACGAGACACCTGCGACGGTCCGTCGTGCCCACGACGGTTCGTCCTGCAGGTCCGTCGCCAAGTTCAGAGAGTCGATTTCAGTACCCAAATTTCAGAATTCTAAGTGTTGTGGAACGAGACACCCTCGACGGTCCGTCGTGCCCATGACGGTCCGTCGTGGGTTCCGTCGTCTCAGCCAGTTTTTCCAGAAATAAAATTTGCAGCTCAAAACGACTAAACAGGTCGTTACACATAATAAAAGTCTATATCTATTATTTTGATAATTACGCTCTATAGCTAGTTTCGTCTGCTACGAACAGTGGCGTTTTCTTAGGCAAAAAATTATATTATTTATATATGGTTAAAATAATTTTTAGGTATGTATAATAGATGTTTAACCCCCTTTTCTACTACTTTATCTATCTATTTTTTTTTCCAGATTTTGAACTCCATTATTAAAAATTCTGACTCCGCATACGCTTTGTATATTTCTGCCTATGAATATACAAGTAGGATAAACACATGCAAATTATGTATTTATATATTTAGGATTTTTCAAAATCATATTTGTATATTTCGCTTTCCAATATACAAACAAGATAATTTATTTTGATTTTTTCATAAATCGCAAACAAATAGCTAGAATAAGCATAAACAAAATTCTGGATTTATACAATCAAAAATCGAATTATATAAATTTTGAATTTATACAAATCAACACAAGAAGGAAAAATTATATAAAATAACAAACCATTAATTCAAATTAAATGTTATAACCACAGTTTTATTTAATTCTAATCTGTAGCAAACACTTGTTATTCACCTCTCTCCCTAGAATTCTCGCTTGCCACTCTCTGTTGCCTCTCTCACTTTTATACAAAAACAAATGTATAAATTGCGCTTGTGTTCGTATAAAGCGAGAGAAAACTGTATATACAAATATAAATACATATATTTTCATCCTATACACTCATAATTATACAAATACAGATCTTCCCCTACCAGTTTTCTTTTGTCTTTCTCTCTTTCTCGCTTTATACAAACATAATTTATACAAATTACAATATATATTTTGTGTTTTATAAAGAGAGAGAGATTTTTGATAGTAAAATATTTTATTTCGATTCAATTGTATACAAATTTAAATTCTATATAAATAGATATATAAAAGAATCATTGTCATATATACATGGTAGTTACATATATGCAACAATCTAACAAATATACATATATAATTGCTCCGCTTTTATACAAACGAATGTCTACATGTGATCTATACAAATCTGATGTTTCATAACAAATACAAAATTTGTTATGAAACATAGTTATGCAAACTATAACAATAACATACAAATATACTTTTGGGTAAATCACATAAATATGCTATATTATAAACATATTTATCATCTATATCAACATAATTTTTAAAACTAAACATAACATTTTTTTAGAATTAAGAAAATTGTACAACGCCTCTTTTCTCAAACCTTTTTCCTTTTCTTATTTTCATTGTTCTGCTTCTTCGTCTCTTTTTGTCTTCTTACTCCTAAGCTTCTTTTCCCTTTCTTTTTTTTTACTCTTCTACTTCTTCGTCTCTTTCTTTTGCGTTTTTATCTTCTTTTTCTTTTTCTTCTTCTTCTTTGGGCTTTTCATCTAAAAAAATCATCATCAATTAGTTTTTGTCAATATGTCACTATTTTTATCCAAAAACAAGATGAAAAGGGGAATAAAAAGACCATAAATTTATACAAATTCACGTTTTTACGCAGAAATTTCAGATCTCTAAAATTACAGAAATAAAAGTTCACCATTAATGGTCATTATAAAACTTCAAATTTTGAATTTTACGGATTTGTGATTAATTTGGATAGATAGTTCCTAAAAATAATTAAAAATGTCGTTTGAAGTTTATATCTCAATTTTAAGAGGGTTTGATTAAGTTTATAATTGATTTTGGAAAAAAATTAGATTGAAACTCGAAAAAAAGTGAAGTTTGTGAAACTATATCGCAATTGTATTAAATTTGTATTACAAACTTCACTTTTTTTTTATAGTGGTATCAACCAAAATAATTTAAGAAAACATTTGTAATAATACATTTATAACATAGGCACAATACATATTGCAAACATCACTCATGTTCTTAGAGATACAAACCAAAATAATTTATAAGATACTTATAATACATAATTTATACATGAATAATACAAGTTTAATTCAGTCTGTAAATTATTGTCTTGTCTTTCGTTAGTTACGTTTTTCATTGTTAATTTTTTCTTTTAATTCAACATTAATATTGTGTAATACACTTTTAACGCACATTTAATTCATGTTGTAGTTTACTATTTGTTACTATTAGATTACTTATTTAATTCATTATTGATATAAACTTAATTCACTCTATAGATTATTGTGTGGTGTTTCATTAGTAACATTTTTTTATCCATGCATAATTCTCTCTTCTAATTCAACTTTAATGTTTGTGTAATGCACTTTTAATACAAATTAATTCATTTGCAGTTTATTGATTGATTTGTTATGATTGAATTACTTGTTTAATTCATTATTGATGTAAGTTTTATTCAGTTTGCAAATCACATAGTGCTCTTTCGTTTGCTTCATTTTGAATTCATGTTTAATTCGCTTCTAATTCAACTTTAAAATGAGTGTAATACATTTTTAGTTTAAATTTAATTCATTTGACCGTTTATTATGTCTCTCATTTCTTACGATTAGATTACTTATTTAAATAATTGTTGATAGATATTTTATGTAGTTTACGAATTAGAGAGTATATTTAAAATAAATAATTATTTTTAAAAGAAATTCACTCAAGATAAACTATGGATAACAAGATCACAACATGAAGACTTGCAAAAATGTTAGCCTTATGATAAAGAATAAAGAATAAGGAATAAATTTTTTTTAAACATTTTGTTTTAGAAGTTGATTGGTTTACTATAAAAATTCGGATCATTTTTTTGTCTTCTAATTAAGTATTAACACATGTCTAGTATATGTATGAATGTTATGAAATCTTTTATCATATCACTACACAATTTATGTTAAAATGCTATACATAATTCATTTATATTATATAAAAATTATAAGTAGTGAGAAAAAAATACTAAATATATATTAAAAATTGTTATAATTAATTTGTATGACATATGTAAATTTTAAGAAAAATTATAAACTGAAGCTTGTATTATGAATTAGTGTTGTATTAAAATTTAAAACATGTATTAATGTTATTTTAAAATTATTTTAAGTAAATATTGCTAAAAATTGACAAAAATAATAATAAATTAAAAATATATTTAAAAGTGATAATTATTAAATAAAAGACCTTCCTCGTGTAATTTTCACTATAATTTTTATGTTTTGGTAAATTTAAAACTAAAAAGTTACTACTAAAATATGTACAAACTAGCCAATCTTTATAAACCAAAAAGTTTTTACTAACAATCACCAATTCCCAAATTTTTCTTCAAAAAATGGCGATCGCTTATCTACGGAGATTTGCTTCACGAATCGCCCGAAACACTTCTCTATCATCCTCCTTCGGATCCTCAATCGCTCGATCTTCCGCTTCATCGTCGTCGCCGTCGGCTTCCGCCAAGGTCGCCGATCGGATTGTCAAGCTATCAGCTGTCGATCCAGACGGGAACAAACGCGATGTTGTCGGACTCTCGGGTCAAACACTGCTCAAAGCACTAACGAATCAGGGGTTAATTGACCCAGATTCTCATCGGCTTGAAGATATCGATGCTTGTTCAGCTGAATGTGAGGTACACATTGCTCAGGAATGGCTCGAGAAGCTTCCACCAGCTTCGTATGATGAAAAGTATGTTTTGAAGAGGAATTCTAGAGCTAGGGTTTTGAACAAGCACTCTAGGCTTGGATGTCAGGTGGTTCTTTCCCAGGAACTTCAAGGTATGGTTGTGGCACTTCCTGAACCCAAGCCTTGGGATATCCCGTAAGGTGAAATGAAAATTTGTTGAGGTTTTTGAATTGGAATTTTAGTGTTTTGAGATAATAATAATAATATATGGAAACTTTTGGTACTTGATGATGTTTTTTTTAATTATTCAGTATGTTTAAGCCATTGGAATGTTCCCAATTCGAACTAAGTGGCAATATGATGTCGAAACTGTTTGAAGTTCACAACTTTGTGTGTTTTAACTTTGAAATGAATGATTTCCCATTTCATGTCATATCCTTGTAAGAATGTATTGCTATACTTATCTGACAATTATTGGGTATATGGTAGCCTTTTGAATTACACAATTCATATACAATTGTTTCCTTAGGTAGAGATATTCGGCATCTGCGGTATCTGCTACTGGATGTCTGTGTATTTTATTGGATTCTATTTTATTTTTTTTGGTCATTAGGAATTTTATTACCAAGTAAGAATAATAATAAATAGCTCAATGCAAAGAAAAAGGACAGCTAGGGATACTGGACATAGTCCCAGTGTCCTCTATATCTCCACTACTCCTCATCAACACCCATTCAAACTAGCTATGGTAGAAATTTAAGGGATGAAAGGATACTAGCTAGCTTTAGCTTCATACAAGCTCGGATATAGACATCTTGGATTACATGTTTAATTATTGCAGCAACGGTTCATCTTTTCCCTTCCAACACTGCTTGGCTCCTCTCATGCCAGACCTAATATATGCATGCAGATAGTGTCATTCAATATTAGAATAGATGTGCATTGTTTGTCTTGTACAGTTGTACTATACTTCCATCCATGTTTTCCAGCTTAGTAGCTTACACCAGATATCTGCACCTATGAGACACTTGAAGAATTAAGTGGTCCAGTGTTTCATCAGTTCCTTTACGCAGATGACAGATAGGATCCACATTTACTCTTCGTTTAATCAGCCTATATTTAGTATATAGCTTTACATTAGCTACTAGATACACCATAAATCCATTTAGGAGGGGCAGGATTCCTACAGATTAGTTTTCTCCAACTTACTCTTGGCAATGACCCCATGAGTTTTAGGAACATTATCCTTACTGAGAATACCTTGCCTTCGGTTCTGCAGGGTCATTTGAACCAGTAGCTTCCATGTAGGTAGCAGTTTCCAACACCTTCTTGATTATCCAGGAAGCTTGGTTAGCAACAGTGCCACACACTGGTCCATCACTCCATCTTTTATCTAATGTAGGTGAACCTATCTAATCCACAGTTTGTCTTCCTTATTGCATAGTTCCAGCAAAATTTGCACACCGCAGACTTTTTCCAGTGCCCAATATTGAGTAGATTTAATCCACCTGCACTCATAGGCAAACATAGTATCCCAGGCAATCAATGCTTTTTTTGGAACTTCTACATTACCTGGACAAAGGAAGGTTCTATAGATCCTTACTATTTGCTCCACGATTTCCTTAGGCAGAAGAAAGATTTGAGACCAATAGGTTCGAATAAAGAAGAGTATACTTTTTAGTAACTGCACTCTGCCAGCAATTCAAACGCTATTTTGTTAAGTAGGAATATGTGGTATGCCATATGAGACAAATATGTTGACTTGCAAATATATTTATCCTTGATTTGGAGAGTAGAGGTTCTAAAACAAACTCTTGCGGAGGACTGTATATGGGGTTACTTGAGAAAATCAAATACTGTTTCAACATTAATTTTTTGGGAGGTCAGGACGTAGGGGTGAGACAGTCTCAGATAGAGTGCTTCTACAGTGGGTCTTTAGAAATGTGACTAGTGTTCCTGTTGGTACTCTTATGAATCATCTGGCATTCAGAAGGTCGCAAATTATGTAGGTTACAGAGCCAATAAATGACCCATATAGTGCTCCTACTGAGCCAATGAGTGACCCAACTGGTCCAGACCATGGCCATTCCAATCTCAAGACCAATGTATCGTGAGAAACTCATGCGATCAACTGATAATCTACTGAATTGACTATCAGAAATAGTTAGGTGCACCTTTCACCATTTCTTACATACTTGTCCTTTTTCAGGTTATGATCATTCACTTCAGCTTTTTGATATTTGTTTCTAATTTCTTAATTTAAGTGCAGGTGAAGTTCTTCTGACTACTTAGGTCTGTATTATCTCTACTGTCTAGCCTTCTTTTTCATTTAGTCATATCACATGTCGCAACTAGATTATAAACTGGGGGTAGCTTATCAAAAGAAAAAACAATTTATACATCTAGAATCTTGGCTCCACAAGCACTGGGAGTCTATAGACTTGCTAATTGAGCGAGAAACTAGACCAAAAAGTCGTGTAAGGCGAACTTAGGCTGAATAACAATAAGGCTGAAGCAGAAAATTCGATCTCAGGAGCAAATACTTCAAGGTTCCACTTTCAGATATTCATTTACTAAAAGCTCAATGACAGGATCTGTGGTAAACACCTGAAGATTGAAGTGATAAAACTTGAGTTCAAGATACTTTTTGATTTGGGTTACGAGGGTCTAAATTCGTGTTCAAAATGGTGCTCACTTTGAAATTGCCCAATATGATACCAGGGACCACCAAAGAGATAACTTGGGATATTGAGCATGGACTACCCAGATTGTGCTCCAAGCTGTGAACAAAATTTTGCTGAAAAGTGGCGGACACACCATCATTTCTTTTATTCAGTGTGGCCGTGTAAACGAGTGGTGAAGTGAGGAATTTTGTGTTGTTTATGGAATAGGTTCACAAGATTTTGGAGGTGTTTAGATTATAGACTTGAACAAAGAGCAAATAAATAGAAATATGAATGCTTCAAGAAACAAAACTAGGTCGTTCCTTTCCATTTTTTTAAAGCCCGGGTTGGTAGAGTTGCATGATGGTGGGGGAAGTAGCAGCTACACTTCTTTGTGTGATTGCATGGACTCCACTCTTATCAAAAGAAAATAAGCTTCATAGGAGAGAAAATCTATATGAACCTAGTGTGGCCAAGCGATCTAATCGGTTTGTTGATGTGGTTCCAGGGCAAGAAAATACACTCAAAATATGTTGATTTTCAAACACAATTCTCATCAGTGAAAATAAATTAAATGGATTCAAGTAAAATTTTCAGGAACTTCATCCTCACTTTTCTTTTCTAAATATTTGAACATCAAAACTCGATGAACAATGAATGACGGATTCACTCCTCTATCCTTCTCAAATTAAATACCAAACTGTAAAATCCCACTGCATTTAGACCGTACCCTTAAAATTAAAACAATAATTCTCAAACACTAGCATTTCCTCATAAACTCCTTTTCCTAAAGCAAGAGAGGAAAAAGAAAAAGGAGAATTTTCCCAGAAGTAGGGAAAAAGATGAAAGGATCTACAAGAAACATCGAAGCGTCATATAAGGAAAAACCAAAATCAAAAGGATGAAGAAATATTAACATGAAAGGCAGTGTGCATATATTAAAACATCACAGTATTAGCTTTTACATCAGAATAGAAGTTAACTAGGCTCTACTATCAGTACTAGTTAAGCAGAAGGGTTAACACTAACAGCTAAAAGGATCTTCAGCAAAGTCTAGCAATTAGTGCAGGTAAGTTGCCTGATAGTGGTAACCATTTCCAAAGAAGTTGCCTTGTCCGGGAGGGAAGTTGTAGGCAGTACCAAGGAATGGCGGAACGTGGGTGTCAGCTGGTCCAGGGTAAGCATATGGTCGGTCATATATGTACTGTGGATACCTATCAGTCATTCTACTAGCATAGAAGTTCTTGTCAGAGGCACCACTAGTTGCTCGAGCTCCGTTTCCTACGCAATTGGCACGAGGTCTCTTGGGTTGAGGTTTGGCAACTTCAGTTGCTCTTTTCTTGTCTGCCTTTTCTTTCTCCAGCTGGTGAATCCGGTTCTGGAGAGGATCCACAGGGTATCGCGCCTCAAGTTTATGGTCTTCGATGCACTTTATCACAGCCTTCAGTGCAGTCAGCTGCTTCTCGTTGACATCATTCTGAAACAAAAGGTGACGCAATAATTAGCAGAAGAGCATCGACTGCATAACTCCATAAGCAGCACTTGTTCTCCCAACCCAAGAGAACTAGAGAAGAAACTGATTCTTGGACACGGACCATGATATTACAGTGAGAACTTGTACAAAGCAATATGGACAAAAGAAAAAAGCAGTCCAGTGCACAAAGCATACGTGTTAGCAGGAAGGACCGCACTCCAAGGGGTAAGATGAAGACAGCCTACACTAATGCAGTGCAAGCATTAGTGGCTGCTTCCACAGCTCAAACCCTATAGGTCACACGGATACCCTTTGTCCAAGGCTCCCCTTGCTCATTCAGACAAAATAGTGAAAATTTCAAAATATGCCAAGGCACAGAGTACACACCTGTGCAGTAGTAGGTGGTGCATTTCCAGATTTGACAGGTGAAGATACTCTGTTTGCTTCATTCAAGTAAGATTTTAGTAGTGAAACAGGTGAAAACTTGTCAGTCAGCTCAAACGCAAAAGCTAGATTAACAGCATCTATATGCCTCCCATTATTAACCAACACGTCAATAACACCTGTGGAAATGCAAAAGTAGAAACCATACGAATGTTAAGAAATCGGAAGCATATGAGCCAACTTGACCTCCTAGACCGATATCAATAGATGACAGGGAATACTGTTCCACTTATGTGAAGCTAAATTCTTGAAAATATGAACAGGGAGAGGTACACAGTTATGAATTTCAATTCTGTCAAGAGACATGTATTCCATCAAAAATATAAGCATATAAAAATCTCTAGCCATGGACTCAAGTATTTCCGAAAACTAACCTGGCATTCTCTCAGACAATCCAAGGGAACGACAGAGATCTGCTGTTTGGCGACGACGTGAAACCATGGGTATCAGCTTGTACAGGTCTTCCTGGTTAAAGTTGGAGTTAATACCAAAAGTAGCAAGAAGCTGTAAGAATGCATGAGCCTCCAAAGAATTCCCATTATTTGCATCAATGTCAAGCTCATCTAACTTTGGTTTCCACTCCTCAGCAATAGCTTTTGCCCGTCCCTTAACACTTGCTGATATTAAACTTGAAACAGAATCCAATTCCAGTGTTGTTAATAAAATGCTAAGGCATTCCATAAGCATAATACAAGTTCGGCGAAGACCTAAAAGATTTGCATCTTTTTTAGCATCTGAAATTGACATTTCTGAGGGGTAAAAACCCTTGAGTGAGTCCAGCACCAAACAGGCAGGATCAACAGCAGTTCTTAAAGCAGATGGAATTTCCTCCCTTACAGCAGCCAGGTTCTTGCGGTTGTCAGATATAAATTTGTGGAGGCCTTCCGAGTCCATATATTGGCATAATTTAACTAAATCTGGATAACCTCTGACTTCCACAACACCGTTCTTGAAAGGCTTCATATTATCCTCTGTATTCTCAAGTGGTATGTAATCAAGAGGCTTTGCATCAAACATAGACGACTCACCTTGCACCTCAGGAGTAGCACCAGCAGGTTCCATGCAATTAGACTTCATATGCTTCTCCATAGCAATAGTAATGGCAGAAACGGCAGCATCTCTTTTCTCTTGGAGGCTCTCAAGTGAAGCTTTCTCACTAGAGATAACAGCAGCTTGACGATTCTCCAATATCTTTTTAGATTGAACTATTTTCGTTTCAAACTCTTTCTCTTGGTCTTCCAATTCGGTGAAGCGCCTCTTCAAGGACTTCTCAAGCCCATGAAAGTGCTCTTCGAGTTGCTTCCACTTCAGGTTTAGTGTAACAGCACGATGACTTTCCAGCTCAGCAAATGCTTTCTGCAGCTGCTGTATCTTAGAGGTTGTGGAGTCCATCAGTGTTGCAACTGATTGTGTATCTTCCATGGTAAAAATTCCTAAAAGCATTGAGAGATGAAACACAAGAAATAAGAACAAGTTCTCAATATTGTTAACTAAAAGAACTCCAATTTCTTTATTTTTAATTTGAAAACATTTACATTACGGAGTCTAATATCTAGACAAATTATTGAAAGAGATCAGTATACAAACCCATAGCTGCCTATAAAAAGTCAAAAGATAAATCTAACTAAGATTTGAGGTTAACACAATTTTAATGTTCTAATATATCGGAACCATCCCTTCTTATCCTATCTCTTTTTGGATTTTAGTATTTCAGAGTTGGTCACAGATGCTCCTTAACTGAACTCCACTTTTTCATCAAGACCAATGGATGATAAAGTATCTACTATCTACTACACTTCTTCAACAGCATTACTGTTAGAAATAAGGCAAGATCCAACACTCCAACAGGAATACACCTCATAATACACGCAGAGAGAGAAAAGGAAAGAAAATATCCAAAATAGCCTTCTGATAAAGTACCTACTACTCTCTAATTCTCATGAATAACCTTTTCAACAGCATCATTGTTAGAAATAAGGCAAGATTTCCTTATAACCAACACATCAACAGGAACACACCTCATAATACATGCAGATAGAGAAAAGGAAAGAAAATATCCATAACAGCCTAAAGTACCTACTACTCTTCAATTCTCAAGAATAACCTTGCATGACGACGACAAGTTCAAAATACGCTCTTAATGTGCCAAATCAAGTTCACTCATGAAAACTAAACCAAGAAACTCAGAATTTAAGATTTGTAAACAAAATCATCAATCGATCAATCAACTTAACCTGAAATCCAAAACTAGTTAGCATCGACCACATGAATTCTCTAGTTCCTCTTGTGAGGCAATATTAGGTATTTCCCTTAACTATAAGTAAGCTAAAACTCATGTTTATCTTAAACTAAGATGCAAGTCTTCAACCAACCAACAACAACAACAATATCATACCCATTGTAATCCCAAAAGTGGGATATGGGTAGGGTAGGATGTACACAGACCTTACACTTAACACCTACCTTTGGGGAACATGCAAGTCTTCAACAGACAGAAAAAAAGATACCTAGCAAACACTACACCTAAAAATAAATAGAACCAAAGAAAAAACACTTCAATACTAACAAAGAAAAAGATTATAAAAAAGCAAAATGCAAGAAGTCAACATAAATTATTTAACAACAGGACCAAAACACAATATCGCACTCTAATAGCTCCTGCACCTAAGTAACCGCCCAAAAAAATACGCTGATAGCCAACAAAAGACTAAATTTGAAAATAATAACGAATCAAATGAACACGTAAGAAGTTACTTCCTCCGTTCACTTTTACTTTTCCACTTTGGATTTTGCACATCCGTTAGGCCTAAAGAAACATATTAATAACCTATTAATTGATGGTTAGTATTAGGTCTTACAAACTGGTTTAGGAAAGAAGTAACTAATACTGAGGCTAAAACATGAAAGAAAAATAATCCTCTTACCTTGAAAAGTTAAAACTGACAAGTAAAACACAAAAATCCAGTTTTGTAATAGTGAACAAGTAAAAGAGAAAGTAGGGAACGATAACACTGGCGAACGGAGCAAAAACTAATACTTTGTCCCACATTAACATGCAAGTCTTCAACAAAAACAAAAGATTAACAAACAAGGAAAACACAAAAGTCTAGTTTTGTAAAAGTAAACGAAAAACTAGGGAATGTAACACTGGAAAACGGAGCTAAAACTCAAATTTTATCCCACAATAACATGCAAGTCTTCAACCAAAACAAAAGATAAACAAACGAGGAAAACACAAAAATCCAGTTTTGTAATCAGGGATGAGTAAAATAGAAAGTAGGGGTGTTAACACTGGTGAACGGAGCTAAAACCCATCCCACAATAACATGCAAGTCTTCAACCAAAACAAAAGATAAACAAACAAGGAAAACACCAAAAATCTAGTTTTGTAAACAAGTAAAAAAGAAACTAGAGAGTATAACACTGGCAAACGGAGCTAAAACTTACATTTTATCCCACATTAACATGCAAGTTTTCAACCAAAACAAAAGAGTAAACAAACGAGGAAAACACAAAAATCCAGTTTTGTAATCGTGGATGAGTAAAATAGAAAGTAGGGGGTGTAAACACTGGTGAACGGAGCTAAAACCCATCCCACAAAATAACATGCAAGTCTTCAACCAAAACAAAAGATAAACAAACAAGGAAAACACCAAAAATCTAGTTTTGTAAACAAGTAAAAAAGAAACTAGGGAGTATAACACTGGCAAACAGAGCTAAAACTTACATTTTATCCCACATTAACATGCAAGTTTTCAATCAAAACAAAAGAGTAAACAAACGAGGAAAACACAAAAATCCAGTTTTGTAATCGTGGATGAGTAAAATAGAAAGTACGGGGTGTTAACACTGGTGAACGGAGCTAAAACCCATCCCACAACAACATGCAAGTCTTCAACCAAAACAAAAGATAAACAAACAAGGAAAACACCAAAAATCTAGTTTTGTAAACAAGTAAAAAAGAAACTAGGGAGTATAACACTGGCAAACGGAGCTAAAACTTACATTTTATCCCACATTAACATGCAAGTCTTCAACCAAAACAAAAGATTAACAAGCGAGGAAAACACAAAATTCTAGTTTGGTAATCGTGGACGAGTAAAAGAGAAAGTAGGGAGTGTTAACACTAGCAAACGGAGCTAAAACCCATCCCACAATAACATGCAAGTCTTCAACCGAAACAAAAGATTAACAAACAAGGAAAACACAAAAATCTAGTTTTGTAATCGCGGACAAGTAAAAGTGAAAGCAGGGAGTGTAACACTGGAGAACGGAGCTAAGCTTATATTTTATCCCACATTAACATGCAAATCTTCAACCAAAACAAAAGATTAACAAACGAGGAAAACACAAAATTCTAGTTTTGTAATCGTGGACGAGTAAAAGAGAAAGTAGGGAGTGTTAACACTAGCAAACAGAGCTAAAACCCATCCCACAATAACATGCAAGTCTTCAACCGAAACAAAAGATTAACAAACAAGGAAAACACAAAAATCTAGTTTTGTAATCGCAGACAAGTAAAAGTGAAAGCAGGGAGTGTAACACTGGAGAACGGAGCTAAGCTCATATTTTATCCCACATTAACATGAAAATCTTCAACCAAAACAAAAGATTAACAAACGAGGAAAACACAAAATTCTAGTTTTGTAATCGTGGACGAGTAAAAGAGAAAGTAGGGAGTGTTAACACTAGCAAACGGAGCTAAAACCCATCCCACAAAAACATGCAAGTCTTCAACCGAAACAAAAGATTAACAAACAAGGTAAACACAAAAATCTAGTTTTGTAATCGCGGACAAGTAAAAGTGAAAGCAGGGAGTGTAACACTGGAGAACGGAGCTAAGCTCATATTTTATCTCACATTAACATGCAAATCTTCAACCAAAACAAAATATTAACAAACATAAAAAAACACAGAAGTTAAAAATTTCAAAAAACAAAATTATTTTTTGTTTCACACACACCAAAAAAATTAACATGAAGCACACTGAAAATTACTAAATCACACAGAGCTAACAAGAGCCTTATACACCAGTAAGATATCTCACTCTAATATCTCCACGACCCAAGTAAACGGCAAACATAGATATTCAGATCGCAAACAGAATTAAGCTAAACAAACAACAAAACATCAAAATTAACATGTAAAAAGCTACTACACTAGCTAATTGAGCTCCAAATTTCACAAATTTTGTAAATTACAGCAAAAAAAGGGGGTAAATGTGTTAACGAGCAAATACTTGATCTGAAGCTACTGAGTGACCTAAAAAAAGAAAGCAAATTAAAATAGAAGTTGAGATGTAAGAGCTTACGAGATCGGCGGCGCAAAATGAAGTGTCGGCGGCGAATTTCGCCGGAGAAATTAGGCCATTTTCTGGTGGCGAGGGTTTTATGGTTTGAAGAGAGAAGGAACAAAAGAGGAAAGTAAGTGATAGAATGTTGACTGCTATTTTACGACAGCTTCTGACACACACATTGCAGCAGCCTTTTTTTCCTCTTACCACATTTTTGTAAAAAAAATTCAAATTCCATATTTGATATTTATATTGAAAATTGACTAAATTTAAATTTTGTTAGAATTCGAGTATAAAGGTATTGTTATACTAAGTATTCGTTTGATCATGAGAAATTTTTATTTAGTTTATTTATGATTTATATGGTATAATATAAATTACTTCGAATATATTTTAAATGGATTATCATGTTGGATATGCATAGCAATTCGTTCAAGTTTATATATTTATCAGTGCACACTTAAAGTTGGAGATCGCACATTTCTGTTAAGGTCTTGTTAAAAACATACTTATGACTATTATATATTTAAACAATGTTATTTCTACTTTAATTGTGCTTGAATAGAAATTCAAATTTAGAAATGGCGAATATGAAATTATGCTCCCAATTTTTTTTAAAAAATGATTTTAAATTTCAAATCATGATTTTTTAAAAGAAAATTTAATATGAAACATAGCCCACACGTATAGTTCGGAAAAAACTGTCATTTTAAATATTATAAAAAGAATTTGTGCTTGGCATGAAGAAGATTATTTGTACAATATGAAAGAATTATATTGAAGAATAGCTAGTTTTAACCTGTGATTTTTTTTTTTATAAATTTATGAATATTTAAAAATTTGTTATTGTAGACATTTATTTTAAAGAGAAATATGTGATTTGTCAATGTAATTATAAAATGTTTCAATATTTTACCCTATTAACAAAATTGTGAATTGAGAAAATATCTAGACAAAATTTTAAGTTCATATCAATTTGATTTTATAATCTAATTTAAAATACAAAAAATATTTAATATAAATTTTTAAAATTAAATATATAAAATTTAAATTCTAAAACTACGGTGTTATCTAACCAAAATCTTATAATAGAATTGCTTTCCATGGGCCAAATAGAATTTAAAATCCGAATTGAAGAATCTTCATTTGATAACCAAACATTATCCATATACTGTTTATTCTTTTCTTTGTTTCAATAATTATTGGATGAAAATGCAAGTCACCTTTTTTTTTCTTTTTTTTTTTTATGGTGAAGGAATTATTTTTTTTATCTCCCAATATTTGTAAACATTTTTCATATCATTAACAAATTTTAATATGGATTAGTATAAATTTTTTTATAATACTTGAAGATAGAATCAGAATTTTAATTGTTGAGGTATTAAATTTTAAAATGATAATTTTAATAATAATAAGTGAATTCTAATTTTAATATTTATACATGTTTGATAAACTTTTCGATATAAATACTCAATTTATAGAGGCAAAATCAAAAAACTAAATCTATTAATTCCATATTTTAGAAAAAAAAAGTTTTATGATATATAATATGAATGAAAATAATATGAATGATGTAACTCTCCACCAAACTTTGACAAGACAACCAATTCTAGATATTTAATTGGTAAAAGTATCACAACTCGTTCTTTCTAGATATTTATTAATGGTAATATTTATCATAGTGTAAATTTATAAGATTTCACCAAAATTTACATGCACGATAAAAATATTGTAGTATGTAATTTGAACAATTTGAATCATTTAAATTTGCATTCATTAAATATATATTCAAATCTAGCAATTAGATTAGATTGAACTATAATTTTTTTATAAAAATCTATTAGAAATTTCTATTTAGAGGTATAAGTTTTATACTCCGTTAATATTATATTTTATTTCTTTTTCAAGTGTGGTGCAATTTTTGCTATATTTATTTTTATGGAAAAATGATAGAAATCTCATCTCTAAGTTTTTTTATTACTATTATTTCCTATTAGTTTTACTAATTCTTAAAATTTTGCATTTTCACACATTAGATTAATGTATCATTGCATCAAATTAATGTATCTCGAACATCATATTAGTATATCTCGTGCATCAGATTAGTGTATCATGTATAAAATGTATATTAGATTAGTATATCATGTATAAAATATAATTTATCTTACTTAACGATTAATGTATTTCGCTCATCAAATAAATGGATCAACGCTTATATTATTATATCAGTTAGAGGAATTTTTATAATTATAAATTTATAAGGAACAAATGACAATTTTAAGTATTTGATTTCTGTCATTTACCTTTATTTTTATTATATGGTGTAGTTTTTTTTATGTTGCATAATTTGATTTTTGAACTACAGACTATTGTCTGTCATGTATTTAGTGAAAATTTCTCAATGTTTCTTTTTTATTTTTTCATTTTCACCACACCCAACAACGTGTTGGGTTATCCCACATCGGAAGTGGAAGGGGCTGGTGGCCAATTTATAAGTGTGAGGTAAAGCCTCAACCTTTGAGCTGGCTTTTTGGGCTGAGAAGGCCCAAGACCACCCAACATTGGTATCAGAGCCCAGGTTGGCAACAAGTCTCAGCCCACCGGGAGAAACTGGGTTATCGTTCTCTCCAGCCCAAGGCCCGATGTGTGAAGGGGGAGATTGTTGGGTTATCTCACATCGGAAGTCGAAGGGGCTGGTGGTCAATTTATAAGTGTGAGGGAAAGCCTCAACCATTGAGCTAGCTTTTGGGTTGAGAAGGCCCAAGACCATCCAACATTGGTATCAGAGCTCAGGTTGTCAACAAGTCTCAGCCCACCGGGAGAAACTGGGTTGTCGTTCTCTCCAGCCCAAGGCCCGATGTGTGAAGGGGGAGATTGTTGGGTTATCCCACATCGGAAGTGGAAGGGGCTGGTGGTCAATTTATAAGTGTGAGGGAAAGCCTCAACCTTTGAGCTAGCTTTTGGAAGGTAAATTATCTCATTATTTAATATTAAATGATAATTAAAATTGTTAACTTATCGATAGAGTCGTCAATATAGACTAGACACATTAGGCTGGTCAGATCTAATCTAGGATTTAGTAGGAATATGCTAAGATTTTTTGAACCCATATAAGAAAAGAATTTTTTTGTTCGGCCTGAATAAACCTCTTGATTTGTAGAGCTTGGGAAATATAGGTCGGGTTGGTCTTGAGTCAATAAAAATTAATTAATAAATATAATAAATTATTAAAATTTAAAATTGAAGAGAGTCCAAACTAAAAATAATTAGGTTAATATTTCTATTTATATATTTATACTTTTATTTGATTTTTTTAATAAATATTATAAAGATAATTTTATTTGTGGATTTGATTAACAAGTAGTATCATTAATATAATATAATATTATTTTATCGATATTTATGATAATATTTTTAAATTATAATTTATAATTTAATTTAATAATTTTAAAAAAAATATAATTTTAAAAAAAGTAGATTGACCCGGCAAACCTGTAACTCACGTACTTGTGGGTGGGTCCGCCGTTTTCTGGCTCACACAAAAAATGAGCTAACCCAGCTTGACCATAAAATGTCAAAGTCAATATGAATTAGCTCGAATGAGGTGGGCTAGTTCATATTGACAACTCTACCTACGGAATTAAAATTATTAAATTTTTTATGTATACTTAATGGATTATTTTAGACTTACCTTCGAGCATAATAGATAACTTTTTCATTTTTTTCAAAATTTATTAGAAGATTTTTTTTAGTTTAAAACATAGCATATTCCACTAGGGAGCTGTTGGCTATAAGTTTAATAATTAAGAATTAAAGATTTATCAAAATAAACAATTACATATGTGGATTTAGTTCCATTTGAAGATTTTAATATTTGTCATGTAACTTTATTTTGTATTTGTGATTTCAATGATGTTTCCCCTGAGAAAATCATATATGAACTATGTCATTTAAATAGTGAAATGAGTTATTCCATTATCTTTTTATAACATATTAAATTTATATATTTCTTTAATTTTATTTTTTATTTAATATGACATTATTTAATTTGATACGATATTTTTTTAAGATATATGTATGAGAACAAATTATTATATTAAGGGTTGTGACTGTTTGAAAGCTTGTGCTTTTTTTCAAAAAGTTGTAACCTTTCTGAAAGATTGTCTTATTTCCAAAGGGTTGCGACCTTTACCCTTTGTTGACTATAAATAGAGAAATTTTCTCTCATTCTTCTGCATCGAATTCTTCCCTTCTCTTGCATACATTTCTTACAAAATAAAATCGATCGATCGTGTCTGTGTGTGTGATTCTTTGCTTCCATTTTGAGTTTGTTGAAATTATCGAAGTTTGAGGTACCACTACGTCGTTAATGGTTAATCCGTTTTATCTTGGGAGGAATTAATCTGCAATCTCGGGGACTTGAGGAGATTAAATTTCTTAAGGACACGCAGTGAGTTTTGTGAACTCGAATAATTTTGTGTTATTCTTTTCATTTTTTTATTTTTTCTGATTTGCTAATCTGAATACAGGAGATAACATCTATTTCATCCTTTATTTGCAGCTGCCACGTATTGTATGTCTAATAATCTACATCTGTTATACTATCTCTAATGATGTGTATCTTTGTGTCCTTGTTTCGTTGATTTATGTTTTAGTTGATGTTGTATTCAGCCTTAATTGTTACCTTTTGTTTATCATTTAAAAACATTTCTTTAGAGATGAAAAAACAAACAACACGTCGAGAAATTTCAAAAAATTGAATTTTGACCACACATGTATAACAATCTGCATTAAATTCATTGTTTTTAATCTTTACTATTACTAGATGTCATATTGACATGAAGTTTGATAGAAATTTTAGTGTCAATTGCCCAACAAATGCTTCCTTCTGTAAAATAATTGAATGTATGTAATCAAAGGCGGAGTCAGAATTTTCAATAACGGGTTTAAAATCTGTAGAAATAGACATAAGAAGTAATTGAAGGGGGTTCGACATTTTACAATACATACATATAAAATCATTTTAATCACGTATAAGTAATATAATTTTTCGCCGATGGATGTTCGGATGAACCCCTTATACAAGATGGCTCCGCCTCTGTATGCAATGATGTAGAGTATATAAATGCTTTGCCACCAACCTCACTAGTATAACCTAATTACTAAATTTGATGTGAGATGAAGGATTAATTTTTTCTGTTCGAGTCGATTCAATTATGAACTTAAAAAAAAAGGAGGAAAGAAAAATTAAGAATTAATTCGTTCAATTTGATATGTACCTAGCTAGTTAATTATAAATAGTTGTGGAGTCATGAATTTTAATATGGAAATTCGAGTAAAAATTCGTTTAATTCAATATGTAGTCAATTAGTTATAGATATTATAGTGAAGCTAAGAACTTTAATCGAATATTTATTTATTTCCCAAGAAATGCAAAGGAATTGCTTGGTTAGTTGTCAAATTTAGGTCACTTATAGATGGGTCATACATATATTTGCTGTCAATTTTTACTTAAATACTCCATTTCTCCACCCCTATTTGTAGATATAAGTCTTAATAGTTGGAAGTCAACTTAAGAAATCAAATCACTCTGGTTCAATGATTGAGATTGTTATTTTTTTAATTAAAGGTCTCGTTTCAAATTTTGTGCATTGAAAAAGAATGTTGATAGGACATGCTTTTGCGTCTATTTGAATAAATTGAAGAGGAAGAAAAAAAATAATTACGTCAAAGTTAAATTAAAATCAATACAAATATATTATAATCTTAAATTTAGTCTTTAATGTAATCCTCTTTGATTGATTTCATATTATTTATATATCAAGTTTATAATCTAAAGATTACCTTCAAAATTGGTAGACTAATCAAGTTCATAATCGGCCAGAGAAATTGGAACACTTATCACACTCAAACACTTAGATTACGTACTAGAAAAAGTAACCGCAATATATAAGTCTACACGATGCATTCAACTTGCTCAATTAACTCGATCATCTTTTTTATATACACATTTATTGGGCTCATAACATGAATACTACATGTTCGAGCAATTTCCTCAACTAATCAATTGATTGCGATATTAGTTATTTTTAAGTCAAATCTCAACCACACATTGCTGGCTCACGATTTGTTCGGATGGTAAACATGTCTCAGTTTCAACCTTAGAATTATTATTGAGAATAATAGTAGTTAGCATAAAATTATCTAATTAGCACATTAGTTAGTTAGTTAATATGTTTTATATTCCATTAGTTGGTTGAGTAGTTAGTTAGTGGAGAGAGTTCACAGCTGGCTTAACAACCATGATAGCTGGCTAACATACTTGTATATATGTATGGATTCATTCTCATTTTGTGGTTTTAACAGAATACAGAGAAAAAATTTCCCAATTAATTTTCTCACTAAAATTTTCAATTATAAGTTTGAGTATGCAAAGCACTTATTACATTCCTTTGCGTCAAATTATCTGCGGGGGATTTTTCAATATGAATCATGGTTAAGATATTTATAGTCTTCGATATGAATCATGATATGTTGGGTTTTAAAAGGTGTGAATGAAAAATGAAGAGTTGCGACTTTACGAAGAGTTGTGACTTTTATAAAATGTTGCGACCTTTTATGAAAAGTTGTGACTTTTATGAAAGTTGACGACCTTTTCGAAAGATTGTGAGTTTTTCAAAACTTTGTGACCTTTCTGATAAGGCACAATAAGAACTTTTTCGCACTACCCTTTGTTTTCTTTAAATTGAGAGATTTTCTCTCATTTTAAATAATATAATTTATGGACTTCTTCTTCTACTCCTAAATCTAGTATTCTAAGTGTACTTTTCTGCTGTTGAGTGGCTCGTTGACACCAGCGTTTTGGGTATCAATACACTGGTGATTGAGATCATTCTATCCTGGAAGGACATATTCCAAATCAAACCTCAGATACTAAAGGGAAATAATTTCCTTAACGGGACACTGTGCATTCAGTGGGCTTGATCTTCTTTCTGTTTTTCCATATTCAGTAAGTTTGGAATACAAGATGAATAACAAGATATTTGTAGTTTTCGATATAAATCATGATTAAGATATTTATAGTCTTCGATATGAATCATGATTAAGATATAATTTAAAGTCTTCGAGAAAAATACTCGAACCAAAAGTTCTGGAATAATGTCACATATTCTACGTTGTAGGCCATGAAAACTTCAAATCTTTGAGTTCAAAAAGCTAGCAACAATACGAAGGGAGTAAAATTTTTTTATTTCAATTATATAAAAATATAACCAAGGTCCTAGGCATCGACTTTGTTTCTTTACTCTTTAATTAATTTGATTTAAAATTAAAAGACATTATAATAGATACTCCATCAAATAATACGAAAAAACCAAGCACACCTATTAAATATTTAAGATCAAACAATACGACAACAAAGTTTTACATTCTTGACTTCTTGATGAAGAATTGAAGTGCTTCTTCAAGGACATACTTGCAAAAGAAATATTTTCATAATAGTATATTTTGAGGTGATAATTTAAAAGTGAAAAATAAAAAATTAACAATGGTATCGTTCTGATAACAAATAAAAATCGATATAATTGAGATGGTTTAAAAATCTCCTTTTAATTTTACTCTTTTTTCAAATAGACACTTAAAATTTACGAAATTTCTATTAGCCTAGGAGACTATTCAATCACAATTAGGATGAGATCATCAATTATATAATGAAGTAATTTGCTGCAAAGTTCATGAGGAATTTTTTGTTTTTTATTATAAAAAGAAAATTGACTCTACATAATTGGATGAGACCATCAACTAAAATTTAGCATGTGAAGAAGTCTATTTTTTTATTAAAAAAGAAGAATATTAAAATAGCACTTGGGTTGCAAAGTCTAACAAAAAACAAAAATAAAATAAAACATGTTGCATATATAAAATCAATTCCTATGATACCATAAGAGAGAGACAATTCCCAAATTTGATGAGTAGCTATTATTTATATTTTGATCATTAAATTTATTGTACTTTAGGTTCAGAACTTTACCAATTATCAATATTTAATAATTAATACTCTTTTCTTCCTCTTTATACGTGATGTAATTACTCTTTGAAAAATTATAAGAATTATTCATATATTTTTTAAATATTTTGATTTATCAATCATTCTTAATTTCTTATACACAGAAGATTTACTGAATTCGATTGAATCGTAGAACTCTCAATCTCTTCATATGTAGTAGGGATGACAATGTTGGATGGGCGGTACGGATTGAGCTTGACCCGTAAAATTTTTAATTCGCTCCGCATAGCAACAATTTTCATTTTCAACCTGTCTCACCTTGTTCCTCACCCACCCCACATAATTTTTTTTATATTTTCTTTTTCTAGTTATGTTTGATACTAAAAACAAAATTCATTTTTTCATTAAGTTGTATTAATTTAATAGGATAGTGACTTAAAATTTTATTTTTTAGAGGTTAATTGGAAGACATGCAAGAAATTGTATTGTTTTTTATTGAACCATTTTCATTTATTATCTTGAATATTTTAGTAGTTTTAATGAAATTATCTTAATAAATAATGCTCTATCACTTTATAACATGTAAAAAAATAAAACTAAGTTTGAACCCACATAAAATCACATGTACTCGCAACCCGCCCCGCCCCGCCCCACATTAATTTTAAAAAAACTCACTTTAACCCGCCCCCACATAACCTCAAACCCGCCCCACTCACATAGCCTTAAATCCACCCCGCTCCGCATCGGCCCGGCCCCATTGCCATCCCTAATATATAGAGATCAAAGAAAGAGGACTTCAACGTTGACTTGTGAACTTATCAAAGAAAAAATGAACTTAGCTCACAACAAAATCCATTGTTTGGTAATACCATTTCCAACACAAGGCCACATAAATCCAATGCTTCAATTCTCCAAAAGATTACAACACAAAGGCATAGAGATCACACTTGTTCCTACTATTTACATATTCAACAAAAGCATGCAAGAATTGACAAGTTCCATCACAATTGAGCCAATTTCTGATGGATATGATGATGTGAATGGACTCTTTGGTGCTAAATCTATTGAAACCTACTTAGAAAGTCATCAAAAAGTTGGATCACAAGCTCTTATTCAACTCATTGAAAAGTTGAAAAACAAAGGAAATCCTATAAATTGTGTCATTTATGATTCATTCATGCCTTGGATTCTTGATGTTGCAAAAATGTTTGGACTTGTAAGTGGTGTTTTCTTCACTATGTCATGTGCTGTTGAAAATATTTTTTATCATATCCAACTAAAGGAACTAAAGCTTCCTGTTGAAGGACATGATCAAGTATTGCTACCTGGATTATTGCAACCATTAGTTCCCTCTGACTTGCCATCATTTGTTAATGATATGGGGTCATATCCACCATTTTTGTGTTGGGCTTTGTGGAGGCTTGTGAGCCGGCCCGACCCATTACTGAAACCCTAGGTTAACCATTTGGCTTTCCTATAAATATGATCCTTGTATTTGTAATTCTAGAGTAGCACAAGTGAAATAAAAATCCTCCTGTTACAGTCGTGGAGTAGGGAAACCGAACCACGTTAAATTCTTGTGTGTCCCGTTTGTGTTCCGTTTCTCTTTTCTCTAGATTATTTGTGTGTGTTGTGTGTTTAATTCCCAACAATTGGTATCAGAGCGAGGTTTCAACAACATTGTAACACAAACTGTGAGAAATTGTCACCTAGGGTTCTTGTGTGAAGAACTGTGTGCAGGGAGGAGTAGCCGCCGTTACCGTGTGGGTAACCTCAAGCAGCAGCCGGCTAGGAGAACCGCGCAGGGTGCGAACAGCCGTCGTCCGTGTGCTGTCCGTCGCGCCGTTCCGTTGGCCGCCGCGTCGAGGAGCCTCAGATCCAGCCGCGAGCGTCCAGATCGTGAGCATCGTCCAAATCGCCGCCCGCTGTCTGTAGACGCCGTTAAGGGAATTGCCGAAGTCCTTTGAGATGGCAGAAGATGGGAAGTTCCGAATTGAGAAGTTCGATGGTACAGATTTCAGTTGGTGGAAGATGCAGATTGAAGATTTGCTGGTTCAGAAAGATTTGGACGTAGTGTTGGGTGACAAGCAAGGAAAATTGTCTGATGCAGAGTGGGCAGTTTTGGATCGGAAAGCTATGTCAGTTATCCGACTCTCGTTGACCAAGAATGTTGCGTTCAACATTCTTAAGGAGAAGACAGCGAAAGGCATCTTGGAAGCCTTGTCTAACATGTACGAGAAGCCATCTGCAGCAAACAAAATTTTTCTGATTAGAGAGTTGGTGAACACAAAGATGAAGGAAGGCAGTTCAGTTACCGAGCACATCAACTCATTGAATTCGATCTTAGCCAGACTTTTGTCAGTTGGCATTAAGTTCGATGATGAAGTTCAAGCTTTACTACTGTTATCATCATTGCCTGACAGTTGGTCCGGAACGGTTACAGCAGTTGCCAGTTCAGTGGGACCTAATGGATTCACCTTTGAGAAGATTCGTGATCTCGTTCTTGGCGAGGATGTCAGAAGAAGGAGTTCTGGAGAATCATCAGGTGATATGCTAAACGTCGTCAGAGGCAGAGGAAATAACAGAGGTAGTGGGAGCAGGAACCGAAGAAGGAGTCAGTCAAAGGCTCGGGATGGCTCAGGTGTAACATGTTGGAACTGCAAGGAGGTGGGGCATTTCAGGAATCAATGCCAGAAAGACAAACAAGTCAACATTGCAGAAGACAGCGTCAACGAGGATTTGTTTATCTGTTGCGCGGAGAGCAATGTGGATTCCTGGGTCATGGATTCTGGTGCTTCTTTTCACGCTACCCACAGCAGTGAAGCATTGCAGAATCTGGTTATTGGAGACTTTGGAAAGGTAAGGCTTGCAGACGATAGAGCTCTTGATGTTACGGGCATGGGTGACATGGTGCTGAAGACGCCAGTCGGTTTCTGGACCTTGAAGGATGTCAGAGTTGTTCCAAGCTTGACGAAAAGTTTGATTTCTGTTAGGCAGTTGGATGAACAGGGACATCATGTGAAGTTCGGAAATGGGCAGTGGAAGGTCGTGAGGGGCAATCTTGTCATGGCTCGTGGAACAAAAAGAGGATCGTTGTATATTGTCGGATTACCGTCTGAGGGAGTGACCGTCCCAGTTCAGAAGAAAAACAAAGTCCGGTTCACAGAATCTCGTGGGCAGAAGAAGGTTGTCTTTGCAAGAAAGAAACCCAGAGCCACAGGTCAGATTCAGGATGAACGAGCAAGGAAAGGTTCAGGAAGACCAGTCAGAGGCGTTCGTGGCAGTGGGAGCACCGGCCGTGCTTCAGCCAAGGCTCCTAGAAGACAGTGGGTCAAGAGAACCAGTATTCCAGCTGTTGATACGTCTCCAGAAAATTTCTTGCTGAGTATGGAGAGTGTTTGTTCTCAGGGAGTTCTAGGATCCGGCAGTTCGTGTCTCAAGTGGGAGCCGGTAGGGACCGAGGACGAGTCAAGGGCAGTTTCAGCCGTGACTGATGTGTTGAAGCTTCGGGGAGCTTCAACGGGCCTTTCAGTTGACTGATGAGAAGGCCGCTGTAGCAGGAGAGAGTTGAAAAAGATTACTAGACATACAAGTGTTCTAAGTGGATGACAGTTGAAATTCTTCTAGCCTCCAAGTGGGAGATTGTTGGGCTTTGTGGAGGCTTGTGAGCCGGCCCGACCCATTACTGAAACCCTAGGTTAACCATTTGGCTTTCCTATAAATATGATCCTTGTATTTGTAATTCTAGAGTAGCACAAGTGAAATAAAAATCCTCCTGTTACAGTCGTGGAGTAGGGAAACCGAACCACGTTAAATTCTTGTGTGTCCCGTTTGTGTTCCGTTTCTCTTTTCTCTAGATTATTTGTGTGTGTTGTGTGTTTAATTCCCAACATTTTGAAGATGCTTGTTGATCAATTCTCTAATATACAAGAAGCTGATTGGATCCTTTGCAACACCATATATGAATTGGAGAAACATGTTTGTATTCTCACTCTTCTTCTTTTATTATTTGTTTATTACTTGAAAGGGATCGAGCCACGGTGCAATGTGAAAAATTATGATGTTCAGATCCTTTGGAAATGTCATCATATTTATGTCAGATCCTCGAAATATCAATAACTTTTTGGAGGATTTAACACACCCCATTGACATTTTCTGAAGGATCCCAAAGCCCTATGTGTCACAAGCAAGCACCACGTGTGCTTTACTTTTAATTGGTGAGGTGGAGTGTTTTTGTGCATTATAGCACATGCCATGACTACGGGTTCTTTACTTTTTGGTGGCGTAGATGGTTTTTGTGAATTTTTTCATCTTGATTGATGTCACATGTAGAAAATCAATTCTTGCTATTTTGTTTGCTTAACACGAGTCTTATTTAATCTACATGGACCACTTTAAGTCATTGCACCTTAGTGCTCAACATAGGTAAGGCTTGAAACCGTGTGATCAAGAAGGTCATAAGTTCAAGCTACCTCTGGTAGAAATGTAAGAGTTTGTACAATAGATCAAATGTGATCTTATATACCCTCTCACAAACCCGTGTATAGTGGCAGCTTATTGCACCGACAAACCATTTATTTTTTACTCTCTCCGTTTCATTTTATGTGAGGTAGTTTGACTCGGCACGGAGTTTAAAAAGGAAAATAAGATTTTTAAAACTTGTGGTCCAAAATGAATGATAGAAATTTGTGTAGCGGTAAATCATTTCATTAAGGGATATTTTATAGTGAAATTGTTGCTTATATAGAATTGGATCATTCTTTTTTGGACTGACTAAAAAGGAAAGTAAGTCACATAAATAGTTCGTTTATATGATCCTTTTTTTCCCAATTATGAACAGGAAGTGGATTGGATAACAAAGAGATTGAGATTGAGGACTATTGGACCAACCATACCATCAATGTATGTGGACAAGAGACTTGAGAATGATAATTCATATGGTCTAAGTATATACAAGCCTAAAACTGATGTTTGCATGAAATGGCTAAGTGATTGTGATGATGGATCAGTTGTGTATGTCTCATTTGGAAGTATGGCTGAATTAAAAGAAGAGCAAATGAAGGAGATAGCTTGTGGATTGAATAAAAGCAACCACAACTTCTTATGGGTAGTTAGAGAATCAGAAGAGCCTAAAATTCCAAAAGATTTTTTAGATAACATAAAAAGGGAAAAGGGGCTAATTGTAACTTGGTGTCCACAACTAGATGTATTATCACACAAAGCAATCGGTTGTTTTATGACACATTGTGGATGGAATTCGACTTTAGAGGCTTTGAGTATGGGAGTTCCAATGGTGGCAATTCCAATATGGACTGATCAATGTACAAATGCTAAGTATGTGATGGATATTTGGGAGATGGGAATAAAGGCACAAGCTAATGAAAAGGGTGTTGTTGAACAAGAAGTTGTGGAACATTGCATAAGAGAAGTTATGGAAGGAGAAAGAGGCAAAGAGATTAGAAAAAATGCAACCAAATGGAGAGAAGTGACAAAAAAGGCCATGGATGAAGGTGGAAGTTCAGATAGAAACATTAATGAATTTATTGATAAATTGGTGCTTTAGTGTGTATCCAATAACTATATGTTTTCATGCTAGTGTTGTCTTATATGTACCAAGATTTTGGTATAAGTAAGTGACGTACGCAAGATTTTGCATAAACAATATTAATTTATTGTCACAATTTCGATTTGTAGGTTTGAGTTTGAAATTATGATGGCCTTTAAGGCTTTGCCTAATGAAATTGATAATTACTTGCTATTATTTTCAATGTTCACCTATTGTATTATTTTGCTCATAGAAATGATGAGAAAAATAAAAGGATGTGGATTATTTGATGATGTATTTTCATGACTAGGTATGCTTTTTTTTTTCATGACTACATATGCTTACCTCATCAATTATCATTTTTCCTTTTGCTTATGTTCTCCACACAATAATCCAAAACATTTTTCCCAATTACCATTTTTCCTTTACCAAAAAGGACAGATATATTTTTGAACTAGGTAAATGGTATGCAGATAATCGTTGTCATATTTTTGAGATATAGGTGTTTCTGTTGTTCAAAAATTAGAGCATATATATATATTTTATACAAACGGATATACACGTGTCATAATCTTTTCCACCGACCAGACACCGGATCGATGGATAAGATTGCGTCACGTGTCCCTATTTAATCTTCCGTTAGAGTGAAGAACATATACACTCTAGCTTTGGACGGCACGAATATCAATATCCCAAAAGTATGACAAAGGATATCTGCATACCAAATAGTTTGAGATTATATTTATCTTTTTTTCTCTGTTCCCTGTGATAATTGGTGTGCCTCACACAATACTGCAAAACATGTTGCCCAATTATAATAATAACCAAGTCAAAGACGATTGCTTTACAATATGGTTGCAAAAGAGTTATGTTCATGTATTTGTTTGAAAATATGTCTTGCCCCTTATTTAAGTGTTTAATTTATATTTCCTATTTTTTATGTTCTATTTAGTTTTTAAAACATGATGATGATAAATATTCATTTGAATTTTAAGTGTACTTACTTTTCCACAAAATGAGATAAACTAATTGCAAATATTCCATTGGAATCAACCTGAGCTATGCTAGCAAGTTACAGACCGTTCAAAACACTCATCTTCATACATGACAAGATCGAGACATGAACAACACTCATCTTTAACAATTTCAACACATATGTTACAAAAATAAATAAATTAAAGTATAACGAAAATATTAATCTTATATTTTAATCACCTAAACACTTGAATTCATAATGAATTTAATATCTGTAGAGTTGAAATATAAATTAAGGTAGTTGAAATACTATTTATAATAGTTACTCTATATTACACATGCATATAGGAGCAATAAGTCCTTCCCAGCTAGAGTTTTGTTTTTGTTCCCTTTTCTTAAGCTGTACATTATCCATTTGGTAAATAAAAACTTTAGTTTACCAAAAAAGAAAGTGCTTATGAAAATAAACAATGTCAAACAAGCTCTTATATAGTATAATAGATACAATGAGGTTGTTTTTCAGCACTATGTACATTTCACTAAAATCTAGTTTCAACAGCTGCATTCACCCTCTTTACATTCTTTAGTTGGTCCAGAAGCTATTCTGCATGGAGAAGAGAAACAGAAACATTATGAAACACAAAAGGTAACTAATACTATGATGTGCTCTAGGTTGAAAACGCCAAAAATAGACGCTAACAGCAGAATGCAATGCCAAATAACTCTGTGTATCTAAAATGTCTACTAACTCTTCTATTTTTTATGTTTTAATAGTGTCTCAGCAACCCTTCCAGTCTGCAACAGAATATATACAGATAAAAAGCACAAGCAACACTAAAAGACCATAATTAGGAATCTGCTGTTTATCCAACAAATGCAAATGTTCAAAATCCACAAACTGAAATACTTAAAGTCATATATATGAACCTCATGGGCACCTAATGGCTACAAAACAGGCTGCAAACAGCTTCTGACGTCAATAATTAGTCTTTCTTTTCTTCCAGAATCAAATAGGATATATACCTTCTATAATAGATGGCATGGATGGAAAGACTCGTGAAGTTATTCAATGTGTCGGATATAGTAGGATAAGAACATCTGTACCTTAGATATTTTACAATAAGAAAAGGATTCCTCCAAATTCTTAACTGCAGCACATGAGAACAGTAAATTATAGCAGCACATGAGAACAGTAAATTATAGCAGCACATGTGACATTTCAGCATGTAACCTTTACTGCCCCAATTTCATCAATCTTTTAGCTCGTGTGCTGCAACATTTCAGCATGTAAGAATATTGTATAAGGTGAAGGTATGGTCTCAATATACTGAAAAATCTGCCATACAATGAGCTCAGAAACGAACTTAACGTTTGCACAGATCATATTGAATAAAAAAATAATCTTACCTTGTTTCTCTTGTGTTTGTTAACATCATTAAGATCCTCCTTGCCCTCATGCTTCTTTCTCTGATATCATCAGAAAGATCACAATCAGTGAGGTCAAACAAAAGCATAAACACAGTCTATACATTATAACTATTTGTTGAAGTCCTAAAAGTGTCAACTCTGTGATGAACTTTTTACAGCAAGAGCGATCCAAACAAGCCAGCTCAATAGTTAAGCTCCTCTAGGCCAAGACATCAAATCAAACAAGAAAAATTATCCACAATTGTCACACAGAGAAAGAATACAATGTCAACCTCTCATCAAAACAGTACATAGCATACAGTACGACGACAAAAACGAGAACAATCAAACAAACTAGAACTTGAAGCTACTGTTGTAAGTAAAAGGCTAGTTATGGAAATGACAATGTATTGGATACCTAGGGTGAATGAAGGATATAAACAAACAAGTCTTGTGGAGAATCAAGATTTCAGATGGCCTTGGAAGCAAATTTGGAGAGTCAAAGTGCCACAAAAAGTGGCATGCTTCACCTGGCTGCTAGCCAATGAAGCAGTTTTGACATTGGACAATGTGGCCAAGAGAGGTATATCTTTATGCAACAGATGCTCCTTATGTGGTAAGGATACAGAGACAGTAAAACACCTCTTTCTACACTGCAATTTCACTGCTCAACTGTGGCAGATTTTCCTGAATCTCAGAGGCATTTCCTGGAGTATGCCTAGTAAGATTGATGAGACTCTTTTCAGTTGGGAGGAGGCTGGAGTTGAGGCTACAAACAAAGAAAGATGGAGGATAATACCTGCTTGTATATGGTGGACTATATGGAGAGAGAGAAATGATAGATGTTTTGAAAATAAGGACAACAACCTGCAGGAAGTCAAGCTTAAATGTATTTTGTTGTTCTGTTTTTGGTGTACAAATGTCTACTCCAATGAGACTGAGTCAATCATAGATGGTTTAGGATCCATCTAGTTCCTGGTTTAGCATTGGAAGGACTTTATTCTTTTTCTTATTTTTGTAAATATGGTTTTTCAGTACTACCCAAGTACTGACTGAAATACAATGTTACTAATGTCAAAAAAAATGTATTGGATACCTAATTAAACTAAGTCAAATGGCTATCTTTTGACGCAGTGACTACAAAATGAAAGTCAAGCAACGATTGATTCAACAAACTCTTGAGCTAGATATTTCCTAAAATTAAACCTTTTTATCCTGAACTCTATTCTACTTGAATCCTATAAATGCAACTTATAAGCTACATCACAAGCAATGTAGTGAAAGTGCACGGAAGCAAGAGACACGGATAGCAAGATTCTAAGTGGAACTATAAAAAATATTTCTGTCAGTTACGAAGTAATGCCATTTTCAGTAAAGACACCATTGGGCGAATTATTAAGTGTCTTTACTGTGAACCAGTCTTCTAAACTTCTTAAATATGGAACAACCACATGATATTCACAGTATATGGCATGCCAGGAGAATCACCAGATTTGCATAACTCTTAAATTTGCTAGTTTTTTTTTTGATAAGGTAAATAGTTTTATAAACATTTGCTAGTAGCAGACCTTTTCATGATGTTTCTTTGAAAGGTCAGCACCAGAATCATGATGGCCAGTTTTATCTTTCTTTTTCTCTTTATCCTTGTCTTTACTTCGATCTTTATGACGGTGTTTGTGCTTCTTATGCTCTTTGTCCTTCTCCTTGTCTTTATCCTTGTGCTTCTTATGCTTCTTCTCCTTGTCTTTCGACTCACTTTTAGACTTTCCAGCTACAGTGGGGATCCCTTTTTCAGACTATGAAACACCAAATCAGGAATTAGTGGAACAAGCAAACTGGCATTATAGAAAAGCACAGGGTTAGAGAAAAAAATGCTGTTCTGCCTCCATCTTCAGAGATCAGAAAGGAGTGAAAGGGTTACTTAAAGAGCTGAATCAGACATACTTATATAACTAAGCTTCACACAATAGGTTTCTTACCGGAGGCAGAACAATTGGAGCTGCTTCACGTAGTTGAAAAGCTTCATTAAGAGCATCTAACTCAAATGGTTGGATGCGTGAATTTGTCTCTTTTAAAAAAGACGTATCATGTATAAGCTGATCCAACTGCATCCCTTCCCCTTTCCTAATTTCTCTGTCTCCCACAACATTGTGAAGGTAGCGTGTATCTGAAATTGACAATGGAAGAGGCTTCTTGCAGAAGTACTCGTGATGAGGCAACAGCTTGTAGTGATTAATAAGATCCACAGCACCTGCAAGCTCTCTTGGCCCTAATAATGTAATTGGACCAATCAACCACAGTAAGCCAACGGTGTCTAAATTAAAAGGCCAACAGTGTCTAAATTAAAAAGCCAACGGTGTCTAAATTAAAATGAAAAAATGTCAACGAAAAGAAGATCAAAGAGTCAAATGATTTTGATTTTAAATTCTTCGGAATTTAAAAACGGGAAGCACAATATTCTTTTAGCAAATCACAACCTTTATAAAACACCTTAACTGTGTGCAAACTTTGACCACTTTGGCACGACTTCAAGCATATTTTAGTAATTTGTGAGATCTTGTAACCAAACTCATAACCCTATGAACAAAGTACCAGCCAACATTAATCCAAATGCTGCAAGATGAAGCTGGATAACACGTTGCTTAGCACAGAGAATTTTGCAGAACCTCATTCAAAAAGCGACAAAACAAGCATCACTAATCTTCGTTTGTTTTCCAAATAGATGATAGTGGTTACATACTTAAGTGCAAAAGAAATAGGCGAATTCAAGTCAGAAGTAAATCAACCACTTCCACTTCCTGAAATTAAATAAAATGGCACCACAAAAGAAGAAGAAAAACAGAAGAGACAAAATTTAACACCAAATATATCAAGCATGAAATTCACATATACAAGTACAGATCAAATGCAAGGCATTCCATTCCACCTTCAATCAAAAGCTAGACGTGCAATATGGACCCAAGTAGAGTCAAATGTTAGCAGTAGTCATTTTACCCAAACATGCAAAGAAACTGTTCAAAGATCACAGTAAGAAGCTCACCTCTTCCAAACTTCTTGCTGTCTGGATCCATCAATTAGCGCCCAGCATAAGATAGAGCATCATTTCCTGGGAAGTATTGGTAGGTAAGACAATGTCCACAATTATCCACCTAATGGTCTACGTGTAAGATTTGGAATGCAAACAAAATGGCAATGGCAATACATAAATTCATATATAAGCTGTCTTAGTAACCATGGTGAACCGATAAAGCGAATCAATTTCAGTATTTATACAAAGTAAAAGACACCAAGACACCTTGGTTTGGCATGGATTAATTTTAGTCAAACCAAAATTGTTAAGAGTCAAAAAAATGACAGCTCCAGTAAATCAAGAATGAAACCAAACATTAATCTGCCAAATTAGTGAGACAACTTAGAATGTGAATTCACGAATAGATCAGCTCGTCTCACAAATCACTCAATGATACTTAAATATAACGTTGAACAGCAATAAAATCCAGTAGTATACATTTTCTTTCACAAGAATACAAGGCTCTAAAGTATGGAATGATGGGAGCCCACAGGCCACAGCATAGAGGGGAAAGGAAGAAAAGGAGATAACAAAACATAACTGGTAATACATGTTCAGAGACGATTATTAGGAGATATTATGAAAGTTAAATAGGCAAAAACAGAATAAAAGGAAGTAAGTTATTTTTAGTCTAAACCTTTATTCTGGAAGAGCCATGAAAGAATGCAAATGATGAAGACAAAGCCAGTTTTGGGATGAAATTAATAATGACATGGTTTCCATGTATCAAGTCATCAAAATACATCATAACATGAAAAGTGAAATAAAATAACAAATGTCTAGTTGGTCAGGATACTCGGCTCTCACCCGAAAGATCCGGGTTCAAGTCCCGGCAACGGAATATTTAGGGGGAAAAAATGATACTAAAAAACTGATATTGAAAGCCGTCTCAAGAGGAAACATGCAAACATAAAGATCCCACTACGCAACTTTAGACAATTGACCAGGAGACAAATACTCCCTCTACCTGATAAAATGATCTGATTTTACTAACGGGGAGTTCAATAAGAGAATGTATGATGAGATTATTATATTGGGATTGGTAGAGAAGTATCATAAAAATAGTTTATTATTATCCGTGAAAGGTGCACTTACGCCCTAAAACGAGGCAAAAAACAGGTTGAGTGCTTCCGTCGCTTTATAAGCACTTTGGTGTTGTCATCAAGGATGTAAAACATATTTTTCCTTACCGATGAGTGCAATCTTGAAGAGGTGACACTAAACAATTGATATTTCATTTTTTTATAATTATTTTTCAATTTCTTTGTCCATATATTTATTGTTCATGCTTATGATTATTAGTCTTCGATTACACATACATATTTGTAGTTTTTCTCCATTTGCGTCTTTTTCCAATAAAGCACACGCTTTATTTGCGCTTAAATCCCAAAGGACCTTAATTTCGCTTTCTATAACACTAATTATTATATACACTTCAACATCATTAAAATTATACCTATTTAAACACAAATAAGCGATGTGGGAGAGTGTGTGCATCACATTTTCACTAAGAGAGTGAAAGCCTAAAAAAATATTCTATTTAATTTCTTTTCCTGTCTTCTTTCTATTGTCATCTGAAACTACTGAATCATGAAATACTATATGATTCAATTTAATTTGAACGAAACAAGAACTATCAAGATCTTTATGATACAAAATAATGATAAAATTAGATAATCACTATTTCGCATTTAGTATAATAACCATTGGCCTGGGTCTCTAGGATACTAGAAAAACAAGAGGCGTGGAGCCATGGACTAAAGGCATACATTTTTAGTTTAATTATTTATTAGAAGGAGAAATCAGATAATGCAAACAACTTATAGCACTAATAATATACAACACAAAACACAATTCTGGCAATTGAGAAGAATGTGAGCAAAGCTTTAGGGGTGGGGGTAGGAGACGATGGAAGAGGCTAGGGTTGAAGAACACTAGTATAACCATTGGTATTGTGAAGTGGGAAGAAAATACACGATGGGAGGGATCATGCGAAAATAACATATATATTATTTTATAATGTTTGTTTAATATATGAATCCAAATGCCACGTGTCTTTATTTTATTTGGAACGTATTCATGTCAATGAGTGTGAATAACACACACTTAATGTTTTTAGGTGATTATCGCTGAGGTGCTTCAAAGACAAAGTTCAGACTTACTTTAAGTGTCTAATTGGAACAAGCCATAGTTGAGCCAAGGTAGCAAAATGAAAATTTGTGGCAAGTTTAAGGGGCCTTAATGTGTTTGGTCTATAAACAATATAAAAGGCATCAATTTATCAGTTTGATTCATTTGAGGGAAATGTGCCATATGAAGAAAAATGATTGAGCTTTTTCAAATGCGGCAACAAGGAGACTCAGTCACTATTTTGGGAAGGAAAGATTAACTCGCTAGCAGGATATATAACAAAAGAAAACTCATAATCTACACAAAAAGAAGATAATTGACTGGGAATCCTCTTTACAGATATGACAAGGGCTGTCATGTTTTCTTTTAATTACAGCTCTGATTTACTTGATCAGAAGTTCTTCAAGAAACAGCCTCTCTGAGGTAGTGGTAAGGCCTACTACGTACAATCTCCCTCCCAAAACCACACTTTATGGGATTTCACTGGATTTTTTGTTGTTATTGTCTATCCTTTAAAAAAAACATACATTTACAAAAGATCGAAAAAAAATCAAAACTCCATAAAGATCAATCCAAATAATCAATTACTGGACTTTCAATTTACAAAATTTTAGACCACCTTTAACGCCAAAATTCAAAATTTGACATACTAAAAATGCCAGAATATTTCAAATTCACTCGAAAACCAAAGTTAAGTCATTGCTGCCAATTCTCATCATTTAATACATTCTAGTATCAACCAAACATCTTCATCGCCAGAGTTCAATTATAAGCAAAAAAACAGCAAATAGGAATCCAAAAAACATACAATCATACAAAATATATGAATTCAAATTTCGACGTAGAAAGAAAGCATACTCAATCTGACAGAGTGATCGGAGAAGCAAATTAGGGTTCCGGCGAAGCACAAATCTATTTTGCCCTCCAATTGAGATGCTATTAAAACCCTAATTCCTCTTTCGCCGAGGTGAGATGTTAATTGGGGGAAAAATAGACCTGGACTTTTTAATTAATAGTACGTATATATTATCAATCTGTCATTTATTTGTTAATTATAATTATATATAAATTAATAATAACCCTATAACTAATTTTCTTTATAAAAATGGTGTTTGGGCTGCTCTTATCTTAATCAAAGATTTTGATTCGAGATTTAGATACAGGAAAAAAAAAGTTTCTCCTCAAATGAGGTTTAAGAGTCAGATTTCAATGTAGATGAATTTTTTTAAAAAGAAAACACGGAGTTCAATTTAATTTACACGCGCAATTTGATTAATTTTATGAGATATTTATCATCTTACACCAGAATTAGGTATCAAATAACAATGTCGAAACCTATAAAGGATAGAAGAAATGCTAATGTAATATTCTAATTTGTGTTAAGATTTGAAGATGAGAGCTTATGATTTTCGATCGACCTTACTAATATTTTAATGAAATAATTATTTGTAAAATAGAATTGACTTAACTATATCGTCAAAATGAGCTATGGTTTTTATATTTTACCAAATTTAATTAGTAAACTATTGTTATTTCTCTTCCTTACACACTCAAAAGTCAAAACACTCTCTCTCTCACTCACTCCATACATTCCACCTTCGGATCATTTTTAAAAATTTTATATATGATTTTATTAGTTGATTTGTTAATTGGAGAAAGTTTGTTGGATGAAGACGGTGGTGACGATTGACGATAATTAAATGATTTATTTGTTTTACTTGTTCAAGTGAAATGAATGGTCACATTAATATAAAGTTGAATTACCGATAATGGTTACTACTTTTGAAGAAATTTATTTTATTTTCGTAATTAGATGTCATAAAATTTTGAAAACTTGTTTTTTGTTTTCACAAATAAGTTTTGTTTCAAGCGGTTATTATTGCAAAAGATTTTTCACAAAATAAGCTATGCCAACTTTTATATATTTTTGTAAAAACTAAAATTTGCATATTATTTACCAGAGTTTAGGAGACAGTCATAAAGTGTACTAATATTTTTATAAAAATGGTTATTGATGATGTCATCAGAATTTTAACCAACGTTTTGATATTATATATATTATCGATTATTAATCAATATGATCTTTAAAACAAAATTAATTTCCTACAAGTTAAGTCGTTATTCAGGAAGGGATCACTATGAATAATTAATTATCTTTTAAGTGAAATGATAGACAAATATATAAGTTAAAACTCAATAGATGCCTGAAGCAAAAATATAATCCCATACATTTGTCAAAATTGACAAGTCTCATTCTACTAAGCATGCAAAACTGAGGTTTCTACCTAGTAGCAAAAGAAAAACAATATTAATAGAAAACCTTAAGGCAACAAGGATTCAAAGTTCTTCTACAAATTCACTAATCGTCGTCTTCCTCATCGTCATCATTTCCACCAGCTGCGTTCAAAGCATTGAGTCTCTCGATCAACTTAGCTTTCCTCTCTTCATAAGTCAGCTTCTTAAGGTTGTACCTGCAGAACAGCCCCCAAGTAGTATGGTTTAGAAAACGATGGAGTTTCTGTTGGGACACATCTATAAGCACTATGTAGTTCAGACAGTAATGTAGCACGATAATCAGTAGAGATGAAGATCCTCCAGAAATGCATCAAAACAAGTTACAGCTCAAGCAAATGAAGAACGGGTCTACGAGTACAAAGGACACAACACTAGTGCGCACTTATGAATTTCAGCTTTGTCCTAATGATTTTAACTTCTATTATTTTCTATAAAGCTGAATAAGGATAGAAATTTCAGACCTCTTGTGTGTCTTGGGAGGTTGCTTTCCAGACTTCTTTGGACTTGGGTCTGCGCGTATGGCAGCATGAACCTTCTTGTACATCTCCTCAAGATTGTCTGCCTCAAGACCCGCCTTGATGTATAAGCTGAAGTGTGTCTGATATTTCTCAGGTTCATCTTCCATCAAAGTCTGCAAACAATGATCAAGCATATTAGAGATGAGGAGTAAATAGAAGCCAGAATGAACACTGAAAATCAAACAATCTTCTGTGCCCCTCCCTACCCATGGAAGATTCTACTTAAATTACAAAAGAATCAATCTAAAGCACTTCTATGTCTCACATTCATATAAGCAGCAACGTGGCCACCATAGATATACTTGCGGTGAACTTCTGCATCGAGTTGCTTAGAGTCCTTGCTGTATCCAGCAAACCTCTTCTCGCTATGAGGGATGTCAATCCCACCATCCAATGCACCCTGAGTCAAAGAAACAAATATTCAACATCACGGATAAGACACAGTTAAATGTCACATGACATGATTAATGCATAACTAATATGTCACCATCCAATGCACCCTGAAACCAAGAAAAAATGTTGCAGATAGACAGTTTATTGTTTAATGCACCTTAAATAATAAAATGAAGGAATACATGGTCCCTCAAAGAGAAGAATTACTACAAGATCTACCCAACAGCCCCAACCATACTTAGGAGAGTTGAACAAAGTTTGAGTTTCTCAGAGATCAAAATAATCTTGCAAATGTTCTTCACGTTGAAGTTATAGCTAATAAAAGAACCATTCAAGCAACAACTCACAGAAAGTATACGATGTTGTTCACAAATAAAAAATTTCAATTAAAGAAAAAATTTAGCAATCTGGGGCGCATCGTGTAGACTTTAACTCAGATAAGGAACCAACAGCAAAAGAAGGTTGATACCTTGAGAGCACCAAAAACACGGTTCCCTGTAGTAGTTCTTAAGAGGCCGACGTCCAAGAGAGCACGGAAAGGCCTCCTGCTTTCAGCAGGTTCAACAGAGTAGTCCTCTCCATTGACCTGTGACAACATGCATTTGAAGTTAGATACAAAAGAAACTGCAAACAGGACAAAAGATGCACACAGAAACCTTGCTTGCAGCTACCACTTACATCAAGATTTCCTTGATATTCTTCATCCATTTCAAGCTTCTTGAGAACTCGCCTTGCCAAGAGAAGTCCGGTACAGTATGCTGAAATCAGTAGCAAACCACTTATCATAAATTAGATATACAGAAGAATTTCATCTGGATAACCAATAAATGAATAGCTTGAGTAAGTACCAGCAGCATAGTTTGTCAATCCAACTTTCAGTCCAAAATGAGGCAACTCGCTTGCATAAGCAGAAGCAAGAATCATGTCACCAGCAATACTAGCAGACACAATTTGTGTAATTATGTCCTTGTTAGTCTAGAGGAAAATGTTAAGATAAAACACGGGAAAAAATCACCTCCCAGCATCACAGAAAAGTTACTCTCAGAATTTCCATCACTAATCAAGTGAAAATATTCCAAGTGACATTCAATGAATGCACAGTAATAAGGAATTGTTCCGTGGACCAAACAGTAGATGATTCTCCGAAAGAAATAGCAATTTATCAAGTAGCTGCTTTGCAAATTAAAAAGGCAGAAAATGCATTAGAAAGGATACAAATCGAACAACGAAACGGTATTTTGGAGTGTTGTACTTGTTTTTGTCCTGATTGATCAAACGATTCCTGGCTCTGTAGTCAGTCTTTCCCTCTACACATTAGCAAAACATTGAAATTAGTGATACTTTAACTGCAAACAAGATTGAAAACAGACCAGAAAAGATGAAGAAAGATAGAGTTTTACCTCTCCTTCTCTTGAATTTAACCTGGAAACGCTTGAAGTAAGCCCTTGTCTTCTGGACTTTGATGAAGGCCTGCAACATAATTTAGCAACAATGTCAAAACTCAAAGAAAATGAAGCATTCAAATCATAGTTTACGCAACTTGTACCAACCATTAATTTGCAGGTCATATACATTTTTTTCCTAAACAAAATGCTATTGGAATGTCGAGTAAGTAACATAAGCTTTATTTTAGATCTAGATGTTAAAAAGTGGTTCAATCACATCAAGGGATAGTTACAAACAGAATATTTATGGACACCACATAAAAACATGATAAAAATTAGTCTAGATGTTAAAATGTATAATTAGTTCAAAAATAAGAACCTTAAAGCTTGAACCTTTCAAGTTTAAAACCTAAATTAAACTCGAGTGATATACTGTCATTAAAAAATCAAGCTCAAATCAGATATAGAATGCAAAATCCATGTTCACAAAAGAGAATAAGACAGTTTCCATCACTAGTTCTACAAAAATCAAACTCCTTGCCTAATATTATATTATCTACTGCCTAATATTTATACGAAATAAATATTCTGATCCATACTTTCCAAGAGAAAATTCATTTTTTGTTAACATTTTCATACATGCACCAAATAAAAAGTGGAAAAACAAAAGCAAATCAAACTAAGCACATATCAATAACATAAAAACAGATCCATAAACAATAAAATAACACCAAAACCACAATTTACACACTTGTATACACCAAACAACCATATACAGTACAAATTATGTATGAAAAACTCTATAGCTATAAAAAAATTTAAACAACAAAATGTATATCATGAATTCAAAAGTACAATAGAAAATCTATAACATACATTTCATTGAAATTAGAAAAAGATAACTAAATCGTACCATTGCTGTTCGTCGATTAAGCCTCCGCCGGCGCTTGGGGCTGTGGGGAATGAGTTAAAGAAGAAGCTTGTGTGAGAAAAACACTACTAATATGAAGCTAAAATACCTAACGAAACCCTAATGGGCCAATCATGAAATGTTCACCTGTAAGGCCCATGTGTGTTCGGCCCATTGAAATATGAAGCCCATAATTTTTAATATTAAGATTAGAATTTATTTTTAAAAAAAATACATAATTTATACTTTAATATTTTCCAAAAAAGAAGAAGATATAATTTATTCAAAAATTTATGACCTCCTATTCTAGGTCGATTGTGAAGTATTTTATAAATGAATGATATGTTATGAAATTTCGAATTGAATGAGAATTAAGATTAATCGTCAAATAAATTTGAGTTTTTATTTATGGAAAATAATGATAATAGATTGATGAAAAAGATAAGTAAAATCAATTTCTGAAACTTATTTTTATCGCACAAATGAAATAACAATAGTGAGAAAATATACATGTGAATTTTTTTAAACAATGAGAGTGAACTAAAAGCGTATAAGAAAGGATATAATTATTGAATTTTGAATGATACAATATAATTATAGAAATAAATTTGATTTATATACATGTATAAGTCAATAGATATATATAAGTCTTGTACGAGTAACAAGTAGTCTTGACATTTAATTTGTGGTTTTTGTTTAAGCAATTAAGACAAAAACCAATATATTTAATTCAAAAATAAAGAGGTATAATTTATTTCGCATGGCCTATAAAGATTTTATTTCATGATTTAAAATTATGAAATGAAATTAGTACTTAATATGGAATTTTACTTTATAATTTTAAGTCATGAGATGAAATTTTAAATTCTCGAAAAAAAATTTATTTGAAAATTTTATATTATGATTTTATATTTTTCAATATAAACTTACGAATTTATATATTATAAAGAAAATCATTATTTTATTTCAACCAAACATTTATTTCATACCAAAAAAAACTATTTCACATTATTACTCTTACTAACCTTTAAACAATTTATATGAGATATAATTATTGTTCTTACCAATTAAATTTATTTTTTTCCTACTTTGTTTATTTTTCATAAAATATGACATACAAGTAAAATAAGGTATGAACCATTATGATATTGACAGAAAATGATGATTGTCATAGCTTATACAATGAGTCATAAGTTATGGCGAGAATACCAAGAGAGAGTCATGAAAAAATACATAATTTATACTTCAATATTTTCCAAAAAAGAAGAAGATATATTTTATTAAAAAATTTATGACCTCCTATTCTAGGTCGATTGTGAAGTATTTTATACATGAATGATATGTTATGAAACGTACGAATTGAATAAGAATTCAGATTAATCGTTAAATAAATTTGAGTTTTTATTTATGAAAAATAATGATAATAGATTGATGAAAAAAAATAAGAAAAGTCAATTTCTCAAACTTATTTTTATCGCATAAATGAAATAATAATAGTGAGAAAATATACATGTGAATTTTTTTTAAACAATGAGAGTAAACTAAAAACGTATAAGAAAGGATATAGTTATTGAATTTTGAATATTACAATATAATTATAGAAATAAAGTTGATTTATTAATACATATATAAGTCAATAAATATATATAAAGTCTTGTACGAGTAACAAGTAGCCTTTGACATTTAATTTGTGGTTTTGTTTAAGCAATTAAGACAAAAAACAATATATTTCATTCAAAAATAAAGAGATATAATTTATTTCACATGGCCTATAAAGGTATTGAAATGTGATTTTATTTCACGATTTAAAATTATGAAATGAATTTAGTATTTAATATGAAATTTTAAATTTTTGAAAAAAAAAATTATTTGAAAATTTTATATTATGATTTTATATTTTTCAATATAAACCTACGAGTTTATATATTATAAAGAAAATCATTATTTTATTTCAACCAAACATTTATTTCATACCAAAAAAACTATTTCACATTGTTACTCTTACTAACCTTTAAACAATTTATATGAGCTATAATTATTGTTCTTACCAATTAAATTTATTTTTTTCCTACTTTGTTTATTTTCATAAAATATGACACACAAGTAAAATAAGGCATGAACCATTATGATATTGACAGAAAATGATGATTGTCATAGCTTATACAATGAGTCATAAGTTATGGCGAGAATACCAAGAGAGAGTCATGAAAATTCACGAAATATGACCCATGATAACACAATTGCTAATGATAAATGTCTCAAAGTAACAATGTTGGTTCATCTTTTTAGTCATTTGATCTAGAAATGTGTGTTTAACATGATAAGATTGTTTGTACTATGTGAGAAGATTATATTAAAACGCAGTATACTACAATTCATGCTCAATTTATTTTTTATCGAACTAAAGTTTGATCATAAATGTTGTATATTTATTACAATGTATTATACTTTTATTATGAACTTTTTTAATATAAGATAGTATAAGACTTAGGGAGACAAGTTGTGAGTTTTTCATATTTAATGAGTAAAAATATAATATGAGAATTCAAATTGCATGTCTAAACAAAACTTTTGATTTAAATCAGTTAGATTTCAAAAACACACCCAAACAAACTTATGAAGACAATATTGTATTGTACAATCCAAACAATAAAAACATATCCAGTAAAATTTTACAAGTGAAACGTGAGTCGGATAAAATGTAAACACATTAACCTTACCTCGTAAAGGTCCAATAACTATTTTCGAAAATTGTAACTTACGTACTACATGTCAAACTACGTATGAAAAAAGAAAAACAATAATGAGGAAGACAAAGGAACTAACAAGAGAACTATAACGACAATAGAATAATACGATAACCCAAACACAATAAATAATAGATGACTCATGATAGCACTCAAAATCAAGACATTAAACCTTCCGAAAAACAAGATAACACTCCAAACTACTAACATCCAGCCTAGTATACATGTGATATCTACACTCTCCTAACTAGGATTATATTTTCGATAAATATAAAATTGTGTCATATCATGTCCAATCACTTTTCCCTAATATTTTATCGATCTATCTATCTCCCTAATACAAATAAAAGAACAATAACAAATATAGAAAAATGTGACTTAATAGATAGTAATCAAAAGTAAGACACTATAATAACAAGGTTAAATCGTACGAAAAGTGAGACAACTTCAAAACTACTAATTATCTACCCTAATATGTGATGTCCACACCCTCATATCTAAGCTTGATCTTTGATATATAAAAATATATCATATCATGTCTAATAACTTCTCCCCAATACTTTACCGATTTACTTCTCTCCCTGTACCTATTATACCTAACCTCATACATATACTCACTGAGACATGTATACATCTCCTACTGATATGTACAAATCATTTTGACCTCACTTTCTCATTTTAATCGTCACACACATCAACACATCTTATTTTCAATATACTCATTTTTAATCTCATCGCTCCTAAGACACCTATACATTTATGTATCTCAATATCCTAATCTTCATAACATCATCTTCTAAACATATTAACCAACCAACACACTCTTTATATAATCTATCTAACCACTACTCTTATAAAACTTATTTAAATTAATGTGGTACTTCTTAATTGTTTTTAATCAACAAACCTACCCATCATCCAAACGGCACCAATAATATGTGTGATATTTACATCCAAACAAGGTGTTATAAATTGCGATGCTGATATGAGTGATTAGCAATAGTTCCAATTTCTTATCTTCGCCTCTCTCACTGCTCTCAGGTATGGCCGATTATAATTTCAATTTTTTTTAAGTCTGCAAAACACCTTTTTCTTCCCGAATTTGATAGATTTTGTGGATTTTTTTGGTGAAATTTTGATGAAATTGTAGTATTATAGAACCCAGATTTGGTAGATGTAGCATATCTACCATGAGTTCGATTGAATCCAGTGTTTTTCGGCAGATAAATAGGTAAAAAAATCACCAAAAGCTAAAAAAATATTGCTTTTTGAATTTATTATTTGTTTTTTTTCTCTCTCGGAATTTTCATGTTAACAATTTTTTGTAGAGGGAAATGTTCTGTATTTTCACTTTGTTCAGCTAATCACTATACTGTGTTCTATGTAGTCTATTTGAAATTGTCAATGTGAAGAACAATTGCAGAACTTTAGCTGTACTGTATTATCTATTTGATTCAAATTAACTAAAATATGATGTGTATTTTTAAGTGCTTACCCACGACTCAGGCCAGGGGCGGAGTCGTGGAGCTAGGTGGATTCTAGGGGTTCAGTTGAATCTCATTTCTCAGATGATTATGATAGGTAAATAGGGGAAAAACAAATGTTTTTTTGTATACGTCAAATGTTTATATATCTCTATGAGGTATAGATAAGGTCTGCATATACTTTACCCTCTTGTTGGACTACACTGAGTATGTTGTTGTTATCAATCATTGAATTCCATTGACATAAGGAAGATTCCATTGACATAGGTCTGCGTACATTCTTGAATTTTTTTTTAATAGCCTTGTTAGAATCCCTTGCTCTGCCTTTGGTCATTCAAGTGTTGTTAAATCTTTCTCTTAGAATATCTAAACCCAAAATGCTGACTTATTGGAGCAAGGGGGACCTTAGAGCTATCTGTAGTTTACAAAATATTTCAAGTTATGGGAATAAAGGAATTCTGTTGGGTTGTTACTTGCTGCTCCTTATGTATTGAGCTTACTTCAAAGTTGATTTCCTTTTTCGACCCCTAATCTGACCTCTTAGTGCCATTTGGTTCAACGAATCAGGTGGGTTATCCCGGAACAAATTTTGTGATTAAATTTATCCCGTGTTTGGTTGGAGGTATTAGCCAAGTTAGTATTTTTTTTTTACCAAAATCTTAGTATAACTTATCCCATATAGAAGGTGGTTTAGTTATAATCTTGAGATATCGGTTTGAACCAAATGACCCCTTAGGAGAGGTTTTTGTACAAGCTATTATCAAGTGTCTGCAGAATAGCTAGTTCTTTGAAAGCTCATCTTCCAATTGTACATCTATTCCTGGTTGAGGCATTGTTTGTGATACCATATACATATGTTTATGCGTGTGGATCATAATGTGGATCATTTGGAAAGACAGAAATAGGAGGCCTTTGAAGGGGTGGAGATGAACTTTGCTCGATTGTGGAGTAGTCTTCAATCCCTTATAGTTTTTTTGGTGCACCCAAGTAACACTACTATCGCAGTTGGAATGTTTTCAAGACTTAACCAAATGTAGGATACTTTTCTATATCCAGATAGCCCGGGCTCGAGATGAAGCTAAGCATACACATTAGTCTTGTAAATATTTTGTATCCTCACCAAGATGTGTGTGGTATATTTCTGAGAAAATAGCTCCGGATGGTTTTATTGTCTAGCTACACCTTGGCATGCATAAAAGACAATTAAGTAGCTTTTATTAAGTTTTTTTTTTTTAATTTCTTTTTGTTTTTTTTTTGCATCTTTTGACTTAGGTCGCTATCTTATGATGTTCCTAGTACGCATTAGTAGTACTGCTGAAATTTGAGGTTATGTATTCATATTGAAGTGGACACATGCATGCAGAAAGCATCTTACAACATATGGATGAGGTTACAATTTACCTTTGTCATTTTGTAATGCCTGAAAACATTAAAATAGCCTATCTACCTTCATAAGATATGGTTAAGGGCCGTGTATCCACCCTCCGCGATCCCACTTGTGGAATTACACTGGGTATGTTCTTGTAGAGAAAATTTACATATAAACAAAAGACAAGATATTCATGTATGGTATGCTCAATGCTGTATAATGTCAACTAATATGGGGTTTTCCTTATTCTTTGCAGTGTTGGTTTGTGTGGCTAACCTCTCAAGTTAATGTCCTCCAATCTTTTTGCTTTTGGTATTGGTACCAAAGACGATAAGTATAGATAAAACTGACCGTTGGGAACGTTGACGTTTTACTCTGGTTGATAAGTAAACTATCTTCCTAGTTCCTACGTCTTAGGGGACTTCATAGTTCTGAAACCAGATTTCTTTGCCATAAGCCAGTGATCTCATAGGTCATGTGTTTGAAGACTTGCTCTTTCTTTTTTCGAGTCTTCTACCTCTTCTAGACTCTAGCATGTCTTTTGATAAAATTATTGGGAAGTCCTAATAAAAAGAAAAGTTTATTGTGAACTATCGAGCTTCACACCCTTGCTGGAGTGTTAACTTGGTAGAAATGGATAATCCATCAGATGACTTCTCTGGATATATCATGCAGCTTCCTGACGATTGTTTACTCTTTATTTTCCAACACCTTGACTGTGGATCTGACCGTGAATCGTTTGGTTTAACCTGTCGTCGCTGGCTTCAAATTCAAAATCTAAATAGAAGATCTTTACAGTTCCAATGCTCTTTCACTGTGCTTAATTTTTCATCGCTATCTCAAACTAATACTCAAATCAGTACATTACACTTATATAGGCTTCTGAACCGTTTCCAGAACCTAGAATCATTGTCTCTGTCCGGATGCACTGAGCTTCCAGATTCGGGTTTGTCTTTGTTACCACGTCATGGATCGAAACTGCGAAGTCTTCATCTAGACTGCTGTTTTGGGATAACTGATAGTGGTCTTTCCTGCGTGGCATCTGGCTGTTCTTTGTTGGTAATACTAAGTCTTTACCGGTGTAATGTTACAGATTATGGGTTAGAGGCCTTATCTAATTCTTGTCTGGCTTTAGAAGATCTAAATCTCTCGTATTGCTCTCGAATCTCTGATTATGGCGTAAAAGCTATTTCACAGAACTGCCGTCATCTTAGAGCAATCAGGATATCCTACTGTAGAAATCTAACTGGTGCTGGCTTTAAAGGATGTTCTCAAACTCTGACTCATTTGGAAGCCGATTACTGTAGGCTTGAACCTAATGGAATACGGAGTATCCTAAGTGGAGGTGGTGTTGAATACTTGAGTGTGTCTAACTTGACCTGGTGCATGCGTGTGAATGGTCTGGTAGCTATTAGCGTCGGATTTGCTGCAAAGTTAAGAGTGTTGAATTTCCGTTCCAGCAGAATGATTGGCAATGATTGTATCATGACAATAGCAAAGGGTTGTCCATCGCTTCAGGAATGGAACTTAGCAATATGTCATGAGGTCAAGATAGCAGGTTGGGAATCTATTGCATCACATTGTCATAACTTGAAAACGCTACATGTGAATCGGTGTAGAAATCTTTGTGATCGTGGACTGCAGGCATTGAGGACCGGATGCAAACGTCTCTCAATTCTTTACATCACCAGAAATTCTCAGATCAGTGGTGTAGCGATGGAAATTTTTAAACTTGCTAGAAGTAATGTAGAGGTCAAAGAAGAAGAAGTAATGTGCATTTGCCCTCACGGAGCCTTCAGATTTTAATAGGTGACTATAATCTTCAGGTCTTAAGCTGTCAGGTCTCAGCAGACATTCTGATTTTACAGACTCGGGAGGAGAAACTGTTATCCCAGTCGATCCAATTCGGATTCCCTGGCAAATTTTGGAAGAGAAAATTTCATGTTGTGTATAATATCTTGTAATGTTTTCTTCCATAAGAAAATAAGTGATTCTAATAAATGCATGAACATACAATGAAACAGTTGCTTGGTGCAAATTCCAGAACCCACACTCAAGAGGTATAGCTCTTCATGTGGCATGTAGGCCACAATGCAGAACAATTGTTTGATTCAGGATAAAATGAAAGGATTGGTATATTGAATCATAGGGAACATTATAATTAGTATAATTATCTTCTTATTTATGATTTCTTAAGTATATGTAAGAAAAGGTCAGAAGATTAGCCTGTTCGGAAAAGCTCAATGCTGACTGTCCGTTTTACTACCGGGACAAACGAACTCCTCATATTACTTGAAGGTCCAAAAAAACACTTCTCTACTGACTAATGTACAAGGTGGAAAAAAGGTGAACTAGTTTTACATGTGAAGTTTTCTCTTCTAACATTTGTGTCCATTGTTACCTCTCTATTATTCGACTTAGATCCATTTTATGTTTCTACTATCTCAACATGAGAGAATTCTACTCTGCGTTTTGAGCATCCATGTAAAAAATTTGTCACAGCTTGTCCACTCATCTGTACGTACAACAAATAAGATACTGGTCAAATAAATTGAGAACTTCGGATTTCATGGATTTACACAAATGATGTGACAATGAAACATCTTATCGCCAATCAACGGATCATAAAACATCATTTCCAGAACGATGTTGTTAAGTCTCCAAAACTGACGTGCACATTGATCTATAACAACCTACAAATCCCACACAAACATGGCAGGGGGAGGGGGAAGGGGAGGGAAGATTATTATTCATTTAAATGCAGCAAGTCAATCCAGCAGGGTAGGTAGATTGGTTTTACATGCGAGTACACCACACCAGCATAGCTCTTATCTATACTGTAGCATTCATACAAACTGCAACTTCTTGTTGATGGCTTCCGATGGTAGGTGACATTTGTAAGTCACTACTCTATATCACTGTGCATTATCACCCCACACATCGTTCCATGCAGCACCTGGAGCAGCCTTGGGTCCCTCGATAAAGGTCTGATTACCACGAGGTTGGTGCGGACCAGGAAGTGCATTAGCACCTGGGGGCTGAATTTTAGGCTTTGTTTTGACCCCCAGCAGTCTCAGCACAAATCTTGCCAGCTCTCCATATAATAACCCTGAGCGATCAAACAGCTGTAAAAAATATGTTAATTGGATTTTTATGTCACCATCCTATATACTTTTCCATAAAGTATTTGGGTAGCAAATACAGAACTCCATAAGGTAGTTAAGGAGGTATTGGTTGTTCAAGAACTATTTGGATGCAAGGGATAAATGAAGATATACCTGAAGGAGCGCTGACATGAACATGTGAAATGCCTGGGTATTTTGGTCTATCAACATTGCAACGCGGCCAAAAAAAGTTACAACACCTTGCATCTGCCATCATTAAATAACATAATGTCAAACAATTAGTTATCAACAGAAAAAAGGCATTAATGATGTCTATAGATTATAGACTAAAATACCTACCCGAAGGACAACCTCTCCTCACACCAGAACCTAAAATACGATATGTAGCATCTCCTTGAACTTTTTGTTAATTCAAAGAGACCTGCAAGTTCTTAGATACGTATCGACGAACCTACCAATTGCAGGCTAGAATACCATTGCATCAAATAAGAGAGCTTTCACAATTAATAAAAGCTTCGGGAGGATCTATTTTCATATCAAGTAAAGCTTAGGGAGATGTTATTATCAAAAACATTGGGCTCTACCTATAATTCCTTTTTTTTCATAAACTAAAAGCATCTCATCACAGAAACCAGTGAGCTGCAAGAAGCTTTTGAGATTTCACAATGAGCCTGCTTACATTTCTCCCCTTCCTATGTGATTCTCTCTCTCTCTCTCTCTCTCTCTCTGTATTTTGGAGGCCTTGCTCTATTACCAATTCACTTGGAACTAATTTTAAAGTCTTGGCCAATCCGAAAACAAAAATTCAAAAAGAAAGCCAGCACAGTTTGTACTGGAAGTGCAGGGCAAATGAGGGACTTGTACACATCAAATTCACTTTAAAGTCCCTGAGAAGAAGTAAAGAACAGAAATAAATTTATTTTGTACTGTTAGAGCTTACCACATGCATGAAGGAGACCCAGAAGCCTGGTGGAGAAGGTGGAGCACCATATGGATTATTTGGATCTTGGTCCCCATAGGGTCCCATACCCATGCCGCCCATACCACCCATACCACCCATGCCATAACCTCCCATTGAGCCACCATACCCACTATTGTACATTCCTCCACCATACATGCCACCGCCTGCAAGTCCACCATAACCTCCTCTGTACATACTGTTTCCATACAAACCACTTCCGTATGTGCTTCCATAGCCACCACCATAAGAACCATATGTTCCAGTTCCATATCCAGAATTATAATTCATACCTGTATTAATACCTGCATAATGAACCAATCAAGCAAATAATGAGACTGGGTACTCCATAAAAAAGGACTCAACTCCTCTTACTTCAATTGCAATAACTAACTTCAATTACTGGATCAAAACCTTCAAAGATTGAGAAAGTTTCTTCACCATAAGAGGAAAGGAAAAGAGTATGTCCATAACAACATTTTGATTTGGCTGGGTAAACACACAGATGCCATTCATACTTACAGAGGACAAAGTATAGATGAAGTGGGAATTGGTTGCACATTCATAGACATCTTGTTGCAAATGAATTAAGATCAAGTAGCGCTTGGCTCCTAAAAATGGACACATAAGAAGAGGAGGTATACTGACTAGCAGATGGGATAACAGCTCAACAAAACATTCAATCACAGGTTAAGTTGATTTAATAGGTGCATTAACTAAGATGAATTTCAAAAGAGGAATAAGCTGGAGTACAAACTTAGACAACCTAGTAATTCTTTTTTTAAAAAGAATTTTAAAAAGAAGGCAGTGGGCGTACTTCTAATGTATGGAAGAGAATCAAACAGTATGATAAAACCAGAATATATTTAGGAAGAACTTGCCTAGTTAATAATGGTCTGCATGACATGTCATGTATTGCATTATGATCCTGAAAAATCAAATGCATGCACTCCAAAGCAGAGATCATAATACACATCACTCAATAATCAACCTTTCGATGCTAGGGGACATACATTCAGAACAAACAAGTGGACCTTAAGGATAACTTAGTTGTTATACTAACCAAAAGAGGCTTTTAATGCAAGGTTGGTAGTATTTATAATATCAGGAGTGAACCTTAAGGATAGCTTAGTTGTTATACTAACCAAAAGAGGCTTTTAATGCAAGGTTGGTAGTATTATAATATCAGGAGTGAACCTTAAGGATGTAAAATACAAATAGTTATTTACAAACCACAAAACAGCTGTGCTAGTGAAAAAGGCATCAACAGACGTGTCTGTAATAATGGACTTCAGACAGCCAACCCTCTTGATGGAAAAACAGAACAGGCACAAAAAAAAAAGAGCAAGAGGGAAAATTAACTAAACATCTGCATACCTCCGTATGAGCTACCGTAAGTTTGCTGCTGCTCCCAAGGTCGAGTAGGTACAGGCCTTGCAAGTGTGTTATTATTAGCAGCTGTATTCCTATTAGCAGTCGAAACAATCTCACCAGGCCTGGCTGTTCCGGATGCCTCTACTACGTCACTTGTGTTACCAGCAGAGGGGGGCTTGAAAGGTGCAGGGCCTGAAGAAGACCCAGCTCGTTCCCAGGGTTTTGGGGGTGGGCTACTACCTGCGTGGAAACAAATGTCAAGCCAATAATACGCAAAAGAAAGTAAAAATGAGTTGGTCGAGAGTAAATTGTTTCTTTGAATACAACAAGGGTACTTACTAGCAATGTATACAATTTTGTTTACACCTTTCTCTAATTATTCAAAGACATATCTACTGTGAGAAACCAGTATCATGTTAGATAGCCTTTAAATATATCTAATTAACCTGACCAAATAAATGCATAGCAACTATAATTTTAAACAATAACTTTAACAAAAATATGAAATTCTTTCTACCTAATCATTAATGTATAAAAAAAGGGTGTAAGAAATTGCTCAGTATCAGCTGCTAGGAATAATAGCTACACAGCATGTTTAACGAAGTTGCTTTAATATAACTTTACTACTTGTAATTATCAAATTGTAGGGTAGCCAATCATTTTATCAAGTTGCTTTAATATAACTTTACTACTTGTAATTATCAAATTGTAGGGTAGCCAATCATTTTATCAAATATCAACCGGAAAAGATTTAGTGACTAATGGATGGCATTAGTAGTATTGCATACTACTTTTTCTCTTTGAGCACACAACTCTCTAATTTTCCTCCATGTCAGCTCCATCACTTAATCCTAAACTACCTGTACTCAGCTATATAAATCCTTTATATTTATTCTGCTCTATTCTCGCCATTTCATTCCAATAATCAGTAATTTGACTTCTTGGACGACTCCTAGGAAAACGAAATTTCCCTTGAAAAAACTAGAGGTTTTATCAGAACCATATTAGATACTATAATTATGGGATATGAGATTAACAAGTAAATTCTGCCCACCAGAAAATACAAATGTTGGCATCACAGGCAAATTAAACCGTTAAACGTGTTTGATTGAGCCCATTAAATCCCATACCAATTTTCTGCACTTCAATGCCAAATTAGTTTATTAATCCTGTATCTACTCTGCCTCAATTCAGCTGAAAATAATTCCAATATTAAATAACTGATCTTTTTAAGACAAAATAGATTCCTTCTCAATATTTTTCTTTGTTTTATTTTTAATACATGTGGTGTCCTGACCAGCTTGCACGCACCTCCACTACCTCCCACCAGCAATGAATGGGAAGAAATCAGGGAGTTTTTTGTATCTGTTGGGAACTTAACCCGAGACCTCACTTCAACCACTAGAACACACTCTTGGCTGCTTTTTTCCCTCTTCTTTTTCTTCCCATGACAGTGGCGTCCATGCCAGCATACACACCTCAAATATTCCACCTCATACCTGATATCTCCGACAACACAATTACCAGATAACTCTGCGCTCTTCGATGAGTTTACTATAGAAACTTGCACGGATATAAACGTAATTTAATCAAATAATTGGCACTTGACAAACCCCAAAAATATGCCCTAACAACAATGAAACTCAAAATTGACCACGAGATATCACAATCAAAATCCAAATTCAAATCCCAAACAACAAAACCTTTAGGTGATCTCCTTCAATCTATTCATTGAATTAGTCGCGGTACACGACAAGTAGCCCAAACACTATCTAAAAAAGGCAATTAACAAAAACAAAACTAAATCCGCTGATGAAATAGATCGAAATACAGAGAGATTATACAAACCTGACGGCTGCGGCGGTCCGTTTTCCATCAATCGGATATAGGAGGAAGAAGAAGAGCCGCCGTCGACGACCGCTACGACGGATAGAGAAAGTAGAGAGAGAAAGAAAAAGAGGAATTTGATAAGGGGAAAATATAAGCCTATAAATTTATTAAAAAGCAATTTTATCTTTTCTTTGAAAGTACCAAGAAAATTCCGTTGACGTAGTAATTAACCATTCTACCCTTCTAACCAATAATTATATGGTCGGTGTGGGTCGAATATTACCTCGTAAAAAAATTGCTTACTCTATAGTTCGGTTCGTTGTTCATCAAACCAAACATTTAAAATGTTATTAAACAAAAATAAATAGTAAAATCTAATCAAACATTGTATCTATCATACAATGGAGTATAATATAATACAATACATTATGAAATAATTACTAACAATGATCCAAACAAAGTGTAAGTATGTCATGAGTTACTTCAATGTTATAACATCAGGAAATCAAACACTGGTTCGGGACATGCGTATTATCATCTCTCTTTAGCTATTAGTTTTCTTTCTCTAAAAATAATAAATGCGTTATAAAGTAACTAGCTAACAAATTAATATTAATAAACTAAATTAAAAATAAGAACAAACAAAGAGAGAGTATAATAATATATTCCAATATTTTTTTTAATATCTTTGTAAAGAACACAATGGCTATTTATAGCCAATAGAAAAATATAAATTAAACATTTGGTCATTGATAAGCTATCCAGTTGGCCAAGTGATTACACCTCAAACATGGGTGACCCACATGTCATCATATTAATAAGCTACCCAAAGGATGACTCACATGACATTTATTTAATTTTATTACAACAAAAAAAACATACTCTCTTTGTCCCTATTTACTTGTCCATGTATCCTTTTATATCAGTCCTTATTTACTTGTCCATTTTAATAAATAAAAAAAGGACAACAACTTTTTTCATAATATGTCTTTATTTAATTTTAGAAACATATTAATTTCTTATTTGAGTGTTTGAATTATGTTTTACTTTAATTTAACACTTTTCTTAGATCAATATAGTATTTTGGAACTTGCTTGAATTATTTAGAATCCATTAATTCAAGTGAGTTTTGGACATAAATTCACACCGGAGATATTATATATTTTTTCTAATGCGGATAAATTTACATAGATATTATACGATGCTTGACCTTGTATGGCATTGTGTGATATGGTCCATTTTTGGTGGCGGTGTTTACCTTATTGTCATTCTATATGTGATGTGATCATGGACTTGGAGGCAATTGTGTTATGAATGTGTGTTTATGATGATCACACAATGTGAAGTATTATGCCTAGCCTTCAATATTAGTTCATGATCTAGGTTATATTGATGATGCTTTCTATATGTAACTGAAGATGTTAGGGTGGCACTGAAATGCGATCACAATAATTTGTTGGGCATCATTATTGCGAGCACCCATGTTATATGTACATAAAAGGCTTGGGACTATTTTTCATAGATGGGTAGACAATATCGAGATTGCAATGAATAATCTAGAACAATATAAAAGGAGAAAATTGAGATTTAAGTTTAAACAACTTAAGAATAACGATTTTAAATAAACTTATTTATCAAGAAAATATTGAGTGAGCATTTCAAATACATAGTTGATATATGCCGTTAAATTCTGAAATTATTATGTCAAAAAGCATGATCAATTAAATATGTGATATTTAAGTATTTTAATAAAAACTGAAGAGAGTGTAATATAAGAAGTTGAATATCAAATTAAAGTCAAACTAACAATTATATTTATTACACATTTAGTCTCTTGTAATTATATGAATAATTCAAAAATGTGATTTATTTTAGAAATTAACAACAAAACATGAAGAAAACTTTTTTGATTGAACTTGACTTTGACCTAATTAAGAAAATAGATTAACATTAGTCTATTTGTCTAACATTATAGAGTATTAACTAGATCAAGTACATGATGGAATTATTGGAGTGTGAAGATTAAAGTAACTTCTAATCAAGGTAAGTTAGAATTTTGATCCAAATAAGAGAATATATACATATATATGATACAATATAAATGAGATGTTAATTGACGAGCATATATATGAAATATCTTACTCAAAATTAACACATAAAACATAATTAATATTGATATAACATTTTACACATTTGTAATTGTCGTGACTATTTTAACATTATCACAATGATATAGTGCTAAAAATGCTAGTTTAATATTATGATCCATGTGCTTGTGTTATTATTAATTACATAAATAGCTCATTAGTCATGAGATGTATACATTTTTTTAAACTTATTTGCATGTGTAATCCACGTATTTGCAATTGATATGAGTTTACGAGTCTATAATATATATATTTAATTACTTAGAAGTCATAACTTATAGAATCTAGTACTTTGATTATGGCATGCAAACGTGAATTTATTTCTAATGAATCATTGTATAATTTGAGTATTTGGAGCAATATGTGCACATGATTATTGACCAAAATAATGATGATTTAAAAGAAAGATTTAAATTTTTTCATACATCTCTAATTTTTATATGTAATTGTGCATAGCTTAATATGTTATATTTGTATATTTACTATTTTATGATATCATAAGATTCACTTTTGTTTAGATTATATTAATATTACATAGGCTAGTTAAGTGAATATTATCAAATATACATTACCACCAATTCAATTTAGTAGATGGAAACTGGTGATATTTTTTATTTGATAAGTATTGATTACTCATACTATAATTATTATATTTCTATGTTAATTATAACCCTAAAATATGTAATCCTCATAAGTTGGTCTAGGTTAACCTGTTGGAAACAATTATGGTTAAAAATTAGGGCTAATTTGCAATGCTTTGAAGTTTTTCTTATTTTTAAATGATATTTGTATTAAGACAAATATAATGTTACTATAAATGTTCATGACTTATAAAATCTTTTTTAGGAGCGTTTCAAACTTTTCATGTTATGTTGATATAAATGTTTTTAATACAAATTTCTACTTTCGAACTCGACTATACTATTTCAATAAATATTTTTTAAAAAATTGTTATAAAGTTCACTTAATAAATTTGAATTCAATCTCATCGTATATTAGATAAATTCAAACATGATAAGATAATATCAATGTCTTCTGTTTTCGCAAATTTTATTTAATAACGAATAATATTTAGTAGGATTGTGTAAATCAATATCAATATAAATATATGTACTTATTTTTCACGCAATGGTGATATTTTAAAGAATATGACATAGATAGAAGTGATAACTGCAGTTTCAACTATTTTATTGGAATATATAAAAAAAAATCAATGTCATATTTTGATGCAACAATATACATTTACGTGTCAAACTTCAAGATTTAATCTTGATCGGGCGTCATAGCATATGATTGTTCTACAATCTCTTTGTTACAATCCTGATCCGTCATGAGTGAATCATTTGGTGGAGCAACCAACTACCAATCCAAACTCAACCCATCAAATAAATTTAAAAACAAAATCATGAAATAGCCGTTTGAATATGCTCCATTCTCAATAAATATAGTATCAATACGCAATCACAATATATTGATAGAATCATTAGCTAGTTTTAGTAATATGAATAGACAATAATAATTTAGTAAGCAAATAATACAAAAACAGTATGTGTGTGTATATATATATATATATATATATATATATATATATATAACTCCATGTAAAAATTTACAGTTTAAGAGTATTTATATACTTCGATATATAAGTAGTAAATATATGCTGTATTTGTCCAATTTTAGTTGTTATAGTTTTCATTTATAGAGTCAACGATAATAGTACTGACTAACATTTTATATTATATTTTTTCATCATATTGAGATGTAAAAATGTAATTTATAGTACTTTTCGTATAATTTTTGAATATCTAAATTTTTTTAAAAAATACAAAATCAATATATTCTAATTTGACTTAAAAAATTAATTAAATTGACTTTTAAAAAATATAATACGATAATTAGAAGTACAGATGAAGTATCATATATTTTGCAAACATACATATACCATTTTAATCACATATATTTATCATAACATAATGTATATGTTTTATAAATATTAACGTGATATACACATGCAATGCAATAACATGCCTAAACTAGTACTTATATATAATTTTTAATTTAATTTTTACTATTTTATATCTTCATTCCTCTCAATTTATGTAACTCTTTTCAAATTTTGAGATTCAAACAAATCTATTTTTTACCGTAAATTTTTTTATATATTTTTTAATTATTTTGAATTGTCAATTATTATGACTCATAATACTTTTTATATAATTTAAAAATATATAAATTTCATTTTATAAAAATCAAAAATTTTACAAGTAAATTTTCGATTAAACTTTAATTCTCGAAAAAAGAAAAATGTCAGGTATCCCATAAAAGTACTCCCACATGTCACGTTGAAAATGAAGCCACTCAAAAACGGGTCGGGTCTACCGAAGTTTTAAGGGTTTTATTTCTTTCTGTATTTAGGCGAAGGGTTTTACTACTTCTCTTACTCTACTGAGCTTTTCTTCCTTTATAGCCGCAGTCAGGAGGAAGAAGAAGGAAAACAGAATCAAATTTCTTCCTTCTTTTTGTTTATTAATTTATTTTTGTGCAATGGCTACTCTCATTCCCCCGTCAGTTATAGTTCCACCGGCGAATTCAAAGTCGGCGGCTGTCGAATCGGAGAAAGAGAAAGTTGATTACCTGAACTTGCCTTGTCCAATTCCTTATGAAGAAATCCATCGCGAAGCTCTCAGTTAGTATTTTCATCCTTTTACTTCGCCTTTGATCATTTGTTGCTATTAAGTTTTAATGAATTCGGTTTTGATTGGAGATAAATGGATGTATTTGATTTATAAGGATGTGGCGGTATAGTTGAAATGGTTTGGAATAGGGTGGATTAGATGTAGAGGATTTATGTAACCGGATCCTGTAATTGAGAAGCTTTCAGTTTGTATTGTTGCTATCGTTTACTTCGCCTCTGATCAATTGTTGCTTTAAGTTAAATGAATTTGGTGTGAGTTGAGTGAAATGGATGTATATGATTTATAAGGATATGGCGGTATAGTTGGAATGGTTTGGAATAGTGTGGATTAGATGTTGATGATTTATGTAACTGGATCCTGTAATTGAGAAGCTCTCAGTTAGTATTGTTGTCCTTTTACTTCGCCTCTGATCAATTGTTGCTTTAAATTTTAATGAATTCGGTTTGAGTAGAGAGAAATGAATGGATAGGATTTATAAAGATGTCGTGGTGTAGTTGAAATGGTTCGGAATAGAGTGGATTAGATGTTGAAGATTTATGTAGCCGGATCCTGTAATTGAGAAGCTCTCAGTTAGTATTATTATCATATACTTCTCGCTTATGATCAGTTGTTGCTTTTAAAGCTTAATGAAGTTAGTTTTGTTTAGAGAGAAATGGATGTATAGGGTTTATAAGGATGTGTCGGTATAGTTGAAATGGTTCGGAATAGAGTGGATTAAATATAGAAGATTTATGTAGCTGGATCCTTAATTGAGAAGCTCTCAGTTAGTATTATTATCATTTATTTCTCGCCTATGATCCACTGTTGCTTTTAAATTTAATGTAATTGATTTGAGTAGAGTGAAATGGATATTTATGATTAAAAGGGATGTGGCGGTATAGTTGAGATGGTTCGAAATAGGGTGGATTAGGTGTAAAAGGTTTAGGTATCCTGTAATTGAGAAGCTCTCAGGTAGTATTGCTATCATTTACTTCTCGCCTATGATCAGTTGTTGCTTTTAAGATTTAATGAAACTGGTTTGAGTAGAGTGGGATGTATGTATATGATTTATAAGGATGTGGCGGTAAATGGTTTGGAATTGAGTGGATTAGATGTAGAAGATTTATGTAGCCGGATCCTGTAATTGAGAAGCTCTCAGTTGTTTGTAGATTGCTTTGCGTGTTGTAAGAATTGAGATGTGATTTAAGTATGGAGTTTTAACTTTTAATGTTATGTTGCCTCTAATAGTTAGGGATATGGTGCAAGTCTGTAAGAGATATACTAATGATATTTGTCTAATTGACAAAATTACTGACACGTCGATCGGAAGCTGGAAATGTAGGATGGGAAGTTTAAATTCATATATGTATGGTAAATATAACTTGCATAAGAAGGAAGGTGATGCAAGAAGACACACTCTAGACATCTAGACTTTTAGGTGAATGACAAGATAGAACAAGATATTAGATAACTAAAATAAATGTAAAAGATTTATGTAAAGGATCCTGTAATTGAGTAATAGTTGATTTTCTGTTATCTGCAGATTGGGTTTCTTTGCGTTTCTAAAAATTGAAATGTGTTTTGAAGTATGGAGTTTTAACTTTTAATATCATGTCGCCTCCGTTGGTGTAGGAATTAGGTTTCATGGTGCAATTCTGCAAGATATATACAAACGCTATTGTCTTATTGACAAAATGACTGACAAGTGGATAAAAAAAGTTGGAATTGTAGGATGGGAAGTGAAGCCATAAACCATATATGTATCCTAAATATAACGTGCATAAAAAGGAAAGTGATGCGAGAATGACACAATCTAGACATCTAGATTTAGTCTTCTGGGTAATGACAAGATAGAATAAGATATATGATAACTAAAATAGATGTAGAAGATTTATGTAGCGGATCTTGTAATTGATCAGTATTTCATTTCTTGTTGTCTGCAGATTGCTTTAGCGTATTCTAAGAATTGAAAATGTGATTTTAAGTATGGAGTTTTGACTTATAATATTATGTCGCATCCAATGGTGTAGCTATTAGGTTTCATGGTGCTAGCCTGCAAGATATGTACAAATGAAATTGTCTTATTGACAAAGTGACAGACAAGTGGATTGAAAAAGTTGGAATTGTAGGATGGGAAGTTAAATCAAATCGTAAAGGATAACTTGCATAAGAAGGAAGGTGATGTGAGAACAACACAATCTAGATATTTAGATTTAGTCTTCTAGGCAAATTACATAATATAATAAGATATAAGATAACTAAAATAGAGGACTCTTACAAGCGTGTAATGCGGCAAGGAGAAACCTAACAAAATGAAAATTAGTTTTGTAGAGTGGTTGTAGATTTTGAGAGGAACAATGTTATATGATAGTAAATGTTGAGTCTACAAGGCCACATATATCCTAAGATCAATGTTACTATAATCTAGATGTTAAAATGAATGTGTAGTTGTAGAAGAGCTTTTGAAAGGAAAGAGCATGATTTCGTACATTCGAGGAACAATTTATATGATGGTGAATGGGTCTAAGGGGCCATGTATATCCTAAAATCAGTGTCTCTAAAATCTAGATGTTTAAATTAATGTGAAGTCGTAGAAGAGCTTTTGAAAGGAAGGAACTTGATTCCATACATCCAAGGACTAATTTCATAAATGTTTTGTCTATTTGGTGCACTTGAGGTTCTTATATCATATGTTTTTGTTGATTCTCTCTCCCCTCTCTCTCTCTCTCTCTCTCTCTCTCTTTCTCTCTTTTTTTTTTTTTTGTATAGCTCTTGCACAAGGGAGCTTTTATCAACAAAATTATACTGTACTTGATATAAGAAAATAGATTAGGAGTGATCATGTCCTATAGAGGATAAAATTAGCACATGTAGAATGCCGAAGTAAGGCCGTCTATGATTGTATGACACTATTTTTTAAGGGAGAATAATAAGTTTGTAGTGCTCATTGGGGTGAATCCAGAATTCCAATTTTTTGGTGATGTGAAGTTGCCACACATGGCAGTTGATGTTTCTTTTTTCTTGCATATTCCCATTTTTGCCCCCAACTCTTATTTCTAAGTCCGTTCCCACCCGGGCCTCTGTAATTGGTGTAACCTAATAGTAGCTTTGTATGAATCTCTTCTTGCCACTTATTAGATTACCTTTTATTTAATACTCCCTCCGTTTTAAATTAATAGTGACTTCAACTCAAAAAAATTAACCCTAAATATTTTCTAGTATAAAAAATTAAAGTATGCAAGCATTTCAACTGTACCCTGATAGTTCTTTTTCTGTTTAATATTGTTCAATTCTCAAAAACTTCTAATAAACAGGGTAACTCAAGAGGTAATACCCTGTTTTTATAATGTTTCTTATTGGGCATGAAAAAAGCTAAAACAATGATGAAATGGGATGGATAGGGTATTTTAAGGGGCGTGTAAAGTAAACATGACAAGTTAAATGGACTGAATGGAGTACATCATTAATGTACTTCAATTATTATTTATTAGTATCCTTGTAAGATCGTTATTAAGTTATAATGTATGTGAAGGCTCTAAATTTAAGTTATAACTATTATAATATACATTTACAATCATTGAACTTGTAACAGATGATTCTATACAACATACCTAGTGTATACAACATGGTACCTAAGTATTATGTGAAATACAATGTTACCAGTTTAAAATTAAAAAAACATACCCAGTGTAATCTGTAATCGACAAAGGGGGTCGGGGGTAAATTATATATGATCCTAAACAACAGCGATATATCCAATGTTACAACAAATGAATTTTGCAAAAACTCTTGGCACATGAAATAATGAGTGAAATTAAAACATAATAAATATTGAAATAAAATTTATTTCTATCTATAACTAAGAAATTACATGCTCACAAATTCATAGAAATACGAACAATTTTTATTTATGATCTTCATTGAATTATAAGAAGATCAAATTATAATTTTTTTACATATTTTAAATCAGGTTATTTAATGAAATATCGAATCACTTGTTACATTTTGATATTTTCTAGTTCTCCGGCCAAATTTACTTCCTCATAAATAATTTTTCATTTAAAGTTATCTAATTATGTGATTAAGAATTTTGACAATTATGAAGACTTATCAACTAGATATGTTTGACCTGCCATTAGATTATATTAGTTATAAAGTAAAAATATGGTACAAATTGTACTTCTTTAATTAAAATTACTACTATATTTTGAGTTTGGGTCTGGGGCTTTAGGCTTAGCACGACCCCCATGGAACTAGTATAGAACTACATATGACAATCTGATGATGGAAGATAATAAAGAGAAGATGAGATTAGCTTGCCCCCACAAGGATGATACACAGAAATTGAGAATAAAGAAGATGAGATAGACCTAAAACTACATGGACAGAAGTTGTATCACAACACGTACAATCTCTCATAATCATGTGAGCTAAGAATAGAACACAATGGAAGTGAGGATCCATATATGCGATAACACTAGTTGGGACTAAGGCATAGTTATTGTTGTTACACTTACATTAGGTGTTTTTTTCAGTATTCATTGTATTCTAGTTAGATATTTATAGAGGTATATGTATAAGATTTGGAAAAATTGTTTTATATTTAGTATGGAATGAAATGGGCTTGCATAGAGAGCAAAATGGATAGAAAGGATTCATACATCTGACCCAACTGGTTTGAGATTGTGTATAGTTGTGTGTTTGTTGTGAATGCTCTAGGTTTAGCAAGAAATACTGCCTCTACATTCTAATTCAACCTTGCATTTGGGAAAAGAGGGTGTGCTAATAGTTGTTCGATTCATTGTGTGTAGATGTAAAGTTGTGTCCAGTAGTTCTTCTTTATCAAAACCTGGAGAGCTGGTTGTTGAAACCACTATAAAGTTAAATTACTGCAGTGCTTCTACTGCAGTTATAGTGTTTCCTTTCATGTTCATATGTAGTCAGCTTTGGTGCTCTTAAATGTGACACTCCTATATAATTGTTGTTGTTCTAGTGAAGGAAATAACTAATTCATGTCTCTATTGGCAGTGTCTTTAAAGCCCGAGCTTTTTGAAGGACTGCGTTTTGATTTTACCAGAGGACTTAATCAGAGATTTTCACTGAGTCATAGGTAGATTTTATATACTTCACCACTATCTTATTTGTAGCTATGTTCCTCCGTTGCTTGAGGGGAAGAGCTGTTCTCTTAGTTGATAACAAATGTGTTCTTACCTTTTATCAGTGTTTTTATGGGGCCTACAGAACTTCCTACTCAGTCTGCTGACATCGTCAAAATACCAACTGCGCACTATGAGTTTGGTGCCAACTTTATAGATCCACAGGTCTGTAGTTGAATTTTATTTTTCTAAGTGGCTGAACTCATTGAGGATCAAATAGCAGCGACAATGACATCCTACTAATGCTACAGATGATGCTTATTGGGAGAGTAATGACAGATGGTAGGGTGAATGCTAGGGTGAAGTGCGATTTGTCTGAGAATCTTTCATTGAAAGCCAATGGTCAGGTATTAAATGATATCTGCAACTGTTGCTTTCCCTTCCATAATTATGTGGAGCGACTGTATGTCTCATAATTACTATCTTCTTAACAGCTGACTGGTGAACCACACATGTCACATGGCATGGTTAATTTTGATTACAAGGTAATTATTCTCTGTTTATGGAAGGATATTCTTGCATATAATTCATTAGATTTAATTGATCTATCCAGGCTATTCTGGTCACTCTTCCTATTTCATTTAAGTTGTACTATTCTCATACTATGTGCAGGCCATTTGACTTGGGAATAATGATTGTTGTATATTTTTGTTGTTGTTGTTTATAAGGGTAAAGACTACAGGACCCAATTTCAACTTGGCAATGGTGCATTACTTGGAGCCAGCTACATCCAGGTATTGTTACTCATCATTGCTGTCAATACTTATTTTTCTTCAATATTTCCATCATGACGTTCGACTGGCATTTTCTCCCTAACTGTTATAGAAAACGTTTTCTTGAGATGAGGGTCTATCGGAAACAACCTCTCTACCCCACAAAGATAGGGATAAGGTCTGCGTGCACCACTTCATCCTCCCCAGGCCCCACTTGTGGGGATATAGCAAGTTTGTCAGAAAGGAAATGACCTTTTCTCAGTCCATTATGTATATGAACTGTTATAATGCATCAGACATTTATGTCCTCAAATTACACGAGGTATCGTAAAGTTTCAAAGGTTCAGTAAATTTTGTCTTACTTGATACGATGAGTTGGAATAGTGTATTATCACTTACAAGTATGCGTTTTTAGGTTTAAAATGAGAAGATAATAATGTGTGACATTGTGCTATTAACTGGAATTAAAAGCCTAGTGAGTGGGAGAGAGAGCAAAGGGAACCATTAGGAGTTGTTATAGCATCAATATGAGATCAATCGTAATGTAGTTTGTGAAAAGTCAGATTACTTAATTGGATTAAATGCTAAGAAGAGAAGAAGACACTAGTGATTAATGTGGGTCACATTCTCTAACAACTCCTTGATTACTTAGAAAATACTTTTTAAGTGTTACTTTACTAATTATTAGCTTTACCTCATCCTGTTCCCTCAACCCCTGATGACAAGAAGGGACTGCCAACCACTCTGTACTGCTACTCCCTTTGGCCACAAAATGTGCTCTTTGACAGGAACAGTGTCACGCAACTCAATCTGCATCAACTACATACCCATTACTTTACAAAAGTAAAACATTTCCAATTTAAAGGAAACCTCCATTATTTAACTTCTCACCAGAACGATCAACTGAAACAGTAGACAATTTCCACCATCATTTACTATTTAAGCTAGCCAATGAGTAGCTGTAATTGTGACATCCGTTTGATGCCATTGTTTTGGTAAGAAACGTCATGAGTTCAAGTTTGTCATTTGCACTTCTTTCTGGACAGTAATGAGGGATCAATTGAAATCAACTAAAATTGTTTGTTTTGTGAGACTATGCATTCAAGATGTGTTTGGGGGTACATAAAGGATCCTTTTCTATCAATTGTATCCTAGCGAAGTTTTCTAGGTGGGGTTTCATTTGATTTATTGTGGATTGGATGATGGAAAACCAAGCAAAGCGCGAAGAGTGGTGTGGTAGACACATGGTTTTGGGTGTGAACGAGCATTATGGATAGTGGTGGTTAGGCATATACGTGGTTTATTTTTTTGTAATTGAGAGTTTGTTTGATGAGGTCATCCCTTGGTGGAAGACTTCAACGTGGAGATTCCTTGTTCATAGTTGTCGGATTAGTTGTCTTAACGCTGCATGGTCTATTTGTGTCAGCGGGAGGAAAGATCTGAATAGACTAGGAAAGTATGGCAAGGATACTGCAGATATAAGCCCCTTTTAAAGAGGATGGGGCCTCCCCTATGTCTTTGATGGTTGGTAACTTGGATTACTCTAATTTAAATGTCCCTACTCACGTTGGCTCATTTTGCTGGAAAATGTTTTGGAATTAAAAGATGAATTCTTTAAATAATTGGGCTCAATGTGTATAGGTGAGCTTCTACAGGTACCATTGCTTTATGCTCTTCTTTATGGCAACTTCCATATTATCAATAGTTATAAAAGGACCTTCTTATAAAAGGTTTCTATTAGTAATTTGCTACTTGGGGTTTTGTTCCTTGGTGGCAGCTCGACTACAAAGTACAAACTCAGTGTCATACTCTATAAATTGGAGAGTTGAGACAGTAATGGACTTTACTTTCTGAAAAAGAGTGGAAATTGCAAATGTTATAGCAATTTATTTTTTCGCTTTTGTCCTTTCGCGCTGTGGGCATATCTGATTAGTTGGTTTGATATCATCTACCACCTATTGGTCAATCATGGATTCCTTGTGGTTCGTATTAAGTACCAGAGAATGAGTAAACTGTCCTTATTGAGGGTCAATATCATATGGAGATGAATTGTGTGGTATTATCTTTTTAGCTTTGCTAACTGAACCTTTATGTGCTCTTGCAGAGTGTCGGTCCACATTTTTCTCTGGGTGGGGAAGTGTTCTGGGCTGGTCAGCATCGGAAATCTGGCATTGGTTATGCTGCTCGCTACAACACAGATAAAATGGTATGCTGCCTATTACTAGATGTTAGATAATTTTTTATCTCGATTCGAGGCATTATAATATTTGTTCAAAAGAATGACTTGTTTGTGATTGAGTTGTAGTTGTAATTACTGTTATTGTGTTGGTAATACACGGCAGCAGCTTGAATTTCATTGCTGTTTTACAATTAGTTCTTTTTGGTACTTGCTAATTATTTCAGTTGATTGAGAAGACTTCTATTTAACTTCAGTTGAAGTCCTTCCGGAAAACTAATATGTATCATGCCCCAGTTAGACATTTGATTGATTGCTTTGTCTGAGTAAGTTTTTTCAGTAGCTATAACATCAAGGGCAGTGTCATTATTCTCCTTCATCTCTTGTATGAATAGCTCTAGAATAAAATTGAATTGCAGGTCGGTCTTCCAGACGCAAAAGGATTTTTATTATATCGTTTTGACTTGGTATTTTAATATTATGTCAAACAGGAACATCAAAATATTCACGTTTCACGTTTCTGAGTATAAACCCTCCCAAAGAGAAAACATATCTATTATATTTTCTTTTCACTAGCATTAATTTCTTGTAGTTGTCTTTTTTGTAGGTGTCTTTCATCTTTCCAGTTTTTTTTAAAATGATTTTCACATAATTCAGTGTTTGTTAATTTATCTGCAGGTTGCTGCAGGGCAAGTTGCTAGTACTGGAATGGTTGCACTGAGTTATGTTCAGAAAATTTCTGATAAGGTTGTCAGAGTCACTAGTATCTTAACAATTGCATTTTGTGACTGGTTTTCTTGAACTCTTTTCTTCCATGCAGGTGTCTCTAGCATCAGATTTTATGTACAACTACATGTCAAGAGATGTAACAGCAAGCTTTGGTTATGATTACATCCTTCGGCAGGTAACCTTTTGTTGTAAATTCTTTCCGAAAATCTAGCTTGATTTCCTGCAGGCTACTGTTTGTCTTTCGTACTTAAACTCCTCTGCATTCCAGCAGTTTGCAGTTCCTGTTGGCTTTGAGAGACCCTTACTCGATGAAGGGTGTAGTTTCTTCCTAGTTTCTAACCTGCTGCTACTGTCCTGAATCTAGTGAAAAATGAACGCTTCAAATTTAATATCTCAATATTGGCCTTGTATCTTTTTCAAAATGATTGATGCAGACTCTCCAATAGATCATTTCTTACCTTGGCCCGTAGGTTAGACACCTTGCCTTAGGTTTCGACACCTTGATGGTAGAACCATTCTAGCATTATAATCAGTGTTGTGAAAAGCGTAGAAAAGCGCGCTTCAAAGCGAGGCGACCCTTGTGCGCTTTTTTATCTTGAGGCGAGGCGATCTGAAAAAAGCTCTCCCTTCAGATGAAGAAGCGAGAAGCGACCCTAAGGCAAAAGCGCAATAAAGCGCGCTTTTTATAAAAAAAAGCGACAATTAGGGTTTTTAAAAAAAATTTAGGTTTTTTTTAAAAAAAACTGACATATAACCTTCTCTCTCCTCACGACTCTTCTTTCGCGACTCTTTCCCTTCTTTTCTCCTCGCGGCTCTTCTTTCACAATACTTCTTTCCCTGCTTTCTCTCCTGACGATCTCGACTGAGGCTGCCTCTCTCTTCAACCTCAACCGCGACTGCATGTAACTTTTTGTTCATCTCTTTTTTAGCTAATGTTTGTTAGTTCATCTCTATGAGTTTCTTTTCTCCTGAAATATACAATCTTCGCCTGTGCTTCATCTCTTCATCTCTCTGAGTTTCGACTACTCTAGTTTTTTCTTCTTCTTCTCTTCTTTTCTTCATCTCTGCTGCCTGCTCTGTTTCTAATTACTGACTGCTGCCTCCTCTGTTTGTTTTTCAATTCTTTTGCTTTTTATTTTATTTTATTTTATTTTGTGATCAGTCTAGCAGCCTTGTTGAAGAATAGGAGTTTGAATCTTTGTGATTTAATTATGTTTTTGATTTTTTGCTTGATATGTTATGACTTATGAGTATTTTTGCCTATGTAATTTCTTTCAATCTAAGACTATATTACCTCTATTTAGTTATTTAATATTTTTTTATTTTTATACTAAATGTCGCTTTTTTAAAAAAAAGCGCTAGCTTCGCTTCACGCTTCTCGCTTCCCAAAACACTGATTATAATTCAGTTTATCTTAAAGACCGATTACCACGTCTTCCATGTGTATTGCATGGACCGACTTGGTGTGTGCCCATGAGTCCATATATTTGTAGCAGCCTGCAGCCCTTCGTTCTTGCTTCCTGATTTATAACTCTTTCTTCAGCTAAGATATATGTACTAGTGGTTTTAATTTTGTATTCTCTTTCATATCTTTCTGCTATGTGACATCTCATTTCTTTTTGTGATGTGACATCTTGTTTCTGTAGTGTTAAGAGTTTCAGAATACTGAACCCTGTTAGGAATCCGATGCACCTAAGTGTGGTAAGGTAGATAGTTAGGAGTCTTGTGTAGAGAATCATCTCTGCTTAGATTTTCTACTCTTTGGGATATCACATGTGTATGGGGTGTTCTCCCCGAAGTGTTATACAAGGTAAATTGACCTAAATACCGTGACTCCTAATTATGAGAGAGTTGGGGAAATTTGGTGCTATTAACCTAAATGTGTAAAATGAGATGTGAGAAGTGAGACTGAGATGATATGGGCATGTGGGGAGGAGGTGCACGGATGCGTCAGTTAGTAGGTGTGAGAGATTGGCTATAACAAAAGTTAGGATAGGTAGAGGTATGCCAAAAAAGAGCTGGGTGAGGTGATCGAACATGACTTGGCACAAATTCAGTTTATTGAGGACATGACCTTAGATAGGAAAGTATGGAAGTCTAGAATTAGGATAGAAGGTTAGTAGGTAGGCGAATGTTGTTGCACCTTATGTGGTAGAGGGAAGGGCCTTGTGGTGTTATTTGGTAAGTTCATAGTTCCTTATTCTTCTATTTGTATTACTATCTATTGTTGCATTTACTTTTTATCTGGCTATTTGGTTGTCGTATTTTCTTGGCCATCATGCTTTGATGAGCTGAGCGTGTATTAGAAACAATCTCTCTATTTTACAATGGTAGGACTAAGGTCTGGGTACATCCTAGCCTTCCTAGATTCCACTTGTGAGATTACACGGGGTATGTTGTTGTTGTTGGATAACTGTGGTGTCGGGGTCAACTTGTGCGCACCTCGACTAATTCGAATGTGTACCGACTACCTCCGACCAATACATGTACCGAGTAATCCTGTCCCACCTAGGTTTATTAGATGGATGGGAGAAATCAACTAGTGTTTTTTCCTCTTGCTGATATCTGAACAGTGATTCCTCAATCGTCATGGTTCTCAAATTACTTCATTGACTATACTAGGTCACCCTTGGGTGCAAAGACATGTAGAAACTTTTTGTGGGCTGCTGTTATGCGTTTTGCAAGGGTTATGATTTATGAAAGCTCATTAAGTTGATCTTATATTTGTGACTGCATTGCGACCATGTTGGGACATCTAATCAACCTTTCTCATTCACTTTAATGTTTACTGAATCAACATTATGCGTGCATCACAGTGCCGTCTCAGAGGGAAGATTGATTCCAATGGTTGTGTAGCTGCTTTCTTGGAAGAGCGCTTGAACATGGGTCTTAATTTCATTCTTTCAGCTGAGGTAAGTGGCATATGGATTTTACCTATTCTTGTTTTATTTATTTTCCTTCGGATAACCGTGAAATTTCTTAAGGCAGCTAGTGCATGGATTGGAACTCTTATATTAGGGGCGGAGCACCCCTCTTATCTATTTCCCTCCTCCATGCTTATACTTGTTGGAATCCGATCTCACAGTTTGGTAGAATGACTTTCATTGGTTTCCTAACGGTTTTCCTTGTCACTTTTTCAGGTCGATCACAAAAAGAAAGACTACAAGTTCGGTTTTGGACTCACAGTCGGAGAATAGAGGGCAGCTTAAACAGGGATTAGGTATTAGCATATGAGCACAAGATTAAAATTGAAAGCATCTTGACAAGTGATGCTTTTTCTCAGCGATAAAAGAATCGAAACATCAGTTTTGTATTTTTATCGAGCGACATTGGTTCTGAACCATACATTTCATCTACTGGTGCAACTAGTCACTGATAGCTGATATTGCAATTTCGGTAAATTCTTTACAGTTTAGAATTGTAGAGTTTACTTTATTTTGATAAAGAGATCTACCATTCTCATTTTACTGGATGCTATGTGCTTAATAATTCTATGGTTAAAATTTAATGTAAGAGCAGAGATTTTGAAGATGTTTGAATACCTGCTATCTGAAAACAAAGGGAAGTCATAGTTTAGACTTCAACAGAGGTGACATTTAGTAATTTTCTTCGTCTAGTATTTGTGATGGTGGGAGATAGCAGGCGTCTAGCGAAATAGTTGAATGGTTCAGATACAATTCTTATAAAAAGAAAGTGTCAATCATTTATGTCTGTTTCAAATCAGTTAGAATCGATTATATGAATTTTCTATAGTTAATTTCTGAATCTCTTGAGATAATGTAGTCGGTGTAATACTATATAGCATGGGGAATTATCAAGATGGTAGAATTAGGTAGATGCTTAAGCTTTTATCAAATTTTTAAGGATATGTTGCCCAGAAATAGTATGTGATTTCTTTCCATTTATTTTAGTTTTTACAGATAAAATTATCTAGTATTTATTGCGAGGAGGAAACTAAGTATGCAATAATTGGTTCGAATATCATGGGTTATCAAAAAGGATAGTGATAAATAATAAAGGACGAAGCAATTGCAACAAATGGATATGATTCAATTGCATACATTATGACATAGAACATGCACGTGTTCTTTAATTTGATTTAAGTTGAAATCTATATCATTTAATTTTTAAATATGCATAACTCTTGGATAATGGGCGAAAGCTCGATCCAGCAATATCGCGTGAGTAAAGAAGGGCAATGCCGCTTGTACAGCTCTTTCGTCGAGTGCGCGATCATGACAGGACTAAGTATTAAATTATATATGTGTGCATGTGTTCTACGTAACACATACAAATCGATTCGAAAAACTCCGAAAAGATAATAAAAGTTTTAATTTAGTACTATTGCTTTCTTGCATTTTGAATTTACTTTGTTTTTTCATTCCTCTACCTCATATTTTTAAAATTTATTTACTTACACGACCATCTTAAGGGATTATGGTGTTCGATTTTGGAGGATATAGAAAATTCATACTTTTATATTCTTATAGAATTTCAATATTATAAAATGACAAGAGTTTAATTTTTAAAATACAAATGATTGTTCGATTACTAGTTAGAAAGAGAATTATTCATGCATTAAAGAATTAATATTTCAATATCATATTTGATTTTAGTGGCTTTATCCAAAATTTAGCACACTACTAGTATGTTTAGTTAAGTTTTGAGGAAGTAGAGAAGTGTTTATTATTATTATTTTTTAAAAGAAATGTCTGGCTAAATTTTTTAGAGTTTCATAATTCTACTGAATAAAAATAAGTTCGACGATAGAATTATTATAAAAAATAAATAATATACAAATAAAATTATTAAATAATAATTCGAAGCAGAGGTAGAATCGAAAATTTTCAATAAGAAAATCATAAATTCATAAAATAGTCAAAGGAGGTTCGACATTTACCGTATAAATATATATACATATAAATTATTTTAATCAGTAGGTTCGAATAAACCGTTTGTATAAGGGAGCTCCGCTCCTGACTTCAAGATAAAACAAAAATGAATAAATTAACAATGAATGATACTACTTGTCTGGATAGTTATTACCAATTGTATTGTTAAATTTAAATTTAATTGCACGCTAATAACGTTATGGCGAAAACAAAAGAAAAATCAAACTCCAAAAGAAGCTGTATATAAGTTTTTGGCAAAATTAGGGCACACGGAGATGCATCCATTGAAGAAGATGAAGAAAATTTCTCTGCGGAATGGCAGTGGTATTCGCTTTATCTCTTCCATTTCTGGCTCGGTTTTTACATTCTAGAGCTTGTTCTTCATGCCATTACAGTAAAGAATCAATTTCAGTTAAGGATATTGGTGTAAATAGTAGCAATTTAGATGATGCTGTGAATCTCTTCCATCAAATGGTTACAATGAAGCCTCTTCCTTCAGTTGTCGATTTTTCTAAATTATTTAACAATATGATAAGTATGAAGCATTACTCTGCTGTCATTTCTCTTTTTTGACAAATGCGGAAATTAGGCATCCCAATTAATGGAGTCATTTTGACTAGTGTGATTAACAGTTATTTGCATGATGCATCGTGCTGATTGTGGATTTTGGGTGTTATCAATTTACTTAAAGAGTGGTTTTGCATTTCGTGTTGTCATCTTTACAACCCTAATAAGGGGATTCTTTGCTGAAAACAAGGTTAAAGATGCTGTTGAATTGTTCAAAAAATTGGTTACAGAGAAGATTTGTGAGCCTGATGAAGGCATGTATGCAACCGTCATGAATGGACTCAGTAAAAGGGGTCATACTCAAAAAACTTTAAGTTTGCTACGGTTAATGGAACAAGGGAGCACTAAGCCTGGTTTATTCATCTACAGCATTGTTATAGATGCTCTTTGCAAAGATGGAAACTTAGGTGCTGCTATTAACATTCTGAACGAGATGAAGCAGAAAGACATTTATCCCAATATAGTCGCATATAATTCAATAATTGATGGTTTGTGTAAGCTCGGTCAGTGGGAAAAGGTTAAAACTTTGTTCTCTGATATGGTGAACCTTAATTTGTATCCAGATGTGCGTACCTTCACCATACTAACAGATGGACTATGCAAAGGAGGGAAAGTTGAAGATGCTGAGGAAGTAATGAAACACATGGTCGAAAAGGGTGTAGAGCCTAATATAATCACCTACAATGTATTAATGGATGGATATTGTTTGCGTGGTCAACTAGATAGAGCAAGGAGAATTTTTGATAGCTTGAGAGATAAGGGCATTGAGATTGACATTTTTAGCTATAACATACTAATAAATGGATACTGTAAGAAAAAGAAACTTGCCCAGGCCATGCAATTGTTTTGTGAAATTTTTAAAAAGGGATCAAAACCCGATAATTTTACCTACAATACGATCTTGCAAGGTCTGTTTGAAGTTGGAAGAACTGGTGATGCAAAGCAAATTTACGCTGAGATGCTATCTGCAGGGACCAAGGCTGATAAATACATTCATGCCACTTTGCTCAATGGTTATTTTAAGTACGGACTTGTTGAAGAAGCTATGTCGCTCTTCAATAAGTTAGAAAGAAACAGAGTATATACTGATATTGCATGTTACAATGTTGTCATTAATGGATTGTGCGAAAATGGTAAACTTGACGAAGCACATGCTGTTTTCAAGAAGCTTTGTTTCACTGGATTGCTCCCAGATGTGAGAACATACAATGTAATGATTAATGGATTTTGTCTTGAAGGGTTGTTTGATGAAGCTAAATGTATTCTAAGAAAAATGGAAGACAACGGTTGTCCTCCAAATAATGTCACTTATAATGTTATTGTGCAAGGATTTCTTAGATGCAACAAAATTAGTAAAATGGCATCTTTTATGAAGGAAATGGTTGGAAGGGGCTTCTCAGTTGATGCAAGTACAGCTGCGCTTTTGGTAAACGTTGTAAGGGTGAATCCTTCTGTCCTTGACATGATACCAGAGCTTCACTTGAATAATAAAAAGTGAATATTTCTTTTGGTTGGTTTATTGGGCTATGATACAATTCCTTTTATCCTTGCGTGAGAAATGGCATCAATGGGATTGCTGAAGTTGGAAAAATGGCAATTAGAATATCTCTTGATTTACCCTTCAGGGTGGCTTAGTGGTTCGGGCTTGGGACTTCCATGTTGGAGGTCTCTAGTTTGAAACCCTTTGCCAGCGAAAGCAATGGGTTTGCCTTCTGGTCGAGCTCATCGCGTCGGGCTTGCCTAGTGCGGGTAACGCCTCTTATGTGGTTTGCAAGCTATTGCATAGGAGCGGGGATTTTACCCTGTGTGCACCAAAAGGATAGCAGCTGCTGGTTTTTCTTGTCATAAAAAAAGAAGTATCTCTTGATTTTTCCAGGCAGGCTTGCGGAGGAGGTACATCACTTTTGGTATATTCGTTGTTTTTCCACTCTTATTTATCTTGGAAATTGGATGTAGCTTCACACTCAATATGAATTATAATGTGAATTCTATTATGTGACTGTAATAAGTCAAGAGATATGATTTTCTGTGTTATTTAGTTATCCTCATGTATTGTCATTTTTTCTCATTTTTTGAGAATCATTAACAACTGCCTGTAATACAGAAAATGTTACAGAAACAACAGATGGTCTCAGGTTCAATTGTCAGTTCTCATATGTTCTAGCATTAGTAGACAGAGTTATTTGATATTTGTTGCTGGTTGGAGGCGACAAGTGTCCCGTGGAATTAGTTCAGATGCATGCAAGTTGATCTAGACACCACAGTTATTAAAAAATATAAAATTTATGTTTTACACAACCCAAGATTTTGGATTTTACATTATCCATGTGTTTTAATTGTGTGATGTGATTAGGGAAAATTATTGAGACTTAAAGGTTTTTGTGGTTGTACTTAAATGCACACTTACCAGTTCTTTAGGTATGGTAACTAATCTTTCTAATGCACTTGCTAGTCTGGGATGTGATAATGTTGCTTCTGTTGTGAGAACTTTGGTTGCGTGGATGCAAATGTAATGTTGAAATTGTTAAATGATCATGTCTCCACGTGTTAGCGTTATCATAGTTGTCATTAATTTTTTTATTGACGGTATTGTTCGGATACACTTGTGTATATCTTCGACTATTCAACAAGTACATGTTATCTCCTATCAATAACATAGATACCAGGTATCTTTAACTATCAAATATGTTTTTAGTTGTCTACGAAATATTCAATCTTGTTAACACTTTTAAGACATGAGTAACACACATATATATATATATATATATTTCCTTCGTTTAGTTTATCGAGGACTCAAGGTGATGAGATTATCTTCCACCACACATTTAAGTTGTCTTTGGAATCATTTGAATGTAATTTTAAGTTGAGTTCAAATTAACGGAAATAAAACATTTTCTAAATATCCTTCGAGATCTATAACTGATCGATAAGGTGAATTGAGAATCATAAGGTTTCAAGTTCAAATTCACATGATTAAAATATAATATTTTAAGTATGAGTTATTTAGGGCCCGTTTGGATGGGCTTAATAAAAGCAGCTTTAAAAAAGTACTTTTGAAAGTGCTGAAACTTATTTTTAAAATAAGCAGTTATGTGTTTGGATAAAAGTGCTGAAGTTGCTATGCCAAACGTGAAAAGGGAGAAATGGAAGAAAGAGATGTTAGGGTTATGTGGGTAATTTGGATATTGTATAAAAATATTAAGGGCAAAAAGATAAAAATATGGTCAACTTAAAACAACTTATAAGCTAAAAAAAAAAAAGCACCCCTACCCCAGCTTTTAACTTTTGGCTTAAAATAAGTTTTTTTTAACTTAAAATAAGTTATTTTGAGTCTTGCCAAACAGCTGAATAAGTCAAAAATCAGCTTTTAAGTCAGTTTGACCAGCTTTTAAGCTGAGCCAAACAGGCTCTTAATGCATAAAAAATCACCCTTAAGGGGTTGTTTTTTTGGCTAGTTAAGAGGTATTCACCTAGAGGAAGACTTAAGTATTCATGTAATATACTTTATTTCATTTCCATCTATATAATCTTTTGGCATAATACATATATTGAACTTTAAACTTAACTTCAAATTTTAATTTTGATATCTAACTTTCATACTCCACAAACATGCATTTTAACTATCCAACATTTAAATAAATAGACACGTAATTTTTGCAGCTAAAGACCATGAAATGCAAACGCTTTCACGTTTGCTAGTGAGTCACTTAACTATTAAATATATTACACATCAATTTTAGAATGAAAAACAAATTAAATTAGTTCCATTTAAAGATATTTTCAATTCACCCAATAGTCTCTCAAAAGGTCAAAACCCTAGCTAGGATAGACAATCAAAATCTAGTGAATCGAAGGAAACAATCGTTCAAGATTTTTGCTGAAGCTGATGTTCATCTATTCATCTTTCTCAATTTAGTCTAGGTATGCCTCAATTTTGTCCTTTTGATAGTTTATTTGTGATACAAGGTAGATTTTTTGTCATTATGGGTGTAAAATCATTATTTTCTTACATCTTTGGATTGTTTACAGATTAAGAAATCTTTATTATACATTTTTTTTCACGATGAAAAAAAAAATTAGAAGTCATTTGCACTAAATATGAACAGAAATCGTTCTAAAGAGAAAAAAAATTTGGTTTGAAAAAGGAGGGGAAAAATGAGATTTTGATTTGAAAATATAAAGATATTTATAAAAGAGATTCATTTAGGATAGAGTTGTCAATTCCTCATTTTTGTTAAACTTTTGGTGGGACTAAAAAGTTACTCCTAACTCGGGCAGAATAAGCATATATCACATTTGTCAGATAGGACTCACATGTTTATTTATTTAAAAGTTAGATAGTTAAAGTATATTATTTGTTCATAATGAAAGTTGGTGGTCAAAATTAAAATTTGAAACCAAATTTAGGATCAATATACCTTTTTACTTGTCCAATTTTGATTTTTTATTTGTCCCTTTCTATTTATCATTTTTGACAAATCAAGAAAAAATAATACTTTTTACTTTTTATACACTCAATTTATTTAGACAGTTAATATTTTTAAAAAAAGATAGATTCCCTTTAATGAGTAAATTGATTTTGAAATTCTATCAATTAATATAAATAAAATAGTATATCAATTTTTATTTCTTAATAAATGTGTCAAGTCAATAATTGACAAGTAAATAAAGACAATGATGGAGTAAATAGATATCACCTAGTTTATAAATTAATAAATTAACAAATACTTGCCTTTTTTTTTTTGGATGATTACTCAGATTTTTCGACGTGAATTTAAATTTAATTCAGCTTTAATATTAACGATGGGAACGATAAACCAAAAAAAATATCCATAGAAGCTGTATATTAGTTTCTTGCAAAATTAGGGCACGCGCAGATGCAGCCATTGAAGAAGATGAAGATAATTTCTCTGCGGAATTGCAATGGTATTCCCTTCATCTCTTCCGTTTATGGTTCGGCATATACATTTAGAGCTTGTTCTTCATGCCATTACAGTAAAGAATCAATTTCAGTTAAAGATAAAATTGGTGTAAATAGTAACAATCTAGATGATGCTGTTACTCTCTTCCATCAAATGGTTACAATGAAGCCTCTTCCTTCAGTTGTCGATTTCTCTAAATTGTTTAACAATATGATAAAGATGAAACATTACTCTGCTGCCATTTCTCTTTTTCGACAAATGCTGAAATTAAGCATTCCAATTAGTGATTTCATCTTAAATAGTATGATTAATAGTTATTGCCTGATGTATCGTGTTGATTGTGCATTTTCGGTGTTACCCATTTACTTGAAGAATGGAATTCCATTTGATGCTGTCACCTTTACCACTCTAATAAGGGGATTCTTTGCTCAAAATAAGGTCAAAGATGCAATTGAATTGTTCAAGAAGTTGGTGAGAGACAAGATTTGTGAGCCTAACCAAGTCATGTATGCAATCGTCATGAATGGGCTAAGTAAAAGGGGTCATACTCAGAAGACTTTAAGTTTGCTCCGGTTAATGGAACAAGGTAAAACTGAGCCCAACATATATATCTACAACATTGTTATAGATGCTCTTTGCAAAGATGGAAACATAGATGCTGCAATCAACATTCTGAACAAGATGAAGCAGAAAGACATTTGTCCCGATATAGTCACATATACTTCAATAATTGGTGGTTTATGTAAGCTCGGTCAGTGGGAAAAGGTTAAAACTTTGTTCTCAGAGATGGTGAACCTTAATATGCATCCAGATGTGTGCACCTTCACCATACTAACAGATGGACTATGCAAAGAAGGGAAAGTCGAAGATGCTGAGGAAGTAATGGAACACATGATCGAAAAGGGTGTAGAGCCTGATATAATCACCTACAATGCATTGATAGATGGATATTGTTTGCGTGGTCAAGTGAATAGAGCAAGGAGAATTTTTGATAGCTTGAGAGAGAAGGGCATTGAGACTAACATTTTTAGCTATAACATACTAATAAAGGGATACTGTAAGAAAAAGAAAGTGGATGAGGCCATGCAATTGTTTTGTGAAATTTCTCAAAAGGGATTGAAACCTGATATCGTTACCTACAATACTATCTTGCAAGGTCTTTTTGAAGTTGGAAGGACTGGTGATGCAAATCAACTTTACGCTGAGATGCTATCTTCAGGGACCAAGCCTACTGTACACAGTCATGTCATTTTGCTCAATGGTTATTATAACTACGGACTTGTTGAGGAAGCGATGGCATTCTTTAATAAGTTAGAAAGAAACAGAGAATATACTGATATTACATGTTACAGTGTTGTCATTAATGGGTTGTGCAAAAATGGTAAACTTGACGAAGCACATGCTGTTTTCGAGAAGCTTTGTTTCACTGGATTGCTCCCAGATGTGAGAACATACAATGTATTGATTAATGGATTGTGCAAAAATGGTAAACTTGACGAAGCACATGCTGTTCTCGAGAAGCTTTGTTTCACTGGATTGCTCCCAGATGTGAGAACATACAATGTAATGATTAATGGATTTTGTCTTAAAGGGTTGTTTGATGAAGCTAAATGTATTCTAAGAAAAATGGAAGACAATGGTTGTCCTCCAAATAATGTCACTTATAATGTTATTGTGCAAGGATTTCTCAGGTGCAAAAAAATTAGTGAAATGGCATCTTTTATGAAGGAAATGGATGGAAGGGGCTTCTCATTTGATGCTGGTACAACTGCGCTTTTGGTAGACGCCGTGAGGGTGAATCCTTCTGTCCTTGACATGATACCAGAGCTTCACTCGAAAAGTAAGAAGTGAATATTGTTTGGTTTATTCAGCTACGCTATCGCTGTGATACAATTCCCTATTTAGCCCTGCAAAAGAAATAACAGCCTATGCATTTGCTAAAGTTGATGGCAATTAGAACATTGTTTGAGCTTTCAACACAGCCTAATGAGGAGGTACATTAATTTTGGTTTGAGTTTTTCTTACCATCCTTCTTTTTCTTAGAATTCTAATGTCATTGCACTCTTAATATGAGAAAAAATGGTGACCATACTGATATTCTTAAAAAAGGAATAGTTGTAAATTCACTTATGTGTACATATTACTCCGTCTAGTCCATAATAAATGAATTATTGAGACTTTTTTCATCGTTCAAAGTAAGTGAATTATTCAAAGTTCACGAAACTCTTGGAACTCTTTTCCATATTTACTCTTTCATTGAATGAGATTCTTAACTTATTTACATTTTTATAGGAAACTAGTTTGAAAATAATCAAAAGGGTAATAGTGCAAAATGGTCTTTAATTTATGTCCTTAAATATTTTTCTTAAGGGTTGTGCCACACATCAACGATTCACTTAATATGGTCTAGGATGAGTACAAGTCTAGTAATATCATTTTATTAATAATATACAGGTACATCAGAACATTCATGCTTCTGAATAAACCCTCCCAGAAAAATTATCTATTAATTTATATGCAGGTTGATGCTGGGCAAGTTGCTAGTACAGGAATTGTTGCACCAAGTTATGTTCAGAAACTTGCAGTGAGTATTCTTTTTATAAATGTCGAATACCAAAATTTTTAATATGCATACCAAATATCATAATATCGGAACTGTGGTATCTACCATATAACTAAAGTAATTCTCTTGACTTTAAATGTAGACATTAAAAACTTTTGTTTTATTGTATTGGATTTTCAATGGTGTTCAGGCCAACTAACACACACCTATACTAATTCCACGGTGTACCTACTATCTCCCACCAGCACCGGTACCTGTAATTTTGTCCACCAAGGCTTATATAGATGGAAAGAAATCAACTAGCTTTTTTGCCTTCGCTGGGATTTGATTCGAGACCACATGGTTCTTAATCCACTTCATTGATTACTAGGCCACACCCTTTGGTGCACAATAGTCATAGAAACTTTTTGTGGGCTGCTATTATGCGTTTTGCAATATTTATGAGAACTCATTTAGTTGATCTTGCTTTTGTGGCTTCATTGCAACAACATTAGGACTTATAATCAACTATGGTTATCATGAATATTTCAATATTATGCATTCATTACTTATGGTTATCATGAACTTAACATATTGTTTCAATATTATGCATTCATTACAGTGTTGTCTCTCATTTAGATGATCTTGCTTTTGTGGATTCATTGCAACAACATTAGGACTTATAATCAACTATGGTTATCATGAATTTAACATATTATTTCAGTATTATGCATTCATTACTTATGGTTATCATGAACTTAACATATTGTTTCAATATTATGCATTCATTACAGTGTTGTCTCTCATTTAGTTGATCTTGCTTTTGTGACTTCATTGCAACAACATTAGGACTTATAATCAACTATGGTTATCATGAGTTTAACATATTATTTCAATATTATGGATTCATTACTTATGGTTATCATGAACTTAACATATTGTTTCAATATTATGCATTCATTACAGTGTTGTCTCTCATTTAGATGATCTTGCTTTTGTGGCTTCATTGCAACAACATTAGGACTTATAATCAACAATGGTTATCATGAATTTAACATATTATTTCAATATTATACATTCATTACTTATGGTTATCATGAACTTAACATATTGTTTCAATATTATGCATTCATTACAGTGTTGTCTCTCATTTAGTTGATCTTGCTTTTATGGCTTCATTGCAACAACATTAGGACTTATAATCAACAATGGTTATCATGAATTTAACATATTATTTCAATATTATGCATTCATTACTTATGGTTATCATGAACTTAACATATTGTTTCAATATTATGCATTCATTACAGTGCTGTCTCAGAAGAAAGATGGATGTGTTGCTGGTTTCTTGGAAGAACGCTTGAACCGGGTCTTAATTTCATTTTATCAGCTGAGGTAGGTTGCATCTCGACTTCTCTATCTTCTCGTAGCTCCTTCATTGAATACATGTTCCCGATGACTCTCATTTTGGCTTGAGGGCGTTTCTGCTGCCCTCAATGACGCCGTAATAGATAGAGGGCACACCCCTCTATCTATTCTTTTCCTTCTTGCTTTTACTACTTGGAATACAATCTCTCACAGTTTGGCTGTATAACTTTCATTATTGTCCTAAATGTCTTCTTTATCGCTTGTTCAGGTCGATCACTAAAAGAAGACTACAAGTTTGGCTTTGGACTCACAGTTGGAGAACAGATGAGGTAGTTTGAACAGGGATTAGGTTTTGATATATGAGCACAAGTAAAATTGAAAGCATATTAGCAAGTGATCTGTTTTCTCAACGATAAAAGAATTGACTTCTCACTTACTTACTACTTACTCAATAAATACCGTCTTGAACGAGGAAAGTGGTCTCTTACCTTCTCTATTTCCTTTCCTGTGATTGACTGTTTTTTCGTCCTTTTTTTCTTACTTCAGGAGGAAGAGATTGTCGGGTTCAAACTTCTACTGGTGATGGTGATTCCTTCTTGAAAACAGTATATTCAGTTGAATCTGAATATTCTACTAATAAGATTGAATCCATTCCTATTCGAAAAGAGGGAGTATTTTTATCAAGCTGATATTGTTTCTGGAGCATCCTTATCAACTGGTTCCAACTGGTCACTCGTAGTTGATTTTGCAATTTTTGAGACATTCTCTACATACGCACAATATAGTTGTGTATAATAGACCCTTGTAGTACGAACCTTTCCTTGATCTGCGCATAGCGGGAATTAGTGCTTTTAGACATTTCTTAGAATTTGTAGAGTTGATTTTATTTAGATACAGAGATCTACCGTTTTGATTTTATTATTTTGTGACATATTTGGTTACTATGTGCTTAATAGTTAATACTACAAAGGTAGTTAAAAGTAAATATCTTTTGATTTAATTGCTTATTAGGGGTGGATTAATCATCTACAAAACTAACTCAATCTATTTTGATCTGCTTAATTCAATTCACTTAAAAAATACAAGGGGTAGAAGAAAATTTTTCAGAGAAAATGAAAGGAGGGACAAGATGTAGAATGAAGTAGCTGGAGAGAAGAGGAAACATAATAATGAGATGAATGAAGTAAGCTTCATCATAGTCATCGTTAATTTTTATAAATGATCGTGGTATCCGAACCCACTGGTGAGTTGTGTATACCTTCGCTAATCATCAAGTACGTGCTACCTCCCACCAACATAGATACCAAGTATCTCTGACTACTAGATATGTTTTTAGTTGTCTACATGAAATAATTCAATCTTGGGGAAAATTTAAGATAAGAGTAACACATGTATTTCCTTCTAAGTCTAGTTTACTTAGTCTTTAGAATCATTTGAATTTAATTTTAAGTAGAGTTCTAACTGCGTGAGATAAATGCATGTTCCATGAAATAAACACACATTTTTCTGAATATCCTTCAACACCTATAATCATGCCTTCTCTGTTTGGTCAAAAAAAAAATTGTCTTCCTAAATATGACTAACTGAGGGTGTTCCGGTGTGGTATAATTGGTCGATAAAGTGGGTTGAGAATCCCTAAGTCTCGGGTTCAAATCCACCTTAAAAAGGCTCTCACCCTACTTGGGTATGTCGACACCATTAAAGTGGGTGTTTTGTAATCTTTTGACTCTAGTTAGCTATGACATCAACAACAATATTTGCTTTCTCTATAGCAAATGCACAAAACATAATTCTCCTCTCTCTTTCAAGACTTTGATCTTTCCTACTATATTTCTTGATTTAACAGTGAGAATCCATCATAGTATTCATAGCCATAATCAATTTTCTGGCAAATCGTTAGTGTCATACCTACTAGGATAACAACTACTTCAGCAAAATTGTTAGTGATTTTCATTTCCACCACCATTATATGTGTTAAACCTTATAAGGAGGCTTAGCTGACCTGATTAGAATAATCATTAGCATAGGCTTGATCCTTATTACTTCCGATGATAGGGAGTTCCAGTCGGTGATTCGGGCCAGTAGTATAGAATCCTTGATGTGGCTAATGAGCTGGTAAGCAAATGTTCTTTCTCCTCCAGCAGCATAAAACAGCCGAGGAATCACATCGCTTTCTTACACAAAGCAGAACCAAAAGGATATCTACCTACCTGTGCCAGAAAAAAACAGGAAATAGCTGTTGTTAAATATACTAATTGCTTTTTATGAACTGCCATTATCAAAAGAGAAAGTCCCACAGTTTATTCAAAGGGTTCTCATTTTTTCGATGGGCAAACAAATGTACTCAATGGATTATGAGTAAAAGAGGAGATCCAGATATAAACAAAATCAATCAATTTCCATCAGATGCATCATGAAGTTTTATGTCAAATTTCCTGTGAGTCGTCAAGCTTTTCTGCTCAAGTTTCTCTTCTACAAACATCAGAAGCTTTTCTATACACTGCAGTTAAGCCACCATCATAGTCTATTTGCACGAACTTCAGCTTTCCTGTCAAAAGAGGATTCCAAGAGATTATGTATTGAATAATTGAGTTTAGAGAAACAAAAGTAGTATACATTCAAGTTTCAGCAAGTTGCGTACTTCCGTTGATATTTGTGTTCCCCAACTTGCAACCTTTTTATACTACTCAATGTGTGACATAATCGAAGAGCCCCACCTTCAAAAACCCTTGACAGACCCCTTTGAGACTTCCTAAACTCTTCTCTCCCATTCAAATCTTGCTATCCTCATTTTTCCCTAGTATAATCGGCTAAAGACTTTTACTTCAAACAAGAATTGAATCAATTAAAACACTGAAGGTGTGCCCAAATGGTCAATGAAGTGAGTCACAGGTTTAAGGGCCTGTTTGTTTGAACTTGTAAAAAGTAACTTATAAGTCAAAAACTGAAAGTCATAAGTAGATGATACCCTACTTTTGGCTTTTGACTTATTTTTAAATTAAATTTCTTTGGCTCTCACTTTTACTAGTGAAAGCAAGGGGTTTGCCTTCTAGGTCGAGCTCGTCACACATGCTAGTACGGGTTATCTCTCCTCTGTGGTTTGCAAGCTGCATAGAGTGGGGGGTTTACCCCGTAGCGCAGCAGTGGCTGCAGATTTCCCTTGTCATAAAAAAAAAAATACTTTTTTAATCTTTCCAAACACCTCCAAACCTAAAAAAGTGTTTAAAAGCCAGAAGCACCTAAAATAAGCTAATTCAAATGGGCACTAAATCTCAACGGAGGCAAGGATGCTATGTGTGATTTCTTCTCATCTGTCTAAGTCATGGTGGATAGAGTGGAAGGCGCACACGAAACAACCGAATACACCACCGTTACCAAGATAAAAGTCAATTGGATATATAAAGATTTCTCTTGACAACTTCATTTTCACAAGTATAAGACAAAAAACGGCAACTTTTTTGTCTTTTTTTTTTTGTGATAGAGTCGATAGGCAATTTCATTATTACAAAACAATTAAGAATTTCAATCAAACGGTTCTATGTAGGTCTATGATGACTAGCGAATTTGGATTGCAAAGTTGATGAAAAAAATCAGCCCCTCTAGAAGATACCCACACGACACACCAGGGATTTTTTTCTGAGAATGATTTGCACCAGAGATTTCCAGAAATGAAATTCAAGGATACTTACTAGAATTGCAGAAGCATGAAGCCACACCCTAGCAAGACAGAAAGCAAACAAATACACCCAACAGAGTGACGAATATATTGATAACTCAGTGAAACAAACTTTCAGTTCAAGGTTCCATCTGATCATCTCCAGTCATACATTGCTCCAGCCTCCAGGATAATCACACCATGGATCAGATGCAATGCAGCTAAATTAGAAAGTACTTATAATGAAGAACCGTTTGGATTGGCTTACAGAAGTAGCTTTTAAAATGACTTTTAAGTCAAAAAATAAAAAATAGGGAGAGTCCTACTTTTGACTTTTTAAGTTATTTTTAAGCTAAAAATGACTTAAAAGTAGGTTTGACAAACTTTTAAGCCAATCCAAATTCTAAACAGGCTCTAAGAAATAGAAAGTAAAAAAGAAACAGTGACACCAAATAGAGGAAATTACGAGTCATGATAGCTTCATTCTACTAGCCTAATAAGTAATAGGCCTTAACATGCCACCTTCAGGCGTGCTACTTTTCAAGCAAAACCAAATTAAGGTTCAACGAATCAGAACTTCGATTAATTCAACAAAAAAAAAAAAAGAACTCACAGGATTATGAATAGAACGTAATCGACGTTAGAGGAATTGAGAGAGCCACAATATTTAGAGGGCGTCATAGTAAGTATCTTAATCATTGAATCTTGCCCCACAGCCTTGATAGATATCCTGAAGGGAAAAGTAAATTAGACTTTCCATGACCCCAAGATTATGAATAGAACGTAAAATGGAAGAGAGCAGATACATAATCAAGAAATAGCCCTGAAGACTATACAATTCTACATGAGTGATCAATTATATAAAATTGGGAGACAAGAGGTCACAAATACAAAAGTACAGAAAGGAGAAAAAAGACATACAGATCCACAGTTCTGAGTAAACAGAATTTGATAAGGATTATTTACACAGACAATGTGAATAACCATACTTCTGTCGACATCTATTTTTTGGCACATACATTACTACTTCAACTCTCAGGAATTGTATCCTAGCAACACTTGAGAAACAACACATGAGCAATGATAACTTTTTAAATATATTGTACGAGACTCTTTATAATGTGACCATCAATATTAAGTATGGAACGGGAAAATGCCTTTGCAGCAAGTTATCTTACGAGAACAGAATCCATCCACTGAAAGAACAGTCAAGATAATAGATTTCCCACGACCAGCCATTGTCTCTGTAACTTCAACCATGCCAAGCATCGCTCTCACAGATGATCGTGTCTAGTAGAATATCATTTGTAGCAATTCGCTAGGGAGGCCACTTACTAACAGAACTAATCTAGTACCTACAAAGTTACATATTTTCTTCAAAACAAATATTTTTATAAATTAAAGAAACTACATTAAAAAACTTTTTAATAGTTTAATCATGAGACATTGAAAAAAAGAACAATAATAATAGTAGTAGTAGTTCAAGTGTACTAACAATTATCATTTGAAACTAATTTAGCAAATTAGCATTATAATTTGTTTAGCCAAAATAGGCCCGTGTTAGCAAGGATTTAAAAGGCAATATCTCACCACAATGAAATCTCATTAAGTTCCATAAAAATACAAGTGCAAGACCCTTGAATTAACATGGGAAACACCTTTTGAATTAAATCAACACCTTAGACATACTACAACATTCAAGATTCATACTAGGCATGAAATCCATAATCTCGAGCACTAACTAGTTAAGTCCCCTTCGCCACTAAAGTGCAATTCAAGAGTAAACTTAGTGCATAACAAGACCTGACTTAAACCACCCAAGTAGATAAACTATTCACCAATTTCAAGTTATAAAATAATAGCACCATGGGCCAACATTCATTAAAAAGTAAATGCCTAAGTGTATCATATGGTTCATGTACAAATCCCCCAAAGTTAACAAAAATATATATGCTTATGCAAATGTGATCACCATCTACGCTTCCAAGGAGTCTACTTGAAGTGACCATCCTCATGTCTCTTCGGGTACATCACCTACAATAGTAACAAACTATCGCTAAGCATAAAGCTTAGTGGCACACTAACTTTCGGCTTGGAGCCATTAATTTCTCCAATTCCCATAAATAGAGAACTGCAATATATAACATCAAACTTAAACACATGAATTTAGTTAAAAGCTAAGTAATAAGTGTTCAAGATATGAATTCTAGAAATGACCTTATCAAAATCAACATCAAATACTTAATGAAGGTAGTGCTTCAAGAAAATCAAATATTAAAACCACAAAATAATTCAAGATGCAAATATGAAAAACTCAAGTGTCAAGAAGCTTCCCAGAGCTAATCTGAAATTCCACCAATTAGTTAATTTTGCCTAATACTACGTCAAGCAATTACATCAAAGCATTATTGAATAAAAGAAGAACCGGAGTCTTAATCAAGTAGGGTCATCATCCAAAAAATCAAGACGATGAAAAGTCATCTTAAAAGTGGATTTTTTTTTGGTAACTAGTCACTGGTATTAATCACCAAGTAGTGAATGATAAGAACCACAAATAAGCTACAATGCACCTTCCTGTTCCATATAAAAGTCGCTTATACATCAAAACACTACCTGTTATCTATGGAATGTAAACAATTATCAAAAAGATAGCTTCTAGAACACAGTTCTTAGAATGCAAGCTATTTCCCAAGCTAGTCTATCTGTAGTTCTCTTTCTGCACTAAGACTCTGGAATTCCTTCCAGACCAAATGACATGGAGGTGTTCTTTTAAACCATCTTTTAGAATCTGAGCTGAAGTAGGAAAGTGGCTTTTTATTCATAGTTTCATACTTAAATTGGACGTAAGTCCATAAATAATATGAATCGTTAATCCAAAGTCAAGATGCACAAGATCCAAACTATTCCAAGAGACATGTCAAAATAAGTGATAGTCACTATCACAAGAAGGACAAAGTTTCAAAAGAATGTAATAGTGCTCTAGCAATCCGTATATGGGGTGAGTTAAATTATCTTACAAAAGCTATTTCCCATTTAAACCAATGTGATGTTAACGTATTCATAACCCAACTACAAAATTATACACTCAATGATAACTAATTTATCTAAGTGCCCAAAGAGTCAAGACATACTTTCTCAACCGACAAAAAAAGTAAACTAGTAAAGTAGCAACAAAATCAATATGACAGCAGTAACATCAGCATACCCAGTGTAATCCAATAAGTGGGGTCTAATAAGGGAGGGTACAATGTAAGTAGAAAGGTGGTTTCTGATAGACCCTTGGTCTCAAGGAACAATATCTAAGCGAAATAAATTGAAAGGAAAATTCAACTTTATGTGCAAACGTCGAAGCTTTACTGTTCCTAGAGCTCAAACAATATCAAGGAAGTACAGATCCTCAAAGCAAAGAATCAAACAATCATGTCGACCTCCTTAGCTAGAGTAAGTAGCTTTAGTACCTTAATACACAACCAAACACACCCACTTAGGGTCTGAAATCTGAAGAGGTTTAAAGAAATCATGATGAATATCAAAAGGGAACTAAATGGGCCACAACCATTCATAATACTTTAAGAATAAAAATCTGCCAGAAACGCTGCCTGCTTTGTGCCCCATTTTTCACACAGTAAACAGAGGAATTTAGGATCTTTCTACAGTCTATTGAATCACCTCAATCCAAGTTATTGGTAAAAAGATATGAGCAAATTACTCACTATTTAGTTCAAAAACAGGAGTAAATTCCATTTTTTCAAGATCTCAAATTTTTTAACAAAAGACCACTTGAATATTTCACTAAATGATGTTGCATAAGAAGCTTACCACAAGTTTGAGAGAGTTCCTTCACAAATTCAAAACCTATTGATTCTTGGGAGCCAACATTCCAACATATATTCAACAGATGGAAACGAGAAATTTTATGCAACAAAAATATGATCTTGATGATAGTTGGAGAATAGCACTTGTGTCGATAGTCGACTGAGAGCTCTCCAATGTAGGGTTAGAAGAAGAAGCAAGTGACTTCTGAAAACTAAAACGAGGTTTTGCTAATAAAGTGCTTATCTAGTTATCTTAAATGGGTAGAAAGTTAATACGATTTATATGAAATGGGTCACAAAAATGGACTTCAAAGATTCGACAAGATATAACAAGTCTTCTCTTCTTTTTCAAACAAAACTCAAGAGAAGTGATAAAAACAATACCATCTAAAGGCACATAATAAATTTACAAATTTTGGGGTGTTACATCATCATTGTCGTTCGCTCCTTCGTGATGAATGGATGCTCTAATGCCTGGGAAACAGTGATTCTCCTTAGAGGATCTAATACAAATATTCTCTCCATCAAATCTTTAAAGTGAGCCAACATCTTTAATTCTTCACCTGGGTCACCTGAAATTACTGAACTGATATCTTTCGGCTTGATGTTGACAATCAGCTTCCTAATAGCCTGCAAATAAATATAATCACATCCAAAACTTAGAAGTACAGCAAAGTTATTGCCACTCATCATTATAAAGGGTTGTTTAGGAATTGAAAAGACAGGCTTAAGGGTCTACAATAAATACCTTCTTTGTAACAGGATTCTCTTCAGTGGCAAGGAAGTTCAGATCTTGGTCAAAATGCTGATATGTAAATGCACCCTGTGATAAAATAAGAACAAAAAGTATTATTGTTTCCATACTAGCTATATCATGTCATTACTTATTACAACTATAAAAGCAGCTACCTAATGCAATCATCATAACAGAATTGTCCACAGCAAATTAATGACCAGCCTATGAATGATTTTGCTCAGTTTGGGGTAATATAGAGAATGTCTTAAGACGAACCTTTCTAAGCATCTTCTTCGGAAATGGACCTTTCAGTTCCATATGAAAACGGAGCATGTCATTATTAGAACGACCTGGAAATAAGACTTCCCCAGAATAAAGCTCAAATAAACAGCAACCCACTGACCAAATATCCATTGGATGATCGTATGACAAGCCAAGTACTGCAACAAGAAAAAATATATGAGCAAACAAAAGACACAGATCCATAAAACTACTTGGCATCAAAACATTGGAGCATCAAACAAAAAAAAAGTGAAAGGAAGCTCAAAAAAATAGATGGAAAATCTTGAGAATTGATACTTACTGATCTCGGGGGCGCGATAAAAGCGGCTCACGAGGTATGGAGTGATTTCGTTTTTGCCAGCAAACATAGCATTGCCAAAGTCACAAAGCTTCAGCTTGTCTTTCGCTTCATTTACCTTCACAATTAAATACAGAAAAGTCATCATATGCATACAAAAGCAAAGTAATGAAGAGCTACTCTCAGCAGATGCAAAGTGGGTGAATCAGCCGGCAAAAAGATACAATACTAAAACATTCCACTTACCAAGATGTTGTCGGGTTTAATATCACAATGAAGCACGCCACAACTCTTTAGATGCTTCAAAGCACTGAAAAGTTGTCTCGCATAAAGCCTCACAACGTCGAGGCTGAGTCCAATATTACGCCCAAACTTCTTCTGGAGCTCACGGAGATTCATCCAGAGAGACTCAAATACTAGACAAAGATGATTCCGGTACTTGAAGCTAGAGATTAAATGAACACAGCGGCGCTTGTCTTTAGGATCTGCAGCAACCAGCTTCTTCAATATGATCAACTCTTCCATACCCGCTTTATACCTGATGAGCAGAAGCAACAAAATTAGGACACCAAAACCAACAAGCAAGGTGGGCACACAATGGAGAAATTAATAGACTAACTCACATCGTATCATTATTACGAATGATTTTTATAGCTACTTCTGTTGGGTCACCGGGTCTAGCCTTCAAATCTTTAGCCCGGACGACAGTAGAAAAGACGCCTTTCCCATGAGCAGCAAGAATCTCATAACGCCCATCAAGAATTTCTCCGAATCGGTATACTGGAAAAAAAGGATGAGAAAGAATTAGACCATCAACTAAGACAACAGTTACCAGCCATTATAGGATTAGTTGACAAAAATAAGCAGAAGGATAAAGCTACTTTTTTGAGGTAACAATGTCAACTTGCAGCATGATATATCAAATAACAGAATGAAGGAACTGTCATGAGCAAATATCAAAGAAGAGGGAGAAAAAAAACAAATTTAGAATTGTCAACATGCTCTGAAGTAGAAGCTCAAATAAGAAGGATCCAAGCAAAATGTGAGACTAAATACTTACTATAATACCCTTCCGGATCATTCCAGTTATCAGGAAGACAATTGCGCTCGGTCGGCATGCCATCTCCTTTGCCCTGCAAAACAGATATAACCAGACAAACATGATACTTCTTACTTATTATAGCCTGATTTGACAAAGAAAGGACTCTCCATAAGCACAATTATTTCCTACAATTCAGTCTAAGCACGAGTATGAAGAACAGAACAATCCTCTTTCTTATTCTCACTTATAGGCCAGGGTTTTCCCTTGGAGCATACAGCACAAGGTAGAGGGATTCATAGAATCGATAGAGTTCAAACAATACATGATTCCTAGATATCACACTCTAAACTGAACAGTAATAGCAATAACTGCCACCAAGTAAATACACCTCCACCAATATGGATAAAGGGAATAACCTTCACCTAGAAACATATAACAAAACAAAAAACATTTTGTAGTCATCACTTAAATAAATGGTTCCCCATTTTTAAGTTGCATTTTGGGTTCAGTAGGAAAGAAAGGGACACTCACATTTTGTTTGAATTAATATAATAATAATAATAACGATAATCTCCAACAATGTTTCCAAGACAGACTCACCATTTTCGGAATGGCAGCAGGTGATTCTCCAAATATATCGTCACAAAACATGTCAGCCGACCTCTCACTCTGTAAAATGTTAACACAGTAGGTTAATCATCAGATAGAGGAAGCCATCATTATGGAAAAATGCTGAAGGAGAAAAAGCTTTACCGACCTGTTGCTTAACTTGGTCATTATACTCTGGTTGATGCTGTTGGAGATATTCAATTTGTTTAGCAAGCTCTTTCACTAGCTCCTCTGTTGGAAACAGCAAAGTAATGACAGATGATCAGAAAAGTAAGCTGTATTATCAGCATGCCAATTTATTTTATTTTTTTTGAGAAATATCAGCATGCCAAAGCATTGAGCCCAGTTGCAAGAAATTCAGTCAGCAAACTATATTTAACAGGTTATTCTCAAAAGTATTTGAGTTAAATTCTAACCTGTTGCTTAACTCCATCCTCATGCTCCTGTTGATGCTGTTCGAAATTTTCTATTTGTTTAGAAAGCTCCTTCACTAGCTCCTCTGTTGAAAACTGCAAAGTAATGACTATGATCAGAAAAGTAAGCTGCAATATCAGCATTTTGAAGTATTATTTCATCAACTAATTTTAAAACAAACCCCTAACAAACGGGAAAAGCATTACGAGCTCACAGAAACTAGTGTCGAAAGAATGGGGGGGAAATGATCACAAATTCTAACCTGTGATTGCTGTTGGAGACGTTCAATTTTTTTCTCAAACGTCTTCACTAGCTCCTCTGTTGAGAACTGCAAAGTAATAACTTATGATCAGAAGAAGTAAGCAGCATTATCAGCATTCCAAAGTATTTGAGCCCAGTGGGGAAGATTTGATCGATATTTTAAAAAATCCCTAATAAAAGAGGAAAGGAGCTTTTGGGTTGAGTTAGGCCCATGTGCCATATTTTTACATGGTATCCCGTTTGCACTCCCGGTCCACGCTCTAGTTCTGTCAGGGCGTGAAGGGGGTGTTCGAGTGGGTAAAAGTCTCACATTGGTTGGGGAATGGACCGGTGGTCTATTTATATAGGCTTGAGCAATTCTCCCCTCATGAGCTACCTTTTGGGGTTGAGTTAGACGCATGTGTCATATCTTTACAGTTTGGAAGATAAAATAAAACAAAAATGAAGAATGAGCACAACCTCTGGGGTACACTGTCCCAGTCCACCAGCACCAGAAGCCTTCTCGTCAGCATTATGACCTCCTTGCAAATATGATTTCCCAGAAGAAAATGTTGGCTCATCACCATGTACATCTGCACCATTTGTTGGACCATCAACGGGCTCTGATACAGCCCTATCTCCAGCTGCATGCTTCTCAGTAGACTGATTCGCATGAACCTCAGCTAATGCCAATAAATCAAAAACACAATTAGAGACTAGAAACTCAACAACAGAGAGAGAGAGAGCGAATTATGCACAGGAATGGCAGAGAAAATCACAGCAAATAGCTCTGAACAAGCTCAGGTGCAATGAGAATCTCATAAACTCTGAAGTGAACACAGTATCCAACTCAACATCCTAAGTTTTATAAAATGCACGTATAAGAGTTCGGATCCAAAATTAAAATTCATTAAGAAAGCAGAAACTTGGCAGTTGAATTGCTTAGCAAAACTGGGTGATTAATAAGTCAATAACAACAACAACAACATACCAATATAATCCCACAAGAGGGGTCTGGGGAGGGTAGGATGCACGCCTACCTTGCCCCTACCTTTGTGAGGTAGAGAGATTGTTTCCGGTAGGCCCTTGGCTCAAAAGAAATTGGAAATTGGAAAACAACCAACCAAAGACCCTTCCCTCTACAAATAGAGCTCTACAACAGGCAAGAAGAAATACAGAAAAACAGAATTGAATTATATTTTAAAAAATCACATGCAATAACTTACCATTGTCTCCGGATTTTTGTGAAGGCTGATTCTTATACTTTTCAAGAATAGCTTGTCTGCGCCTTCTGCTCTCCTCCTTAATTCTATCAAGTTCATCTTCTTCTTCCTCTTCCTGTTGAGCAAGTTGGAAAGCAATTTTTTCCTGATAGTCCTTCTGTTCAACTTCATCTCTACAATGAAAACAAAAACCAGTATTAAAGAAACAGGAAACTAAATACACTGACTATTTCTTTAATTAAAAAAAAACATAGAACTGCCAATACCTTTCAGGTTTCTCACTCTCTGTCTCTTGAGTTTTTTGCTTTTCAAATTTTAGGAGACTAGCTGTCCTGTCTCTCTCATTGTCAGTCTCACAACGTCTATGGTAAGCATGACCATCGTCATCAAGGTCATCAAATCTCCGCTGCCTACTGGACCTATCATTGTATCTATCCCTATCCTCCCTACTTGGTCCTCTGCTTTCCCTGTCCCTCTTCCTCCTTCCTGTCTCCTCCCTCTCCCTCTCATATTTTTGTTCTTCATATTGAGCTTTTTCTCTTTTCCTCTCTCTCTCTATCTCTCTCTCTTTCCCTTTCCCTTTCCAATTCTCGCTCCCTGTCTTTCTCTCGCGTGTGTCTGCGGTAACTACATTTATGCTCCTTCGAGGATTCCCGATTTCCATGTTGATATCCTTCCCTTTCCATCTCATATGCATATTCCTCCAAAATGCTTTCCGATTGCCATCTTCCTCTATGTGACTCATTAACTTCATCCTGAGAAGATGAGACCCTATGCTTCTTCCCGGGTTTTCTTTCAACCTGCAAATCACTCTTATGCTTTCGACTAACTTGAACCTTGTGTGGTTTAGAATCCAATCCAATTACGTTACTAGCATTCTGCGCAGAATTAAAACATAAATGTCACTTTTTCCTAATTTTTTTATAACACAAGGTTTAATTTTCACAAACAAACAAACAAATACATAAAAGAAAGACCTCAGCCATGAGAACACCAACACGCCTAGAGTAACTTTGTCCCCAATGTAATCAATGCGCAGTATGTGAATAGGTAATTATCATGTCTCTCGTTGTTGTGCTACATATTTATTAATCATGCAGCTGAAACATCATTAGTTACATAAATTTTGCACAAAATCAAACAAAATTGTTGCTTCAAGTTATAAACTTTGCATTTAAACCAAAAATAATCAAAGAAATACGGTTAAAACATACCACAGCAACATCGTCAATAATTTCTCCTTCCTCGGGCGGCGTTTGAGGTTCTCCGTCTTCACCTTCGTCACTTGTTCTACGGTAGTGTGTCATCGGAGAATACGCCGGACGGTGGTGGCATGCCATCGGAGAATACGCCGGCGATGAGTCGGTGATGGCGAATAAATTAGGAAAAATTACATAAACAAAGACCTTTTATTTTATAATTATCAATTTTAAGTATACTTTTTATTTATAATCATTTTTGTCAACTTTTAGCTATATTAACTTAAAACAATTTTAGAATCCATTTATTTCATTTTTATACAATTTTTAAATAAAGTAAAACGTATTCGCTCAAGTCATATCCTCTCTCGCTCTTTTCTTTTTCTTTCTCCTTGTCCTCGTCTCGTCTGTTCAAAAAATTAGGGGTTTTGGTTTTTTTTTCTCCATTTTTCTGCACGAATTTTAATGGAAAAAGGTCTTAGAACAAGTCCGCGTCTAGTGAGGGATATTGATACTTCGAATCCGAAAGTTTATCGAAGAAGTCGAAAGAAGCTTCAAGTTTCGTCTTCTCCTTCTATGGATGAAGTTCCAAGTTTTAGTTTGGGAATCTCACAAATATCGGGGGAGAAGAACAATGAGGAACAAAACAAGAAGCAAAAGAAAAGTAAAAAACGAGTTAAAGAGGTTAAAACAATGGAGAAATCGAAAAAAATATGTGTTACTTTGGCATCTACATCGAAGAAAATCGTTGACAGTGATGATGATTTTGAGGATTTACCTCCTCAATTTCAGTCAAAAAGTTTGAAAAATAAAGATGGATTGGAGAAGAAAAGGCCGGTGAATGATGGAAAAACACGAAATCGTTTACCCAAAAGTGTCATTCTACCAGAGAGTAGATATCCGGTATGTGCTAGTACTTCTTAGTTATTTGTTGTTTAGCAATGGGTTGTATGTTGATTGCTGCTTGTTTTTTAGATGTAGTATGTGAAATTATCTTTAATTCAACTTTCATTCAACTTTAATTCAACTTTAATTCAACTTTAATTCAACTTTAATTGAACTTTAATTCAACTTTAATTCAACTTTATTTCAACTTTAATTCATCTTTTATTCAACTGATTACTACCTTTCTTCGACACATAGTATGTGAAATTCATCTTCATTCATCTTTAGTATGTAGTAACACATTTTTAATTCATGTTTCATGCATATGCAGGATCGTAAATTCTGGAAACATCCTGATGTTGTGTATATTTCGAGTAGGTGGTCATGTTACACTAATCATAGTGTCATTGAACAAATCAAACTATCTTTATCTGATAAACAACTTGAGATGTTTAGGAATACATGTTTTGGGTACTTTCTTGACCTTCCAAAATCTAGCACACAACTACAACTTATTCATTGTCTTATAAATAGAGAGTTAAAACACACACCGGATGATGTGTTTGCTATTGAAATAAATAACAAAAAGTTATTTTTTGGTCTTAGAGAATTTGGGATAGTTACGAGCTTAAATTGTGTTAGTGATGGCACTTCTATCAATGTTCCCAATTCTAGATGTAGTTTGATGAGTAGTTATTTTCCGGAAAAAATCACAGTTCCAAAGAGTCATCTACGTGCACTGTTTTTAGCTAAAAAATTCATAGACGATGACTCAGTTGCTTCATTGGTTGTTCTACACTTCATTAATGGTTTTTTTTTTCATACGAGGACAACGAATACCAATTTAGCAATAGAGATTTTTACCTTGTGGAAAGTGGAAAATTCAATTCATATCTGTGGGGTTTAGATATCTACAAAAAGGTGTCTGATTCTGTGAGGCATGAGCTTAAGTCAACACATAAGTACTATAGAATTGGTGGCTTGCCTCTTGCTCTTCAAATTTGGATATTTGAGTGTTGTTCAAAGGTTGATGAAGATATAGCTATTCATGTTGCTGATTTTATTCCAAGAATCTTGAATTGGAAGACAATTGCAGAAAGTCCATTGTTAAAATATATTGAGAAATGTATGTTCATGCCTACAAAAAATAAGGTATTTGTCCAAAGCTAATACATTTTATTACATTGTTTATTTGAAATCAAGTTACTATATCTAATGTTATTTTGTGTGTTTGGTTTTTCAGTTTGAGAACATAGTTGCCAGTGAAGATGAAGTATCCAACTATAATGTTATATTAGTTAGTATGACTATGAAAACTATATATAACATTATAGTTGGATACTTCATCTTCACTGGCAACTATGTTCTCAAACTGAAAAACCAAATACACAAAATAACATTAGATATAGTAACTTGATTTCAAATAAACAATGTAATAAAATGTATTAACTTTATATAAATACCTTATTTTTTGTAGGCATGAACAGACATTTCTCAATATATTTTAACAATGGACTTTCTGCAATTGTCTTCCAATTCAAGATTCTTGGAATAAAATCAGCAACATGAATAGCTATATCTTCATCAACCTTTGAACAACACTCAAATATCCAAATTTGAAGAGCAAGAGGCAAGCCACCAATTCTATAATACTTATGTGTTGACTTAAGCTCATGCCTCACAGAATCAGACAATTTTTTGTAGATATCTAAACCCCACGGATATGAATTGAATTTTCCACTTTCCACAAGGTAAAAATCTCTATTGCTAAATTGGTATTCGTTGTCCTCGTATGAAAATAAAAAATCATTAATGAAGTATAGAACAACCAATGAAGCAACTGAATCATCGTCTATGAATTTTTTAGCTAAAAACAGTGCACGTAAATGACTCTTTGGAACTGTGATTTTTTCCGGAAAATAACTACTCATCAAACTACATCTAGAATTGGGAACATTGATAGAAGTGCCATCACTAACACAATTTAAGTCCGTAACTATCCCAAATTCTCTAAGACCAAAAAATAACTTTTTATTATTTATTTCAATAGCAAACACATCATCCGGTGTGTGTTTTAACTCTCTATTTATAAGACAATGAATAAGTTGTAGTTGTGTGCTCGATTTTGGAAGGTCAAGAAAGTACCCAAAACATGTATTCCTAAACAACTCAAGTTGTTTATCAGATAAAGATAGTTTGATTTGTTCAATGACACTATGATTAGTGTAACATGACCACCTACTCGAAATATACACAACATCAGGATGTTTCCAGAATTTACCATCCTGCATATGCATTAAACATGAATTAAAAATGTGTTACTACATACTAAAGATGAATGAAGATGAATTTCACATACTATGTGTCGAAGAAAGGTAGTAATCACTTGAATAAAAGATGAATTAAAGTTGAATTAAAGTTGAATTAAAGATGAATTAAAGTTGAATTAAAGTTGAATTAAATTTGAATTAAAGATGAATTTCACATAATACATCTAAAAAACAAGCAGCAATCAACATACAACCATTGCTAAACAACAAATAACTAAGAAGTACTAGCACATACCGAATATCTACTCTCTAGTAGAATGACACTTTTGGGTAAACGATTTTGTGTTTTTCCATCATTCACCGGCTTTTTCTTCTCCAATCCATCTTTATTTTTCAAACTTTTTGATTGAAATTGAGGAGGTAAATCCTCAAAATTATCATCACTGTCAACGAGTTTCTTCGATGTAGATGCCAAAGTAACACATATTTTTTTCGATTTCTCCATTGTTTTAACCTCTTTAACTCGTTTTTTTACCTTTCTTTTGCTTCTTGTTTTGTTCCTCATTGTTCTTCTCCTCATTGTTCTTCTCCCCCGATATTTGTGAGATTCCCAAACTAAAACTTGGAACTTCATCCATAGAAGTAGAAGACGAAACTTGAAGCTTCTTTCGACTTCTTCGATAAACTTTCGGATTCGAAGTATCAATATCCCTCACTAGACGCGGACTTCTTCTAAGACCTTTTTCCATTAAAATTCGTGCAGAAAAATGGAGAGAATAAAACAAAAATCCTAATTTTTTGAACAGAGGAGGAGAAGGAGAAAGAAAAAGAAAAAGAGCGAGAGAGGATATGACTTGAGCGAATACGTTTTACTTTGTTTAAAAATTGTATAAAAATGGAATAAATGGGTTCTAAAATTGTTTTAAGTTAATATAGCTAAAAGTTGACAATAATGGTAATAAATAAAAAGTATACTTAAAATTGGTAATTATAAAATAAAAGGTCTTTGTTTATGTAATTTTTCCTTTTTTTTTTAAAAAAAAATAAATTTTTATTCTTATAACTGAATACGTTTGTTAAATATAAATAATTAGGGTTAAAAACGAACTACAATTTCCTTTATTAATTGGAAAGAATGATTTTTTTTAGGTTCGTATTCGTTTTAACACATGTTATCGGATTTATAGGTAATAGTTTCGTTTTAATTACTTTGACTCATCCTTTTTTTTTAGGTTCGTATTAAAAATAATTAATTTTTTATTTTTTTAGTAATTTTTTAATTTTAATTTTTTATGTGACACAGAATTAAAGACATTTTAATATATTTGACATACTTTTAATTTAAAATTATCAAATTCAAAAATTTATTTTATTTAATTAAATTATGTCTTAAGTTAAATATGTAGAATAAATTAAAACGGAAGAATTTTTTTTATTTCAAAAGTTATTACTTCTTGTGTTCCAATATTTGCGATACATCTCTTTTTTAGTTCGAGACATATTATTATATTTAGTAATATTTAATTTTAATTTATCTATTTTTCCTTATAATCTCACAAAAATCTATAAATTTTTTATCTTTCTTAAATTTCGTGTATTTATCGACTCCTCTAATTACAAATAGTTATGGATAAATATATTTCAAACTAAAATATATATTCTCTCCGTCTAACAATACTCGTTCACTATACTATTTTAAGAAGTTTAACAAAACTTATCCACTTTATGAAATCAACAGATAATTTTACACTTAATTCATAATTTATCCTTATCATTAATTATAGTTATTTTCCTATTATATTTTTCAATATTGTATCCCCTCTGTCCACAATTGTTTGTCAGGATAAGGTCATGCACTCTCCTCAAGGAAAATTTAATACAAAGTGTAATTTGACTAATATAATCCTACTACAGCAAGAATATCAAAAGTCTACATAACTTTTCAATTGAACAAAATTGAGTAATTATTAAGGGTAGAATTAAAAAAAATAACTAATTATTTCTTGATTGTTTAAATTGACAATAAATCTTGAATAACTATTTTTAGTATACCTGTCAAACATTTGTGGACGAAGAAAGTATTTCTTATATTCAAAGGGTGATAGAATAAAATTACTCTTTTATTTATAATTTCTTAAAAAATCTGTTAAGTTAATAATAGATAACTATCATTGAATCGGGAGAATAAAAGATTTATGGGGTCAATAAATCAAAATGGTGTCTATTTTTGGTAAAAGGACCATTTTGGTCATTTTCTCTATTTTCATAGTAGTGGGGTGGTGGGGGTTGGGGGGGGTGTGCAAGGTAGGATAAGGTTGGTATATTTTCCCAGTTGGCACACTATCTTTTAGTAATCTTCTTTGTTTCTCTCTTGCCATTGTAAACATAGAGAAAATCATACACACAATTTTTGTTAACAATGTCAGCTTCAACAGCTCTGAATCTTGCTTCATTTTGCACATCTGTAGTGAATTCTCCTACCCATTTTACTCATAAACCTTCACTCCTTTTACATGGTACCCAATTTTCCCAATCACACAACAACACTCTTTTCAAGAACTGCAGCTGGAAATTAAGTAGAACCACTAAGAGGGCTGTTGCTGCTGTTGATTCCTCTGATCCTGCTGAAAAGGTTTTGCTCATTACCCCTTTTTTATTTATTTGTCTGATTTTGATTAGACACAGAATTTGAGAAATTAAAAAAGAATGTAGTACTTTGTTAGTATCAATTTATATGACATTTCTCGAATTTCGAGATTCAATTACTGTTACTTATACAACTTTTCACGTAGGTTACGAGTATATAAATTTCATTTCAAAAAATTTGAAGAGAGCGCAAATTTTGTGTCAATCTTGAACTGTTTGGCTTTTGAAAAATGAAAAGTGTGCATAAATTGATGGAGTAAAATGTTTGAATATGTATGTGGAAAGTTTAATTTTGCCTGCTATTCATGTCTGCAAATTCTCTGATAGTGTAGTAGATTAAGCAAAGGTGGATTCAATATTTAAGCTTTATGGATTCAATTTTAAGGTTTTCGGTGTTAATCCTACAGCAAAATTTAAAGTTAGACATAATACATAAATAAATACTCAAAATAGGTCTTACCCGGTATTTAACCGCTCAGGGCACATCTAGACATCTTAACTTGGTTTCAATTGGTAACTAAAGGCTCCAACTTGTCCCCATTGTGTTTCGTAAACATCCAATGATGACATTATACTAAAATTTTGAAAGTATTAGAGGATCATTTTGTAAGTTGGGGTGTTCAACGGACTAGTTGAGGTGTCTAGATATGCGTACAGTTGTCTGTTATTGTCAAGTTTAAGTTTTTATTTATGTATGTTGCCTTAAAGTTGTGGGTTTGTATCTACTATTTGTTGTAATTTTAGTGATTTTTTATGCATAAATTTATGTTTCGCGTTAAAGTTATAGTCTTTGTTTACCCTCTCAATTTCCATGCTTTGTATAAACTTGAATGTGAAACTCTTGATTGCGCTTTGTTTGTCTCGAATGACCAAAACTCTCTTGGAACCAATGCAAGTTATGAAAAAACATGTTGGTAGGCAAAGGATCCATATAGGCACTGGTGATAGCCAATTTTTGATGTTGGGTTCAGAATTTTTTACTTTTTGAGTTACTAGGTTCTATATTACTGCCTCCATCCCATAACGCTTATCATGTTTTGCTTCTCGATGATCAAGTTTACTAGGTGCAGTTGAGTGATTGTACTAGTTCTTCTCTGATCAAAACTGAGCTCATTTTTTGTTTAGCAATATGGATATTAGTGCTATGAGGTGGTCGAAGTGACTATTTTGATGAACAGTCTGAAGTTACAATAGCCATCTGTTAGAGGTTCAGGGTGTGTAGTTCATGTTCTTCTATTAGTCCTACTCTCACTCGCCTATGAATGTATATGTTGGTCGTCTGTGACAGGTCATTTCATTGAAAAGGAAAAAGACAATTTTTCGGTAACTCCCTATTTGGCGCCATTTTGCTTTAGTTCAATGTTAGGAATGTTGATGCTGATATTCTGTTGCATAAACAGCAAGAGACGGAAAGGAAGAAGTACCATTTTCTTGTTGCAAATGCCAAATTTATGCTGGACGAAGAGGAGCATTTCCAGGAACAAATGTTTGAGCGTCGTCGCCTCTATGAAGAGCGCAACATGGAACCAGATTTCTGGCTTGTAGTTGAGCCCAAGTTCTTGGACAAGTTCCCTAATATCACCAAGAGACTGAACAGACCCGCCGTAGCACTTGTTTCAACAAATGGCCCATGGATCACGTAAGGGGCTGTCATTGTTAAATAATCGACACACTAATTACTCCACTTTCCTGTCTGTATGCATCATCAAAAGATTGCAGTCTTTAGTAAGCAAGTTATAATCGCGGGAAAATGGTCAAATATACCCCTATACTATACGAGTTATCTTAACTTTACCATTTGATACAGTTTAGAGTCATTTGTATCTTCAAAGTCATCAAATCATCTCGTACTTGCCCTTGCCCTTGCCCTTGACCCTGACGAAACTCCAACCTGAAGTATAACGGTGAGTAAATTTAAACCATAAAAAACTAGAGGGGTAAAATTGGGTGACAGGGGCAATTACGAGAAGATTTGCTAGAGGCAAGGGTATGAATGACCCCAAAGTATAACGGATGGTAAAATTTAAGATATTTCGTATTGAAGAAGGGTGAAGCTGCACAGTTTCAATATTTCTCCTGATCTATTTTTCGAAACTTGCAGGTTCATGAAATTGAGGCTAGACAGGGTTTTACAAGAGAGCTATGAGGCTGACAGTGTAGAAGAAGCTTTGGCATGTACTCCTGTTAGTATTGAATTTGAAAAACCGGAAAAATGGACAGCACCATACCCAAAGTATGAATCCGGGTGGTGGGACTCATTCTTGCCCCCTGGATCTCAGACGTCAAAGGTATGATTAGCAGACGTCTTATGTGTGTTGCTTGAAGTAGTTCAAAATCTACATTACCGTTTGTTGGTCCAGCAATGAATGAGCATTTAGTTTGAGAAGTTATATGAAGAGATGGTTGGGTAATCGTCATGGTAGGCTGTAGGTGTAGATGTTTGTAGCTCATCTGAAGAATTGTACGATGAAACGCCTAATTTCTGTAGCTTATAGACCCATGCTGCGAGATTCAGTAAACAAAATGAAGAGATATTGAGCATTGTACTTAGCATGAAAAAGCTTTATGAAAATCTGAAGTGTGTTGATTGTTGTTCGTTTTTATCTCTAACCAAGTGTTGTTTAATGATTCTCGAACATGTACTTGTTTTCGAGTGCCTATTTATTTTCTATCGATATCTATGGATTGATCACAAAGTCGAAATATGGTTTAGAACCCAGAAAAGTTCATCAGACAAGGAAACTCTCAAGACTTTTTTTTATAAAAGAGTGTTACTTAGTTGAGCTCTCTAAGTTCAACGACATACTCGGTGAGATCCCTTTAAGTGGAATCGTGGGGAGAGAGTGAGTGTATACAAATTTTACTTCTATCTGTGTGGTGTAGGCATGTTGAGCTCTCCAGGTTCAACAATGTACACGGTGAGATCACACAAGTGGGGTCTGAAATGAGCTGGTGTGTGCATATCTTACTCCTAACAATCTACGAATCTTGTTTGGCGTGTTGAGCTCTCCAAGTTCACCTATTGAGACGGAGGAATATTATTTTGTTCGTTCCATATTAACTGTCCACTTCCTTTTATACGTCTCTCAAGAAATCATAAATAGTTGGATCATATTACTTATCATTTAATAAAATCAAGGCATAAATTACTATATTCTTTCTATTCTACCCTTGATACAGTAGTTAATTAGAGCCCTTTGGATGGACTTAAAAGAAACAACTTTTAAAAAGTATTTTGAAAGTGATGAAACTTATTTTTAAAATAAATAGTTTTGTGTTTGGATAAACATGTTTCAGTTGAAAAAAAAAATTATTGATGTATTTGGAAAATAGTGCTGGTAAACACTTTTTTTTAATCAAAATTTTTGAAATCCCTTAAAACTGTTCACATGATAAAAATTGGTTAATTTAAGGTTTTATACTTAAAAAAATTAAAACAAGACTAATTTATATTTTACATCCATAAGTAATAATCTTTCCTATCATTCACATATTTCTTTAATCATCACAAATTTTTTATAATAATAATAATAATAATGATGATGATAATAATAATAATAAATATATATATATAATAATAATAATAAAAGAATTAAGAGCAAAAAGGTAATATACTTTGTCAACATAAAATGACTTTTAAGTTGAAAAAAAAAACAACTCTCACCTAGCTTTTAGCTTTTGACTTAAAAATAAATCACTTGATAATTGTCAAACACTCTAATAAGTCAAAATTGAATTTTAAGTTTGTTTAACCAGCTTTTAAGCCCATCCAAACAGACTCTTACACTTTGATTGAATCATTGTTACCCATTGTTTCATAATGTATGGTATTGTATTGTACTCTATTGTACTGTATTGTATAGTAGATACAATGTTTGGCTAAATTGTATTGTTTGTTGTTGTTTAGTAACATTTTAATTGTGTGGTTTGATTGTATCATACTGTATTGTAATTTATAAATTTACTTAAATATTCTTAATTATTCTAGGGTAGGAGGTTTGACTATGTTTAAATAATTAAGGTAAAGGGTAAAATAGTATTTTAAAATATTATGTAAATATATAATTGGTAAAAGAAATTACGTAACAATAGAAACACACAAAATTGGTTGTTCCATAAAATAGGCGTTTCCATTGTTACAGAACAATGAAATTTAACAATAAAGTACAATAATTTTAAGTAACAATCAAAACAAACATTATAAATATAATAACGATGCAATACAATACAATGAATAACAATGATCCAAACATAATATTAGTATTAAAAAGATATATTTTGACCAACCTAGGAAAACTAATTCATTGGAATACTTCATACCTGGATTAGTTACTCTCTCCATTCTTTATTCTATAAAAGATAATTTTGAAAATAAACTAAAAAAAAAATTAAATAGTCATTCAAATATATTTTAATTTTTGATATCTATCATATTCATCATTTATTGAAAAGTTGATTTAAGAAAATATTAATTAAATAATAATAGAAATATAAAATTACCAAATTTCTTAATACAAGTGTAATTTATTAATACAAGTATAATATAAAAGAGATGTGCTAAGTGGTCAGAGAACTTGATCAGAAATTTTTTAAAATGATAATATTTTTTTAAAAAAGTAACTGATTATTTTTTTTTTGGTAAAAAATATTAAAGCTAAACTGATAAAAATATTTTTAAATAGTAAAATTACAATAAAAAAATTCATTTTGACCAAAAATTTCTTTTTGATGTAAGAGAAAAAAATATATTATATATAAAATAAACAGATGGAGTATTTGCTTTGTCAACTTAAATGCAAAAGAATATTTTGGATTATGTGAAGATCCATATCGCATTTAAATCTCCCTTTAAAATAATCGTATTTCTCTAAGAAAAATTATTTTAAGATTCGTTTTATAAAAATAATAAATACCAAAATTCAGTAGCAATCAACTTTCCATAAAAGAAGAGATCTTCTCGTGTTGCACGAGGGCTATAAATAAACAATTGTTATATTTTAATTTCTAGTTATTTCGAGTTTGAACTTTTAGAATAATTTTTTTATTAAAATTGTGTCAAAGTGAATAAATTTGTAATAAATAAATTTTAATTTCATTGAGTTTATATGAATATCAGATATCGAATTAAAAAAAAATTATTTCACCAATACACTCAATGAACTTTCATTAGTTAAGCATCCCTTTCTCACAAATAGATATGTTTAGACGGAAAAAATAACTTTAAAATATGGTTGTTTTGAGATTAGCTTTTGTCAAATTTACTTTTTTCTTTTGGAGATTTTTATTTATAAAAAATATATTAGCTTGTATTTAATCAAATAATTGAAGTATATTTGTTTGGTTTGTAAATGATTCGTGTTTGATCAATTTTTTCTTGATACAATTTGTCACGTACATTTTTAAAATCTTATCACAAATTTAATAATGAAATATTCATTTTAATTTGAGGTTATTTTATTTCATAACTCAAATAAGATAGATTATTCAGGAATTATAATTACGAGATAATTTAATTTGCATATTAAATTGTTAGTCAAAGATTTTAAATTTCTCTCTCTCTCTCTCTCTATATATATATATAATCTACAAAAAGTTTTTATATATAACTGTTTTTTAATACGAACAACTTACAATACTTAATTCGTCTGAATCGATCAATCTCAACTTGATTCCACCTCTCGTTAAACAATCTACAAAGTTGTTGACAGAACCAATGTGTCTACTACTATCTACTATCTATATTTAACGTGTGAATGTGAATGTAAAATAAAATATAAATGTAATGATTAAAGATTTTAAATTTAATTTTTATATTTTCACTACTGAATTTATTTTTATTTTCGCAATTACAACATCATTAAAACATAATATTTAGAAGTAAGAATTAATAAATTCACACGTACGCACATAGTAAAATGAATTTAAGTTTGGACATAATTAACCGAAAGTTGAAATATTATTTAAGTATGTCATAAAATCTCAAAAAACAAAAATATTTCTTTTCTAAATACATATGAAACTTTTATAATTTGTAAGAATAAATTACTCGTATTTATTCATAAAATTATATTACATTTGATTGACAATATGAAAATTCACATAAAATAGTACTTTATCTATTTCATATTAGGTTGACACTTTTTATTCTATATCGTAATTAAGAAATTATAAAAGATCGATCATACTTATTATTTTGTCCGTTGCTTAAATTAATCAGCCTCTTAAAATAATTGGATTGTCAAAATTTGTTTAAACTTTCAAAATCATATTAATTATATGGGTGTAATAAAAATAGTTAGTTAATCCTATTCTGATTCAGGAACACTTAGTCTGGATGGTTATTACCTGTTCTATTATATTATATTATGTTGTTAGTTTAAATATAATACTTATTTTGATTGTTGATTAAATTCTATTATAATTTACATTATTTACAAAGAAACTCAATTTATCTAATGATCGATTTTTTGTGAGTAGTCTTTACCTAATATTTTCCTACCATCATTTTTCACCTTCTACTATACATTATCACAGTACCTCTATCAGTATCCTATTTTTCTTTGTAAAAGTTTATTATTTAAATTATAAATGTGTAATAGTATGTAATGTCGTAATAAATTACAACATATCCAAATATTGTATTTATTAACAATACTATATTATAAAAAATACGTAACAACCATTTAAATAAATTATAAGTAACGATGTAATATGAGATAAATATTATTAGTAAAATATATATCTAATATGAGCTAAAAACGTACATAAATTTACTCATATCTACTCGATAAGATAACAAAATATATACATACATACACTCATAACTAATTAATATCTGCGTAACTCTAACGGAGGGGGCAAACATTATTTGAACGAACAAGGATGAATTTTAACGTGGAAAAAATGCATTCTCTCTCTGTTTTTTTGGTTAAGTACCAAACCCCACTTTTTATACATACATGTTTTGAGTTTTTTGGTTGAGAGAGAAGATGGGTGAGAAGCGAGTTCAAAGGCCATTGCAGAAGCTATTTTCATGGGTTAGAAAACAATCAAACAAAGTGAAGACATTTTTGGGTGTTTTCACTGTTCTTACTTTACTGGTAACTCTAAAACTCCTTATTCATCAACACAATCACTTCTTCGTTTTGGCTGAATTCGCACATTTCGTTGGAATTTTGGTCCTTATCTACAAATTGACAACACACAAGACTTGCTCAGGTACTAATTTTACACTGCAAATCAATTTATGAGTGAGGTATTTGCCCAGACTTTTAGGAAAAAAGTGAAAAGTGCTTTCGAGTTCTCCAGAAATTTGGCAAAAAAACCTGTTCTAATATTGACAAAAGTGTTTTGTTTGGGGAAAATGATACCCTAGTAGGGTCTGAGCCAGATAGGGCTTCGTGGGTTCAAATAAATCTAATAGCTACGTATTCACTATTTCGATATGTGCACTATGATAAAAAGGTCGATCTATGATGAGTTTAACGCTTAGGTTCTTATGACTAAAAATTATTAAAATTTTTAAAATTATATGTACGTGTCTAAACCATTTAGAGAGTCATTACCCAATTGAAAAATAGATTAGAGATAAATAAAAGATTTAAATTTCTAACTTCACTCAGCAAGGTGCACCCAATCACAATTACACGATATTATATGATAGTTTAAGTGTGGGTTCATACATTCATATTTAAATACCTTTTTTTTAAAAAAATATAACACTACTATATATGATTTCAGGAGGGGCATGGATTGACCCCGAACCCCTCTTGGATACGCATCTGTTTGCAGACTCTGTATTTGTATTAAAAAATTAAGTAAATATATGTGTATTAACTTGTAAACCCCTGAACAAAATTAACAGCGTCTAAGTAAGGTGCATGTAAATCTCATATACAAATCACTAAATAACTCATTCAATTCCTTGAACGTTTTGCAAATGAATTTAAGTTATATACACGGACAATATAATGATCTTTTCTATATATCTTTTGTGTAATTTAATTTGTGATAGCAAGTTATTTACTACTTGCTATCAATATTCTTCTAACAACTTTTTGCTCCTGCTGTGCTTAGGCCTTTCATTGAAGACTCAACAGCTCACAGCAACGTTTTTATTTGCAAGATTATTTTGTAGTCTTCAAATCGAAGGAGATATTCATACTATACTAGACCTTGTCACTCTCGTGGCAACGTTCTGGCTTATATTTATGATGAAATACAAGTTGAAGTCATCCTACATGGAAGATTTGGATAACATGAAGAAATATACCGTGGTACGTAGTTTATACCTTTCCCTCCCCTGAGCTCTTTTTCTCTTATAGTTGTTGTTCAAGTAAAACACATGTTAGTCTGTTGATCCCTTTATTGATTCTAAACATATTAGTACGTTCGTATCCAGATGCGGATTCAAGATTTTGAATTTGATTGGCTCAACATTTCAGTTACATTCTTAAAATTGTGTAGATTGTCCGAATCTCAAGTTTGGCATTCTTGAGAAGAATTACGACAATGGGAATAAGAGTCCATTGTCTTACCTGAGATTTAGAATGTACGACCTAAAGCAGCTTGTGAGCGACTTTCGTCACTACACTAGAAGTTTTATGTAATGCCAAAAGAATTCAATAATTTATATAGAAACAAAACAAAGAAATAGTTGGATTCGATTAAGCCCTTTATAACACGTAGCTACGCCCCTGATGCTGATGGTGTTTAATTTGTACTACATCTAGTTGTTTTGTGCAAGAAGTTGTGAAGTATACATTGGAAGTAAAATTGCTTAATGAGTAATGACATTGCTTTTTGGATCATGTTTTTCTGTCCACAGATAGTACCTTCTTTGGTGATAGCTTTCTTTATCCATCCTCGGACGAATAATCTTATTCTCAGTATACTCTGGGCTTTTGCTGTGTATATAGAAGGCGTCTCCGTGCTGCCTCAGCTTCGTTTGATGCAGAATGTCAAGGTACATATATGTTTGTTCTTTCCGTCACATGAATTAGAAAACAGAAGAAAAAGTGTTTGAATTCACGCATTCTTAATTTTCTAAATGAAGTACCAATACTGTTTCCTGTTCTTGTATTTCAGATTATTGAGCCGTTCACAGCCCATTATGTGTTTGCGTTGGGCGTTTCAAGGTTCTTCAGTTGTGCTCATTGGATCATTAAGGTTTGTTTTGGAGTTTTTCTTGTAGTAGCTTATAAGTTTTGAACTAAACACATCAATTTGTTAAATATTTACCTCCCTCGAGATTGGATTTCCAAAGCTTAATGCGCATACAGATCACGATATATACATTTTCCCATGTTAGAGTGGCAGAACCCATAATAAGGGGAGGATGAAGTTGCACTCACTACTTTCGAGAACAATCATATGTGAACAAAGTTCTAGAATAAACACTTTGTTCGCACCAATTGTTGCAAGTAGTGAGTTCAACGACACTTCATATTCACTGATAAAAAGTTTAGGATTCGACTCTGTTTGTACACTTCCCTATGCTAGCCCTTGTAACCAGAGGCAGATGCAGTTGCAGTTGCGGCTTTCACAAAATGGATGTGTGTGTTCTGTAGAAATTTCGAAAATTTGCAGCTTTACTACTTTGTTGTCACCTATTGTCGCTATTAGTGAGTGCAATGACACTTCATATTCATAGACTTAAAATTCTGAATCCGTCAATACTTATAGTCTCCGAGTTTATTCATATGGCAGGTCTATGATACATCTGGTTCATATCTGTCTTTGAGTGGAGGGGGCTTCTTTTGGATACCAATGATCATTTTGGCAGAAATTGTTCAAACATTCGTTTTGGCCGATTTCTGTTATTATTATGTCAAGAGGTGAGCCTATTATCAATATATTTTAACATGTTACGGCACGTAACTTGCTAATTCCATTTTTCATGAACGATTATTCATAGTTACTGAACGTCAGTATATAAAAGTTAAACTCGTTTGACAATTAGGTGTTTTTCTTTGATTTGCAGTGTCATGCAAGGTCAAATGATGGTTCGACTTCCAGCATAAGGTGTTGAACTCTAATTAGAGATTGTAACATATGTTGGTGCTTGTAATGTGCAATCAACTTTGAGTTTTTACAACTTCTCCTTCTTATATGTTATCTTCTTGTTAATAAACAAACAAATAAATAAATACTATAATTTTATGGCAATGTCACATTAATAATAAGTTATATTTTCGTTTCTACTAATTTTTTTAAAAATCTTTCCTTGAGTTTGAGGTTTATCGGAAATGGTCTCCAAATCATCTTGCGTACACTTTTAGCCTTTAGCTATAAGTATACACTACAATGATAAGATAACAAATTTATTTTTGGGAAAACGTCTGATATACCCCTTATCTTTATCATTTAGAGTTGATATATTGCTCTTTATAGAAGTGATTCATATATACTCCTACTATTATAGAAATGACTAACATATACATTTTCCCCTAATGAAATATTAATTATTATTTTTTAAAAAAAATATGATCTTGATCCTCCTCACACGTATTTAATTTTTTTATTTCAATGACTAATTTAAATTTATTGCTTTGTTTGTCAAATTTATTTATGTTTTACTAATTTTCTTGTAAAATTTGTTATAAATGACCCATTTTTTAATTTTATTTTTACAAATTCAAAAACTAAATTACAATATAATTGAAAAATGGTCCGTTCTACACTAAAGAATGCAAGAAAAAAAGAATAAGCAACTCTTATAATGATAATCAAAGAAAGTCAAAATAATTTAGGTATGAAAATGGTTAAAATATACATTGAACTTTGCTAGAAAGATCACACATATATATATACCCCTACATGATTTTCTTTAAAGTCAAATAAGTAAATTAAAAAATATTTTTTTTCCACTTCCGTTAGAAGAAGAGTATATGTGAGTTTCTTTTATACGATAAAGGTACATGTGAGCCATTTGTATAACAATATGGGTATATATGAGTTACTTTCATAACGAGGGATACATCATTTCTAAATAACAAAATTAAGAGGTATATTAAGTCATTTTCTCTTTATTTTAAAATTCTTTCGATGTACATACAATAACATAGGGGTGGACATGGTATGGTACAACACGATATCAAAAGTTTTGATACCGTAATTTTGGTATTCGATTTTTAAAATATTATGCCATTATCACACTAATTTAATTGGGTATGATTCGGTATATTGAAGTTTGATTTTGATATTGTATGGTATAGTAAATAGGTAAGCATAATTTGTTCAACTTCAACTTATATATACTTACATAATAGAATATTATGACTTTGATAATTAGAAAATGTCTCAATTATATCATACAAACACATTACATGTGTAAAAAATATATATTCAAAATAAATTATTAACAACTATTGTTTATCAATTATATTTCATTCAAAATAGAGCAGTCAAAGTTTCAAATTTTAAGCATTTAATTTACAATACTTATAGTAAGTTGTATATTTGTTAGTATTTTAATAATATATTTATGTATTTATATAACTATATATTTCGGTATTGTATTCTATTTTTCGATATTTATTTCTAAATACCCAAATACTATACCAAATATAAAAAAAATTGAGATGTATACCATATTAAATACCATAATACCAAATCAAAGTGTTAAAAATTGCAATATGATATAGTAATTCAATATATACCATATCATGTCCATCCCTATAATAACATAATAAGATTGCATCATAAAAATCTAAATATCAACATTTAAAATATTATTTGAGATCATAAATGGACCTACATTGTTAATATATGCTTTATGTTTTTTTGCAATTTTTCACAAAATCAACATGTAATTTTATATTATCACACAATCTAAGTAGGAAGCACTTTGAATTTTTTCCATGACTAGATGTGGGTTTACTTAATCCCACATTTTTTGTATATTTTCTTTGAAAAAACAAAATTATTTAAATCATAATTGTAATATCATTTCTATCACATACTTTATGTGACTTAACAATTTTGAAATTACTAATCTCAAAAAAATAAAGTAAAAATACACCAAATATCTCCTTAATCTAAGATCCTATTATCCCTAAATTTATTTTGTAAGTAATCTTTTATCCCTTTTCGGCCTACGTGGCACTAGCTTGAAAAAAAAACAATCAATATTGGGCCAACAAGATAGTGCCACGTAGGCCCAAAAGAGATAGAAAATTATAAATAAAATAAGTTCATAAGTAATAAGACCTCATTATAGTATAAGTGTGTTCCTGATATTTCAGACATACGTCGAGAAAATACTTATGCTTATCCCAAAAATAAATAATAACATATTTCCTTTTACAAAACTTTTCTCCCAAAGTCTGTTGAAAAGGTCAAGAAATAAAACTTTATATTCCTTTTCTAGTCTAGTCCAGTCCAAGTCTAATCAAACCAAATACTCAAAAATTATTTAATTTCTGTATCAAAAATTATCATATTATACTAAAAGCATGAAGCTCCATAGTTGAAAGTTGAATTACAAAAATATTCCTAATCATTAAAAATAATTATTTTGTCCTGATCATTTAGCTAATGTATCAAACTTTTCATATTACAGTATTTATATCTTTTGTCTTTTAAACTTCAATCAGTTAAATATTCTATACCCTTTTCATATTCTTTGCACTTTATAAAGTTATCACCCTATCAAATTTCTTTATCATTTTATTCTCACTCCTCTTCTGTTAGACTACAGAAAAACTACTATTACTATCGCCCTCTTATTTGTTGAATTTTGTCCAGCATAAGGTAATACTATTTTTTTCCTATTTATCATTTTATTCTTACTCCTCTTTTATTAGACTACAGAAAAACTATCACTTACCTCTTGTTGATGTGAATCATTAGGCAATTTTCATGTACTTTTTTTGTTTTAAATATTAATATTTATTTGATCTTAATTAGAATGATATTTTGTATCATAGTTTTATCTTTATAATTTTAGATGTTTTTTTTTGTTACGGGAGAAGGTATCATCAAGAACTTTACTCCTTAAGTATTTCTTTTTACTATATATATGTTATAATTAAAGTCTTAAGAAGGGTATGAATGTTGTATTTGTTCTTATCTGTTTTTTTTTTGTATTCTTTACCGATTTACACTTCTTTAATTTAATCTACTATGAAATTATGAATGTTATGTATATTTTTATTAGTGCTGAAATTACTAATTTATAACTTTTATATTCATTTTTAAATGTACTTTTATAATATTTTTTTCTTTTCTCCTTTCCTTACTGATATAGTTTATTTAAGTAGATACATATTTGTGTAATTAGTATATGGAGCGTAATGAGAGATTATTAAGGATAAATCATATAGATATATTCATATTATTAGATGCTATAGTAATATTATTATTTTTCCATATTTCTTGCTTGATGGTCAATGTAATATTCGATTATTATGAATTTTATTTAATGAATAAAATATAAATTGGTAAAACTAATATTTTTAAATTCAATATTTTCTATATAATAATTGTATGGAACAAACGTGCAACGCACGTTCTGAAAACTAGTAAATTATAATCTCAAACATAATTTATTTGCCAATCAAACTATTCCTAAACAATCAATCTTTTCAAATAATTATAGTTTGTTTGGTATTTCCATTACAAAATATATTTCATTAGATTAATCTTTTTATGTAATTATTTAATAAAATAATATTATTATATTTAAAAAAAGAAAATATTTTTAATTTATTAAAATAAATAATGAAAATTTTCATATTCTAATCAAACAAACAAGGCATTATTGCCATAAACCCTTTATAGTAGTCCTCTTCGTGCACTGCAAAACCCTACAAATACTGCCCTTTCCACTTCTCCATTGCAGAGATACAGAGAAACTGTGTGTGTTCGTGAAGTGAGTAAACCGGAGAATTTCACCGGCGAACAGTTCATATATCCAGGTATAAGATTCGTCTTTTTTTTGTGGTTACTGATTGATGGGATGATAAGTTTTGTTTCTATATTCAGTTTTACGTGTGTATCTTTTCTGTTTTATGATAGATATATAGGGTTTTGAACTCTTGAGCTTATACATTTTGTTTGCTTTATTCAATTTTGGGTTTTTGACAGTTTGTGGGTTCGAGTTTGATCAACAAATGGAGGCTGCAGCAGCGGCAGTAGTGCAACAACCTGTCCCTGCTCAAGTTGTGCGTATTTTAACCTTCCCTTTTGAGATTTTGGGTTTTTCTGAGCTTAGATTTGTATTAGGTGTTTAGTTTTTTCATGGGTGTGTTAGTGTTGTGTATTTCGGTAGTATTAGACTTATTGATGTATTGTATGTATGGCTTTTGGTATTGTTTTCATCTGTTGTTTATTATGTCTAGGTGATCACACTGTGATTTGTTGATGTTACGGTTCCTTGCATGTAGGCTTTGCACTACTTTACAATTTGTTTGCATGTTTACTTCACTGCTGTTTTTCCTTTCTGTAACTGCTTTTCTTTCGGAAACAAACTAGAAGTATGGGTAAGGTCTGGTTATACTCTACCCTTCCAGACCCCACTTTGTGGTATTTCACTAGGTATGTTGTTGTTGTTGGTGGGTCAGTATACTCAATGGCTCACTTAAGCATGAGGCGTAAAACATGTTTGCGCGCTTTGCTTAGCAGGCACTTTTGTGCTGTCATCAGGGCGCAAAACATATTGATATTTCGTTTTATCAATAATTAGTTTCAATTCTTTGTCCATGTGTTTGTTATTCATGCTTATAATTATTAGTCTCGGACGACACATACAAATATGTATTGTTTTCTCTATAAGCCTTATTGATGTACTGTTGTTTATTATGTTTAATTGATCATACTATGTTGATGTTACTGTTCCTTGCATGCATGCTCTGCACTACTTTTCTATTATAGTTGTCATCAGGGATCTGTGGCAACTTTTTTCTTGCCAATGAGTGTAATTCGGAAGAGGCAACAGTAAATAGTTGATATTTCGTTTTATAAATAACTAGTTCTCAATTTCTTTGTCCGTGTGTTTTTGTTATTCATGATTAGTTTTGGACGACACATACATATTTTTGTATTGTTCTCTCCATTCGCGCCTTTCTTCATTAAAGCCCATGTGTTATTTGCACTTTGCTATAGACCTTAGAGCTTGTTATTAAGCTTTTCGCCTGTGATAACACTAGGGTGAGTTGGATACTGAATTTGGCTAACCCTTTTTTTTTGGTTACAGGTTGGGAATGCTTTTGTGCAGCAGTATTATCATATTCTGCACCATTCTCCTGGACTGGTTTTTAGGTTTTATCAGGATATAAGCAAACTTGGACGACCTGAAGATGATGGCTCAATGAGCATTACCACTACTATGGAAGTAAGCTACTGAATTAAAACTAATGTGTATTTTCTTGTATCTGGTCATCTTAGTTTGCTTGGAAATTTGTATGTCAGATAGAAAAAAAGTAAAAATTTTCTACTCTTAGAGAGTCCTTAAGTTTGTATTAAACGATAAATTTATCAAGTGTTCAGAAATAAATTTTAGTGTTACAGAGCCCCCTTTTGTCTTAAAAGATGAATTATTGAGTATGAGAATGGAACATGTCCAAGTTGAAGAAAATAGATAATGATGAGTTATATAACCAATGGCAACTAGTTTGAAATTGAGACAGAGATGTAAAAAGGTGGTAAAGAGGTCTTTAACTTTTTTACTGTTGTTGAATTGATTTAATTCTGCACTCAGATGGGTAGTCATGTCCATGTTATACCATGACGAGTAGGCATGCTAAGTTTGACTGTGCAGGACTTTTTGTTTTGGGTATATATAATTGAATTTGTCTAATATTTTTTCATTACAAGATTGATCTAGTCACGTTTCATTACAAGATTGAAATGGATTTGACTCGTTACTTTGCTACTCTGTTATTCCCTCTGCTAAGTTTTGAGTTTAATATGATAAAGACCCTCATTTTCTTTTGTTTGATGTCAAACACATAGGCAATCAATCATAAGATACTCTCACTAAACTATGGGGACTTCAGAGCGGAGATTAAGTCTGTAGATTCGCAAGAATCCTTTAATGGGGGAGTGCATGTCTTTGTGACTGGATCTTTGACTGGGAACGACACCTTGATTCGGAATTTCTCCCAAACTTTCTTCCTAGCACCACAAGACCGAGGATACTTTGTTCTGAATGACATGTTTCGATATGTAGAGAGTGTCGATCAACTTGATCCCGCTGAGGTCCCGGAGACGGATGTGGTGGCTCCTGTCACTCCTGAACTAGGTATTTTAAGCTGATAGATTATTTGTTAGTTTGATATTCTTTTATATTGACAAGTGAAGATTGAAGTAAGTGCTTACTATCTGTTGCAGCTTCCCCTCCAGTGCAGCAAAATCACATTTCCGAGCAGAGTACACTATCAGTGGAGGAAGCTAACGAGGGAGAAATTTACAATCCACCTGAGAATGGTGATGTGCCTGTTGAAGAGGAAGTTCCTGTTGCTGAGGTCGTTGATGAAATGCAAGACGACTCTCAAGTAGAAGTTGAGTCTAACATCAAAAGTGAAGATGCTCCTAAGAAGTCTTACGCTTCAATTGTAAGTTTGATTGGGAAAAAAATCACTGGAAGCCTATTGCTTCTGCATGTTTCTTTCAGAAGGGTTGAGCTAAATTTGGAAAGGTTAACGTGCGAGATAGCTGTAAGATTCTGTAGTGCTGTTTATTGGGTACAGATTAGATCATTTGCCAAGTCTATTTGATTACTGCCTTGATTTCTGGCTAAGATGATTTTTTAGAGGGGAGAGGGTAATGATGAACTTTTCTTATGCTAAAACAATTTGTAACTTTCTTCCAGGTCATGCATCTCAAGGGAAGTGCTGCGAGTTTCTCCTCTCCTCCAGCACCTGCTTCTCGGAAGCCCATGGCAAGGAATGTTGAGCAAGTGAATCAACCTCCTGTAACAGCAACTGTTCGCCCAGCTTCCAGCTCAAATTCTGTTGATAATGTGAATAATCAGGATGGAGAAGGTATATAACTGTGCTATTATGCTCTGGTTTTTGTCTCTATATAATTTTGTCTTGCTGTTAATATGTTTGATTTCTTTTTCATATGTTTCCTTTAATTTCTTCCAGTCACAGATGGCTATTCAATCTACGTAAAAGGTCTGCCTCCGACTGCAACTGTGGACTTACTTGCTGATGAGTTCAAGAAGTTTGGGCCTATAAAGAATGGAGGCATTCAAGTTAAAAATAATAGAGTATTGGTTTGCCCTAAGCCCCTAACATTCTAACTAATTAAGGAAAAAAACCGAGTAGATTGTTGGCTAATAGTTTCTTTTGTGCGCTCACTGATTTTGTTAACAATTGTAATTGGTGGATGACAGCTGCAACGGTTTTCTTATGGTTTCGTGGAATTTGAGGAGGCAAGTGCTTTGCAGAAAGCTATTGAGGTATCTTCAGTTTCATTCTCTATATATCATGTCTGATTTATTAGTTGACATAGATGAATATGACTGGATAAAACTGCAACAACATACTGCAAGCGTTTCATCCCTCGTCTGAAATTCGTACAGGCCATCTCAAGATTTTGAGAATAGTTAGAATATTTCTGTGTTTCCTAATTGTGGCTTCTATTATCTTCTAGTAAGAATCACAGTTAATTTACATTAAGAGAACTTTAACTTTATAAAAAAAAATTACATTAAGAGAAAAAGCACAATCAAATTCTTTTAGCGTTTATCAATACGCTTTTATTTCCAGAGCTGATCTTCACCTTGGCATACCTATCATAAGAAGGGTTGAAGCAGCAGAAAAAGGGTTTTCCCTTAGGAGTCCACTTCAGCTTATATGTGAGAAATTATGCTAGCAAACATGATTGCTTCTACCACTCCACTATAAGTATTCAAACAGTACTTGCCGCCAGAGCTGTTACTCTTTATTGCCACTAGTTTCCAACTACTATGTCATTAGCTCGAAGTGCCTTGTTGAGTTATCTTTCCTCTTCATCCTTTTTGACAAGTTTTTTCCTATATTTCAGGCATCTCCAATTTTAATTGGAGGACGTCAAGCTTATGTTGAGGAGAAGAAGTCTACCAATTATCGAGGCAAGTTCAATATTATCTGAAATAATTGGAGAATGACCTGTATAATTTATTGATAGAAATTTTGAAAAACTGTGTAAATGACATGCAGTAGCATTATCGAGAATGGCCTATGTTCTGGTTTGTTTGTTTACTTAAAGTGAGGATAAAGAGCCTCAGTGTGTAAGGCTGCCTGTTTCTCCAAATTAGCATCTATAAAGGGAAATATCTAGTAACATTTTGAAGGATCTGACATGGATGCGGCAACATTGAGAGTCCGAGAAACTTAGGTTTTTACACAGGTGTTGCCATATGATTACCATGTTTCAGACATTTGTGCTCTTCTTTCCACAGACTCTCAGATTATTTGGTTGAGACTGGGTTTGTGCTGTCACAAACCTGTACAGCACATTCATCAAATTCTTATAGTGAATTTGTATCCTGCTTTGGTGCTACCTTGCTACAAGCTGCAGATATCATATTCTTATTCCCTTGAGACCGATTGAGATCCTTTGTGAATCAATTTTCTTTTATCATTTCAGGTCACTTTAGAGGTAGATTTCAATCTGGAGGGGGTTCTGGTTACAGGAACTATGGAGTAAGAGGCCGAGGAAACTATGGAGGTGGCAGGGGTTATGCTCGAGATGATTTTGGCGAAAGAACCGAGTTCAACAACAGAGGTGGACAGCGTGGATGGTCATCTAATCGTGGGGGTGATGGATACCAATCATACCAGCGAACTGATAACACAGGTGGTTATGTTGTGCGTACGAATCGTGGTGGGGGTATGCTTAATGGAACTGCCAAACACATGACACCACAGGGTATTGCTGCACCTGTAATGTAGTAGCTCCGTTGTTACATTGGCATTTCTAACAGTTGAAGTCCCCAGGTAGAAGAAGTTTTGTCAGGAGCTATAAAATTTCTCTTAGAGCTCACTTTGCTAATCATCAATTCCCTAACATTCCCTTTAATTGGTATAGGTGGGGTAGGAATTGACTTTTAAGTAGCTTTTGCTATGCAGTATATAGAGTATCTAAGTCCCCCATGAAGAGTATCCAGTCCTTTTTGCTCATTGTATGAGTTGAACTATGTTACTTTGAAAGCTGTGTTTGTGGGAATGAGTTCATATTAGTCATTTATATCATGGATTCTATTATCAGCTGTCAACAGAGGATACTGTCCATCTTCACATGTTCCCTTTTGCACTTTCTTGAATTGTGATTCATTTTGAGTGTAAATATTGGCTCTTCACAGAAATGCAGGCAAGGTTGCATACAATTGACTCTTGTGGTTCGGTCCTTTCTCTGGACCTGCCAATCGCAGGTGTTTAATGCACCATGCTGCCCTTTCAAACATTAATCCCTTGTTCGTGCATTATTTTTGTTTTCTACTTCTAGTTATGCCTTGTTATGTCAAGAAATATGTTGAAAACTGGTGGATTAAAGAAGCAAAAATTCCAATTTATCTTTAAATATAGATGTTTTAACTGTCTATATGGAAACTAGCAGTGTTTTTGTCACCGATGGATTCAGGATTTGAACTTTCGATGGTTTCAACTTTGAAATATTTGTTGCAAAACTTGGTGTTTTCCCCCATAGACTTGCATGTACTTGTCTTAAATAGAATATTGTGATAGGGTTTTCGTGGTGGATTAATTAAGTCGATAAATAAGTTTCCAAATGGTAAAAAAGTAGAAAACATTATAATAGATTACTATGCTTGAATAAGACTGAAGGACTAAAACAAGAAGTACTCTACTTGACAAGTAGGTGTAGTTATCTTCAAAGCATATTTAATACTAGAGACATTGTTCACCTTATATCTAAACTTACTTCATAGACTCCGCCTATCAATTTTTGGAGATTCAACGCGCATCACTATTTGACATTTTTAGGAGTCTGAGCAACTTAGATCACCACAATGCACCTTTTTGTTACTCTTCCCCACATGATGTAGCCATCCAAAACCTTTAAATGCCTTTGAAATCTTGACAAGATTAGGCCTTCCCATGCCCAAATTCATTTTTCCAGCTGAAAACTTTAAGGCTTGTAAACAACACAATTGATCATTCATTTCTTGTTCATCCTCATCATATTCTTTCAACTCTGCTTTCTTTTTCATCTTCTTTACATTATTGTCCCTTTTTGCCTTGTTTTTGTTGGTGTCTATTTCATATTTTTCCCACAACATGTCCATTCCTTCACTATTGCTATGACTAGCATTGTTCCTTTCCTCAAATAGTTTACATGCCAATGTCCTTTTCCACTCTTTTTCTTTCCTCATTGATCCATAACCAATTCCCACATTTTCAACTTTTTTTCTAACTTCATTTCCCACAGCTACCTCTTTCTTTTGTTTTTCAATCATTTTGTCTACTTTCTTCACTTCCACATTATGACTCAAAGTGGTGTTTTCAAATTCATCAACTTCATTGAAGAAATTTTCCAATGTCTTCTCCTCTATGACATGCTTAGTACTCTCCATTTCACCTCCCAACTGACCAAGAATAAGGGATTCACTTTCCTCAGCTGATTTATAGTCCAAGAACTCGACATGGTTTTCTTGATGATCAACTTTGGACGCGCCAAACACAACTTTGTAGGCTTCAAATTCCTCCAACTCCTCGAGGACTACTTCATCGTCATTTCGTGTTAATCCTTTCGTGTTGTTGTGGAGAATGAGACTTGGAGAGATGGTGAAAAGGGTAAGGAGCAAAAGGGTAGTTGTGATGAAGAGTGGTGAGAGGAATGAAAGGAGTCTAAGGATGTAAGGAGAGAAGAAAATGAAGTAGGAGAAGTAGAGAGGGTGAGAGATAATGAAAGAACATAAGTAGAAGAATTTTGACTTGATAAGTTGAAAATACTGAAGTCTCAGTTCCGACATTTTTTTTTCTTCCAAAAATCACTCTCGTATGACAATATTTTGTTTTGAGCATCTACAGAATGAACCACTCGATTGTGTTGATTCACAGACGAGATTGTAAAATGAGTTCATTAAAATCAACACTCTTTTATTGTTGGAGATCAAAAGAATAATCTCCTGACTCGATATCGATAAACTTATATATGCTGTATGTATTAAGAAAATGAAGATAATGGAGAAGAAGGGAAATTAGTATATGTAACTTAAATTGATTGAAAATTTGAAGGTGAACAAAAGAAAAGGGGAAGAAGGAGAATTTGATGATATTTTGGTTTTTACTAAATTTGTTTAGGCATAAAAATGTTTGTGTGATTGTGAAAGTAAATAAAGGAGTAATGTGTTGTGTGAGAATCTAAAAAGTGAAGTAATAATAAAGGGAGAGAAACATCATTTCCTTTGAAACTTTACTTCTATAACCACCAAATATTCCCTTTGTTCCGTATTTTTACTCGTCAATTTTAGCATATAAAAAAATATATTTTTCATATTTTATTTTTAATATTAATTATTTATTTTCAAAATTTAAGATTATTTATCAGTTAATATAAGTATTATAATAAAATATTTATATTAATTATTATTTATTAACGGACGTGCAAAGTTTAAAATTAAAAAATTAAAATAAGAGAGGGAGTAATAATTTGTTTTTTTTTCTTTGTTGAAGTTTTGCCTAAACTAACAATGGAAGGAGAAATATCATTTCCTTTGGAAACTTTTCTTTTCCCTTAACCACCAAATAAATTGTGTTTTCTCTTGAAAATTACTTATCCACACTAGATTGGAAATTGAAATCATTATTTTCTGTTTTATTACTCATATTACTAAAAATAATTGAAATTATAGAGTTTTCGAGTTTAAATTTTATTAACCGACAATATACAATATATAGATATAATCAGATCACTTATAGATAGAATTTGCATAATAAAAATATATTCCTAGAGAGTTCATAATAATAAAATAATAAAAAATGAAAAGAATTTAATAAAGAAGTAGTAAAACAATAATAAATGATCAAGTTTCTGTGTTTAAATTTATTATAATCCAACATTATACACATAAAAATAAAGAGTAAACATAACTTTTTCGATGTAAGTTTGCTCATGTTGTTAGTCACAAATTCGAATAAAAAAGAAAAAATATGATATAAATTGCTTACTTTAAATGGTTCATTTTTTTTAAGGAATTTAAAATTTTAAAAAAGTATATACATGAAATTCTAGAAATTCAATATATATAAATTCTAAAAAATAAAAAAAATCTTAAGACTTTATCATTAAAGTGTGAAAAGAGGTTAACATAGAGTGTAATTGAGGAGGCTAATTTGAAGCAATTTCACATGGAATCCACTCAATTTCTACTCATTGCATTACCATATATACCACACCCTTTTATTTTCCTTATATATATTTTTATATATATATATAAAAAGGAGTGTCCCACAATGTCTGTTGTTACCATTTTAATTATTAACTTTGACTCTCCCTCTGCTTGTTTGGATAGTTGTTATCTATGATATTATATTTTAAAATATAATATTTATTTTAATTATTACTTAAATTTTATTATAATATATTATTAAATTTATTGTTAGATTATAATGAAAAATTTCATTATGTGTAATGATTAATTTGGTGTAATCGCATTGTCATTTTAATTAATAATTTTCATTTTATTTTTATTTATTAAATAAATTTAATCTATTTATAATAGCTCTATCTCGTAATCTACTTTTTTTTTTTATAGGTTTGACTTTTAAACTATTGTTGTGCTATAATGACAGAGAACAATATAATATATACAAATGTTATATTCATTAAACATAATATAAAATATAAAATACAATACAATACTATTTGCCCTTTATTCAAATGTGATATTTGCCCTGAACAATGATTTCACAAATTTATATTGAACTCGATAATTTTGATTATATATTTATATTTTAATTTTTTTTGTTAAATATATGCTCAAATTTAATTAAAAAATTGAAGGACTAACATTTAATTTTATCATTTTAATTCCATAATTGAAGCATCCAAGAGACTTATGTAGAAAAAGGTACCTTCCTTCACTAGTTTTTTCATCTTTGTCCCCTATATGATTCAACTTTTATCTAGTTAGTCAATTACATTTTACATGTGTGTAATATTTACTATCTCCTTTCCTAATTATGTATCCAAAAGTGATAATAAAGAATATAAAGTGCATAATTACTAGTTAGCTTAGTGCTACAACTAGTTAAGATGTACACATCAACATTATTAAAAATAAGAATTTTTAAATAGTAAAAAAAATGATATTTTATTTTGAATAGACTAAAAAAATGTAATATATATAATAATTGGAATAGAAGGAATACTTTTTCGATTGTCCCCACCTAAAAAGATGAAAGGTATTAACAGTTACCTACGTGATGTCGTGAAAATTCTAAAGAAAAATTATTTGGATGGGTACCTTTTTAATAAATAATTACTAATTTTAGCGAAATTTTTATTTATTTATTATCATTTATAGCAATACATAGCAATGTTATGTTAAATCTGCAATGTGTATTAAAAATGAATTATGTATGCAATATATATGTATTATAATCGTTTTTTAGAATATGTTAGGTTTGTTTGATAAGAATTTGACATATTGTATTGTAAGTGTATTAGAATGTATGATAATGTAATATCCATCAATAAAACTTGTATATATGTGAATAAAAAGTTGGTCTTTGTAATATGTATTAAACATGTATTATAAATAGGAAAATTGTATGAAATAACAAATTATTAATTCAAATTAAATGTTATAGCCATAGTTTATTTTAATTGCAATTCGCAGCAAACATCTTTTTTTTTTGTCATCTGATTCGATATATAGAATTAACCATTTCCGGAATTCAATTAGTCATTTTATATATTTAGGTATAAAATGTATAAAAAGTGTTTGTGTTTGTATAAAGCGAGAGAAAAGTGTATATACAAATATAAATATATATATTTTCGTCATATACACTTAAAATTATATAAATATAAATCTTATTATACAAATTACAATGTATAAATGAATTTATACAAAATCAAAAATTTCGTATAAAATTAGATGTTTGTAGCGAATTATACAAATCAAAAGCTCCATAGCAAATATAAAATTTGCTATATAGTACAATTATACAAACTATAGGTATAACATACAAATGTGATATTTAATTATAGTATATTTATGTAAGTTTCCAAATTCTTATCTAGACTAGCCCATTTTTAATTGGGCCGGTTCTTTTAATCCAAAACTCAGTCCTCCTTATTTCGTTTCGGGTCACTCAAATCTCTCCGATTCCGATCAACTTTCACCAGAAGATCGAAATCGAGAATCAATGGATTCCATGCGTAAAAGTAATGCACAAGAACAAGTTTCATCTGCGTCTTCATCATCATCAGATTGGAAGGAACGGTTTCTTCTTCCGACTCTCTTAGCTGGTACTTTTTAGTTCTCACGGAAACCCTAATTTTAATTCGATTTACGCTTTTAAATTGATATTTTGAGCTTGTACGTGATTAAATCGATCGAAAATACAGTGAAAATGAAATGAATATACTCATAGGCGAAGCCAGAATTTCAATTTTTATGTATTTTGAATTTTAGGACGATTTTAAGTGATAATAACTGGGTGCTAAAGTTAATATATGTATAAATTTAATGAATTTATTAACGCATATACACTGTTTGAGCAAAATCTACCGGATTCCTGCGGGCAAATTTTAAATAGTCGATGTCAAACTTATTTGAGATAGTTATTTGATCAATTGATTTGTTCATCTAAGTTTATTGTTATTTTTGATAAGTTATTTTTATATTTGTAACTTTTTTTTTTTTTTGGTATGGAATTTAGGGGTGGCTGGTGGAGGAGCTGGTTTGGTATCAAAGCACCGGAAAGTTCATGGCTTAGCAAACATTTGTGCGACTTATGCAACGAATTTTGCTATCGTCACTGCATGTTATTGCGGTAATCTCACTCTTTTACTTGTTTTAAAATTTTATATCCCTTAATCATGTCATGAAGACTTGTGTTGAGTTGAATTTGATTTTGGAATTTGGTTTGGGGGAGACATGTTGTTTCCAAGATGTTGAAAATGGTAGGCCACGTTGTGTGCTGTTTTAGTACTACAGATTTGCTTATTTTCTCTGACCCTCCCCTTTTTGCAACATTTTCTCCCAGCAACATCAAAATGGAAATAGGAAAGGGCCAAAAAATATCACTATGAATTAGTAAATGATGTAAAATTATCCTTCATCCACCTTTTGGTTCAAATACGCTCGCAACATTTTTCTATTGTTAAATCACCCGTCGATCTGACAATAGCAGATTCCACCTACTGGGCTTCTAGGTTTGTGTTATTTTCTATTTTTTTGGTTGATAAGTCCAGCTTCTTGTTGTACCACAGTTATAAAAACTAGTCGGTATGGAGTCTGTTTAGTTTGTAATACTTTTGGAAGGGGGGCTACTTTGATGTAGTATACCTGGGGATAAATAGAAGAAAAAGTTACCATTCTCATTTAAAAAAAACACTAGTCGGTATAAAGATTTATGTTGCTATATTGCACATATGTTAGATCCCGTGTTTATTAGGAGTCCTTCTATTTTGGTTAGATTTGAATGACGGGAGATTTACCGGTTTAGAGAATAGAGAGCCCCTAATTACTATTAAAAGGCAATCTTAGTTTTAGAATGAATAAATTTGAATGGAGCAGAATGGAGACAAAGAATTCAAGCCAACTTCCACTAACATGGGAGTGATGTTACTTGATTGATTGTATTATTCATTTCTCCTCTATGCCGTTTATAATTTGAAAGCCAATAATCTGGTATTCTGTTCAGATTTCTGCTTCATAAGTTTGCATCTTTCAGATTCCACAGGTGACAATCTTATTCACCTCATCTGCTTTCCTCACATATTTTATTCTTGAACACTCCACTTTTTTGGTGATGTTAATTTTGTCACAAATTTAGCTGTCATGAATAAACTCATCTTCTTACAGACATGTTCAAAATGTTTATAACAGCTTTATCCACAACAAATTAATCCACATAATTTATGCAGTCTTCATTGCACAATGGACTCTCATACTGCAACTTTATATCAAAAACCTGGCTCTGGACTTGGGACGTTGATTCCACTTAAGATCGTCTATTTCTTAGAAGCCCATGGGTGAAGTTTAGTCAAAAGAGTGATCATAGCCGTTTCAGTATCGTGATGTTGTTTGTGTCCAATGGCACATAAATCTGAAGTTGATATATGTTCTTTTTTATTTGTGTGGCAGGTGCTCGTGAGTTCGTAAGAGCAAGTAGAACAGGAAAGCCTGATGATCTGCTGAACTCAGCTATTGGAGGTTTTGGTAGTGGTGCTATACTTGGACGTCTGCAAGGTAAAATTTGCAACTCTCTCTCCTCAATGTGTTTCTTGTGTGCGTGCGCAGCCGCCAGCGCATCAAAGGCTCCAGCAGGATAGGCTAATTTAGACATTAATTAGACATGTGGTCTTTCTTTTTAATGACATCATGTGTTTAGATATTTAGTTACTTTTTAAAAAACGGTTATGTTTATGAATAATCATGGTACAAATAGTTTCACTGAGCGAGCCCCTTTGCTGATTTTTCATGGTCATGTTTGTTTGCTTATCAGGGCAGCTAGATTTGTTCACTACTGCCTTTTTTTAAAAATCTTTAACGGAAAAAAGTCTCTTACATGTCCATTTGAGAGGAGACCAAGATTGGAGGAACCTTGCATCATATATAAAAAAGATCAAAAAAGTGGAAGAGACTCCTGGCAAGAAGTTCTTAGGCGAGTGATATTTTTGCATTCCATATAAAATGATTCCGTGGAGAGTTGTTGGAATTTCGATGTTGGATCCAAAGTTTTTAATGCCTGTAGTGTCTGGTCCAGCTTACGCGATTATTCCCTTGAGTACCGTTCCCACCAGCACAAGTATTGGGTAACTTTGCCCACTAAGGTCAGGTTTAGGTCGATGGTAAGAGTTCACCTACTGGGATTGAATTTGAGACCTCGTTCTCCTCCCACCTTATTGACCAGTAGGATACACCCTTGGGTGGCAAATCTAATGGGCCTCTTGCTCAATTTATGAATCCAAGCATCAGTTAAAATATGCTGAAGATGTTTTGTTAGATCCAACTTAAAAAAACGAGCTAGTTATGCTCACTTTAGTTTGTGATCCAATGATTATGGGAAGTATTTCGATTTTCTGTAGTTTGGTGAACAACAGTTACTCTATGCATTTGTATTTCAACATTCTGGTCATGCAACATAACAACTAGCCCCTGTCCCAAATTAGTTGGGTTGGCACCGACATTTTTGTGATATTAATTCAAAATAATTGTTCTCAGCACATCTACTTTTAAAGTTTATTATGGCTTCGATACTATCGATAGAACTCTTGTATGTATCATACCTTTTATCAGTTCAATATAAAGTTGTATTCTCATGGTGCAGAAGCTTTGTTTAATCTCATAGCTATGTTAGATAAATACTTGTGCAAAGAGACCAGTTAAGATTGTAGCTTTTACTCTGTAATCTGGAAAGTGCTCTACGTTGGTCATGTTTACCCTTGCTTATGTTTTTGATATTTTATTTCTTGGGTTTGAAGCCCACAAGCGAGAGTCTTTCAGAAACAACCTCTCTAATTCCACTCCCCAGACCCAACCTGTGGGATCTCACTGTGTTTGTTGTTGTGGTTGGATTTGAAACCCACAAAGTCACAATATATTTCCCTTACTTTCTATGCGATATTGGAATATTTGTATATTTTGTATCTCTTTTTCCTATTACCGATACTACTAGTTGAATCAAGCTCAGTTTGGATGCAGTTTGAGCTGAAGTTTTTGATGACAACATTTCATCTATGCTTTTCAAATCTATGATTTCTGATATGTTTCTCTCAAGACGTACTAGTGATCGTGCTTGATCTCTATGAACCTGATAAATAGCTGACCGATTCTATTGGATGATTATCAGGTGGTCAACTTGGTGCTGTTCGTTATTCTGTCATGTTTGCAGTTGTGGGAACAACCGTTGATTATGCTACTATAAGAGTAAAACCAGCCTTGAGAAGCTACTACGACTCTCTGGTCAATAAGAAGGATGATTGGCTAAAACTTCCTGAATGGTCGCCTATCCAAGTGCTTGACGAGGAAGCTCTTGCTGCAAAGCGTGCTCGGGAAGAGGAGCTATACAGAAGTGTCCACAATCTGAAGAAGGAATCATGATGGAGAAACAAATCAGCATATTACTTCCAATTCGATATCCTTTCTTTTGATTGAGACACTTTAGTGCAGTTGCCGCACAGATCGTAGAAACAGAAAATGGCAAAGCATTTGATGGGTGTTCAATGTTTTTCCGAGCTTACAACACAAGTTGTGTTACACTGAAGGAAAGTACAAATCTGGAATAAATATTTGCTATGTTATGGCAAAATAAATTGAAAGAAAGCTTTTAAGGCATGAAAAATCATTGTTATAAGAGAAATAATGCATGCATATTGTTTAGGGGACAAAAACAAGTCTGAAAGCCGAAATAATACTACAAATCGATTAGCAAATTTACAGGAAAGACATAATTTATATAGGTTAAAGAGCGCAAAGACAGCTTGGTGCACTAAGTTCTCAATATGCACAGGTCTCGACCACAAGGCGCTGGTGCCCTAAGCTCTTAAGCTCTCAATATGCACTATTGGTAGAAGGCAACACATAGTTTAGTTATAATTCAAAACATACACATAAAAAAATACTCCTATTTTACATAAAACTAAAACCTAGAAGTAATAAACTTTTATTTGTAAGTCCAGCTCAACAGGCCCCTACTAAGATGAATGCAAGATTACAAGAGAGCAAAAGAAGTTGCTTCAAACAAAACATGAAGCAGACAGGGAGCTAACAAAATCCAAAAAGTTATCCACACTATTTACCGGGATAAGATATTGCCAACTAAATATACATTTGAGTAGAATAAATGCCATATTAGGCTCTCCAAGTGAAGTTGTCATTTGTCAAAGGATGATGTGTTTAAAGTAGTAGAGTATTTTCAACAGAACGAACATTTTGCAAGGAATATATATGCAACATAAACTGCTTGCCTTAACTCCCATGAAAAATGGAGAGTTGATAGTCAAAAACACATCGATTTTTTGTGAGTTTCACACCTCAACTATAAGATGTTTCCTTTTCCTCCTCCATGAACTGAACTATCATACACACCTCTACTGTCAGGTGTTCTCTTTCTACCTGAACTACCACCATCTTTCAAGTAGAAAAGGCAAAAATTGATTGTTGAGGTCTGTTTTTTAATACATAGAGAGTGATAGTCCAGGCAGAAAAAGAAAACAAATGATAATTGGCGCTTTAAACTCGCGAAAAAGTTGAAACATTTCAAATACATTAGTTTGATTGATAGTGTATATAAATTATAGCCAAACAGCTGGCAAGAAGATCGAAGCAATTTATCAGAAAATTATTGGACAGAAAACAGTTGGCATTCACTAAAGATAGACAAGCAATGAGGCTTTGGATTAAAAAAAAGAAGAAGAAGATAAGGAGCACTTGGCTATTGATGAAGCTGGAGATATAGAAGGTGACAACCATGTAAATTGGGGATTTTTGATGAACTCGATTACAGATATGGGGTTCGGAAACAAATAGAGAGATTGGTTAAGTTTTACACATGCACTGTCAAATTCTCAATTTTGAGAAGTGAATGAAGGATTCAAGGGCTGCAAAATGCTTTACCAGACAAGGCCAAATGGAAAGAACACAAATCTGGCAACTATAGTATTTCCTATTAGATTCAATGACTAAATAGCACCTGATAAATGATATTACTAGACTTAAAACACATAATGAAACTCAACATTGTTATATTTAACTCGATAAGATTACCATTTTATTCTCATATTTATGGTGCAATTGAGAAAAAGAAAAACGGATATAGAACTCAAAATATCAAAATTCAATATTACCTCCTCAGTAGGTCTGCCTAAGAAACCTCAAGCAACGCTCTAATTGCCATCAACTTCTGCAATTGCATTGGATGTCAATCCTTTTGCAAGGATAAAAAGGAAATTGTATCACATACTGCAGCTGAAAAAACCAAGCGATAAACAATTTTCACTTCTTGATTTCCTCATGAAGTTCTGGTAACATGTCAAGGACTGAAGGATTCTCACTAATAGCATTTACTAGTAACTCAGCTGTAGTTGCATCAAATGAGAAGCCCCTTCCATTCATCTCCTTCATAAAACTTACCATTTCATTTATTTTCCGGCACCTAAGATATCCTCGCAAAATAATATTGTAAGTGAAATTGTTTGGAAAACAACCGTTGTCTTCCATTTTTCTAAGCATATCCTTAGCTTCATCTAACAGCTCTTGTTGACAAAATCCAGCTATCATAATAGTGTATGTTCTCACATCCGGAACCAATCCCATTGAAGAAAGCTTCTCAAAAATGGCATGAGCTTTATCAAGTTCACCGTTTTTAGACAATCCATTAATGATAATATTGTAATATATAATATTAACATTTTCTATCTTCCTTTCCAACTTATTAAACAGTGACATAGCTTCTTCGACAAGTCCATACTTGAAATAACCATCAAGCAAAGTACCATACATGTATAAATCAGGGGCAAGTCCTGCAGATTCCATCTCTACAAACAGTTGTTTTGCAACACCAATTCTTCCAACTTCAAACAGACCTTGTAAGATAGTATTGTAGGTAACAATACTAGGCTTTAATCCCTTTTGAGAAATTTCACTAAACAATTGCATGGCCTCATCAAGATTCTTTTTCTTACAGTAACCATTTATTAGTATGTTATAGCTAAAAATGGTAGGCTCAATTCCCTTATCTATCAAGATATCGAAAATTCTCCTAGCTCTATCTACTTCACCACGCAAACAATATCCATCCATTATCATACTATGAGTGAATATATCAGGCTCTACACCCTTTCCAACCATGTTTCTCATTACTTCCTCCGCATCTTCAACTTTCCCTTCTTTGCATAGTCCATCTATTAGTATATTGAAGACGCGCAGATCTAGATACATATTAATGTTCACCATCTCAGAGAACATAGTTGTAGCCTTCTCCCACTGACCAAACTTACACAAACCATCAATTATTGAAGTATATGTGACTATATCGGGATAAATGTCTTTCTGTTTCATCTCATTCAGAATGTTGATAGCAGCATCTAAGTTTCCATCTTTGCAATGAGCATCTATAACAATGTTGTAGATACATATATCGGGCTGAGTTTTACCTTGTTCCATTAACCGTAGCAAACTTACAATTTTCTGAGTATGACCTCTTTTGCTTAACCCATTCATGACGATTGCATACATGAATTCATCAGGCTCACAAGTTTTCTCTCTCACTAATTTTTTGAACAATTCCACAGCATCCTTAACCTTATTTTCAGCAAAAATTCCTCTTAATAGGGTGTTAAATGCAACAGTATCAAACGGAATGCCATTCTTCAAGTAAATAGATAACACTGAAAATGCACAAGCAGTAGTATGCATATAAGGCAATAACTGTTAATCACATTAGTCAAGATGAACCCATCAATTGGTATACCTAATTTCTGCATTTCTCGGAAAAGAGAAACAACATTTGAGTAATGCTTCCTATTTATCAAATTTTGAAATAATTTAGAGAAATCGACAACTGAAGAAAGAGGCTTCATTGTAACCATTTGATGGAATTGAGTAAGAGCATCATCTAAACACTCAAAATTACTGCGTGAAGAAGAGGAGATAGAGAGAATACCATTGCAATTCCTCAGACAAATTCTGCTCATTGCCATTGCCGCTCAATAATTTTCAGTGTGACCTAATAAGAAATGTCAGTGATCAACGTGACACTTTTCGTTTTTTGAGATTCAAACAATTTTCGTTTTTTGAGATTCAAACAATTTAATTTTGGTCGAATATTTACATATGAAATTTTTAATTTTTAAAAAATAAAATTTATATATTTGTAAACTACGTAAAGAGTATTATAAATTAGATAATTCAAAATATTAAAAACATGTATGAAAAATATACGGTTAAAAATAAACTTGTTCGAATCTCGAAATGCGAAAAAAGTGCCACATAAAATGAGACGGAGAAAGTATAACTAATATTAATATCTGCGGGATGTGTAATCAGTATCAAAAGATATTATTGATGACAAAATAATACTATACTTGTCCACTTTTTATTTTTTTACGGTTATTACTAATAGACAAATTTTTTTTGACAAATGACAGAAATTACATACTTCTAAAGTAAAATTACTATTTAGCCCTTATAATTTTATAATAACATAGATCCCTCAAACTGATACAATAATATAAGTGCTGATACATTAATTTGATGCGCGAGATATATTAATCGTTAAGTAAAATACATTACATCTTATACATGATACACTAATCTTATGTATATTTTATACATGATACACTAATCTGATTCGCGAGATACTTTAATATGATGCATTGATATATTAATCTAATGCGCGAAAATGAGGGATTTTGGAGATTTGTAAAACTAATAGGAGATAATGGAACTTATAGGTGACATTTCTGTCATTTTTCCATTTTTGGGCTATACGCTAACTTAAGTACTTTAAAAAAAAATAGAATTTCTTGAATTCATCCACTTCATAATTAATAGGGGTAAAATGATAAACTGACTATGTCAATAATTGTTTTCTTAATAGGTGTGTCAATTCAAATGTGGATAAGTAATTAAGGACAAAGAGAGTATTATTTATTTGTTTGATGCAATAATCTCTTTAGTATTAAAGCAGATTTATCAATGTAGAAGAAAGAATAGTAAAACAATAAAATACCTTTTGAAAGTTACAACCAATGGGATTTCATTTGCATCATGTTGCAAAGTCATGATATGCACTTGAGATATATAAATGAATGGCTTAGTTCACATTATTCTTCATAGAGAATTACAATTAGAGTTCAACTATAGATGCTCAGAAGTACATGACAACACCATTTCACCAGAAGAACAAGTTACTAGAGGATGCACAGGGAAATTTTCTTGTCTCGTGTCCGGATTACCCTCCCGTCTAAAACTTCAAAATTAATCCCTGGCAACTTCTGAGCTAGAAGGATACATACTGAACAATTTAGACATCCAAAGGGATTACACTGTCTCCAGCTTTGCACCGTTGGATAACAGAGCCTCATCGCCAAAGGGGCAGTCTCTAATCTCCAACTTGCCGAGGCTATCACAGCCAGAGAGCACGTAGTGGAGGCATAGATGCTTATCCCCCAGAAAAGCTAAGGAAAGCATCTCTAACTTCTAGCATGGACCCTGATGTACTCAAACATAAGGTCCGTAAGGAGGCCAGAAAGAGAGAGTTGCTGGAATTCCTTGCAGTGTTGAACAATGGCCCCAAAAACCAGCATCAAGTGCTTCAAGGGTTACATGAGTTTGAGGTTTGATAATACACACAAACGAAATTGGATCATATTACAATGGTTCCTTGCAATAGTAACCAAGGCATCATTTGTCATTTGGCGGTAGAAGTATAAAACTGACTGAAGCTTAGGGAAGCCCACTGAGACAGCTATAAGGTCTTGCTTCATCAAGGATACATTCGGTCCTGGAGCAAATGGACCAGAAAGAAACACCCTAAAGCTCTTGAACTTCCTTGTGCAATCTCCTCAAGACCGCTATCTTCAATGTAATCTAGCACCTGCAGTCACATCCATGTCAAGCAACTTAAAGTGTAAGCTGGACAAGGAACCAGTCAGCAGAGAAATACATCAGAGCCACCAGGCAGAGAAGAACTGAAAACTTACAGGTCCTTGGCCTGAATAATATCTCGTTATTTAAGCAACATGCGTGAAAAATAGTGAGTGCTCTTACCCTGGGAAATATGTAAGTATAGACGGAACTTATTACCTATTCCATTTAGTTTTATGCGGTGGAGTTTCACTGGACACCGAGTTTGACAAAAGAAAGGAACTTCTAGTCTTAAACGTGCCATGTCATATTTGTGGCTATAAAAGCATGTCATCAAAGGTAAAATGGGAAATTTATAATTAAATTATTTTCAATAATGGAAAGGCGTTGTTCTATTTTAAACATGCTAAAAAGAAAAGAAGTGCCACATAAAATGGAGTAGCTTCTCTTTCTTTTTCCGATTACTTGACCAGTGTAATTTTCATTGCAGATAGCATGTAAGGAAGACGATATACAATTCTCTTTGCCAGTACATCAGCCTTAGAGAATCAAGATAAATCCTCAGACAACTTTGTTGTGGTGAATAAGTGATGGAGGGTTGTATTGATATCAATTATTACTGCACTACTCTTGTGTTCAGTGTTCCCTTTTTCCTTCTTCATTTTGTGTGCTTTATAGTTAAAAACCAGTAGTCTTGCTAGGTATTCCAAAATTTGTTCTTTCAAAATTGTTATTCTTGTATAATCTCTTCTTTTGTTTGGCGTGGCTTAAATTGTTACTCTTCATGTCCATCATAAGTACATTATTGCAAATATTCTTGTGTATGAAGCAAATACACTAAAGAGGGCATCAAAAAAAGAAAAGAAGCAGAAAGTAGTACCTATCATCAGCTGCTTCGCTTTCAGAACTTCAGCTTCTGGCGTGACCGTGATGAACCTGTTCCGCAAACCCACACGTAAATAAAATTGACATCATATAATGGAGTGCCTGTCTGAAATATGCTACTCCTCAATATATTGAAGGACATTGTTATTTATTCTCAAATAGATAGAAAATGACACTACATGTTGACAACAAATAGCATTGGATATGATATTCCTAAACTTATAATATGTACACATAAGGGTAACTCACACTATTTCTCATATCAAGAGAACAGTAATATCTGATTTCCAAGATAAAAAATAGTGGAAAAACAATCAAAACATCAACAGTGATGTACCTCCTCGATAAGCCAGCCCGAAAGCCAAAGCAACATTTTCATTGCCATATTTCATCTTCCACAATTGCATTGGATTCAATTTCATTTGAGGTGATAAACAAAACTGTATCAAAGCTTAAAACATAGCCGAAAAAACCAAGCGATAGCAATTTTCACTTCTTCTTTTCCGTGTGGAGCTTTGGTATCATCTCAAGGATGGAAGTATTCTCACTTATTTCCTTTACCAGTAACTTAGCTGTAGTTGCGTCAAATGAGAAGCCCCTCCCAGTCATTTCATTCATAAAAGTTACCATTTCATTTATTTTCCTACACCTAAGATACCCTTGCACAATAACATTGTAAGTGACATTGTTTGGAAGACAATTGTCCCCCTCCATTTTTCTAAGCATATCTTTAGCTTCATCTAACAACCCTTGTAGACAAAATCCAGTTATCATTGTATTGTATGTTCTCACATTCAGAATCAATCCCATTAAAGAAAGCTTCTCAAAAATAGCACAAGCTTCATCGAGTTTACCGTTTTTACACAACCCATTAATGATAATATTGTAAGATATAATATCAATATTTTCTGTCTTTCTTTCCAACTTATTAAAGAGTGACATAGCTTCTTCAACAAGTCCGTACTTAAAATAACCATCAAGCAAAGTGTTATGAGTGGATAAATTAGGTACCGGCCCAGTAGATACCATCCCAACAAACAATTGTTTTGCAACACCAATTCTTCCAACTTCAAACAGACCTTGCAAGATAGTATTGTAGCTAACAATATTAGGCTTTAATCCCTTTTGAGAAATTTCACAAAACAATTGCATGGCCTTGTCAATTTTCTTTTTCTTACAATATCCATTTATTAGTATGTTATAGCTAAAAATGGTAGGCTCAATGCCCTTATCTATCAAGATATCAAAAATTCTCCTCGCTTTACCTAATTGACCACGCAAACAATATCCATCCATTATCACATTGTAGGTGATTACATTAGGCTCGACACCCTTTTCAACCATTTGTTTTATTACTTCTTCGGCATCTTCAACTTTCCCTTCTTTGCATAGTCCATCTGTTAGTATGTTGAAGGTGCGCACATCTGGATACATATTAAGGTTCACCATCTCCGAGAACAAAGTTTTAACCTTTTCCCACTGACCGAGCTTACACAAACTATCAATCAATGAATTATACGTTGGTATGTCTGGATGAATGCCTTTTTGCTTCATCTCATTCAAAAAGTTGATAGCAGTATCTGAGTTCCCATCTTTGCATAGGGCATCTATTACGATATTGTAGTTAATTGTTTTTGGTTTAGTGTTCCCTTGTTCCATTAACCGTAGCAAACTTAAAGTTTTTTGAGTATGACCCCTTTTACTGAGTCCATTCATGACGGTTGCATACATGACTTCATCAGGCTCACAAATCTTCTCTGTAACCAATTTTTTGAACAATTCAACAGCATCTTTAACCTTGTTTTCAGCAAAGAATCCCCTTATTAGGGTTGTAAAGATGACAACATCAAATGCAAAACCACTCTTTAAGTAAATTGATAACACCCAAAATCCACAATCAGCACGATGCATGAAGCAATAACTGTTAATCACACTAGTCAAAATGACTCCATCAATTTGGATACCCAATTTCTGCATTTGTCGAAAAAGAGAAATGACAGCAGAGTAATGCTTCATACTTATCATATTCTTAAAAAACTTAGAGAAATCGACAACTGAAGGAAGAGGCTTCATTGTAACCATTTGATGGAAGAGAGTAACAGCATCATCTAAACACTCAAAATTGCTACTACTACTTAACCCAACTCTACCCTTTACTTCACTACGCTGTGAAGAAGAATAAGAATGTAATATATGAAACGAAGAGATAGAGCAAATACCATTACATTTCCGCAGAAAAATTCTCCTCATCTCCATTGCCATCTTCAATTTTTCTGTGCTGTGTGACCTAATTTTGCCTGCACATACTTTTTTGTATTAAAATTATTAACAGAGTAGTTGCCACACCTTCTCTTTTCTCGACACAAATTAGTATAATCTTTTATTAATTCCTCGACCTATGCTCGAAATCTCAGATACATACTTTTAATATACTAAAGTCATATTACTCCCAAACTTATTTTATACATAATTTTTTACCCTTTTTATCTTATGTGGCACTAGTTTGAAGAAAATGTCAGCACATATTGAACCCACAAGATAGTGCCACGTAAATCGAAAAGAAAAAGAAAATTATTTATAAAATAAGTTCAGGGGTAATAGGTTCATAGTATAGCATAAGTTCAGGGATAGTACTTGTGCATTATCCCGTTAAATTATGACAAAAACAAGACAATAAATATTGTTACCTCAATTTATCGATGAGTCTTCTAGAATTTGAACAATTACGTCTAAAATAAAAATGGTCAATAAAGAAATTTTTAGGTATATCATTTTTGATAGTTTATGGATATAATTATATGAGTATTTTTTATTGATAAAATAAAAATTGAATCGTTAAAAATAAAAAATCGATAATAAGTATCTTATAAATTTAATTTTAATTAAAGGTTTCAGCATTAAAAGTTAAAGGTTCTTTGTTTAATTTAATTAATATTCGCTATAATAATGAAAAATTTTCTGCATGTATACACAAATCAGTCCATCGTATCAACATTTGTTAAATCAAATCAAATCGATTTACTAATGGGATACCTAATACGTTACAAAAATATATTTTAGCTAATGATCCAATCAAAGGAATAACTGAAACAAGGGTTCGAACTTTTTAATTAGATTATTGATAAGAAATGAATTTTCTAATATTTGACTATGTATCATTGAATAATTTAGTAGCACACTTGAGAGACATTTCATTAACCGAACAGCTTATTAGGGGTAAACATAAATACTAAAAATCAAATTGAACTAATTCAATTTGAAATGTCAATTTTTTTCCTCAAATAATTCGATATGGTGTTCGATGCAAGGATCACGATTTCGCAATGCAACAAATATTCAAAGTTTCATTAAATAAAATAAAAAAAATATTTTACATTTTAAATTATATTAATGATATATTTTGAGTTTTGAACCAACACAATTTAATTCGAGTAATTTACATAAATAATATATTATATAACTTTATTTTCTAATTATAACATATCTCTTACTCCTGCACATATCAGTCTTTCTTACCACAAAATTATTATTTTTAATATAATTTTAATACAAATTTAGTACCTATCACAATCAGACTACCAACTGTGTACATTTAATACAATTTTGATATAACTTTAATACATTTTATTAGAACTTCACCTAATATATGACAAAACATTCTTAATACAAATATAATATAAGTATTGTATGTGAATTTCAAACATTTGGATACTATTTAAATTAAAATTTACATCGTTAAAAATATATTATATTTATTTTGAATAATTACTATTGAATTTATGATATATAATATTGAAATTGAATTGTGTTATAACTACAGTTTATATTTATATATATAATTTTAGCACAACTTCAATATTTTCAGAGTTTTTTTCCGTAATCACCACTATCAGACCACAGATTGCCACACCTTCTCTTTTCTCGACACAAATTAGTATAATCTTCTATTTAATCAGCGAAAATGCATAATTAGTCCTTCATCTTATATATGAAATTTTAGAGACATATTTTTAATATATTAAAGTTATATTACTCCTAAACTTATTTTATAAATAATTTTCTACCCATTTTCAGCTTATGTGGCACTAGTTTGAAAAAAATGTCAACACATGCTGAACTTATGCCTGAAATCTCAGAGAGATACTTTTAATATACTAAAGTCATATTACCCCTAAACTTATTTTATAAATAATTTTCTATTCCTTTTCAGTCTATGTGGCAGTGTTTGAAAAAAAATATCAACACATGCTGGACCCACAAGATAGTGCCACGTAGATCGAAAAGAGATAGAAAATTATTTATAAAATAAGTTCAGAGGTAATAGGACCTTAGTATAGCATAAGTGTGTCTTTGGGATTTCGAGCATAGATTGAGGGGTACTTGTACATTATCCCGTTTAATTATGACAAAAACAAGACAATAAATGTTGTTACCTCAATTTATCGATGAGTCTTCTAGAATTTGAACAATTATGTCTAAAATAAAAATGGTCAATAAAGAAATTTTTAGGTATATCATTTTTGATAGTTCATGGATATAATTATATGAGTATTTTTTAGGGATAATTGTATATAATAGCAAACTAATAATTTAAAATAAATTGAGTAACTACTGTTTGATTTAATTGTGCCCCATAGCAAATGTTTGTCAACATTTGTCAGTCGCCTCTCTCCCTAAACTCTCGCTCGCCACTCTCCCTCTGCTCGCCTCTCTCACTTTATACAACAGAAGTGTATAAATTGTGTTTTTGTATTGTATAAAGCAAGAGATATTTGTATATACACATGCAAAAACATATATTTTCGCTCTATACACTTAATTATACAAATTTACAAATATTTTACTTCGATTCAATTGTATACAAATGCAAATTTTATACAAATATTGCAGTGGCCAGCGAATTATACAATTTGTGAATTATACAATTGCAGTGAAATATAATTTTCTCTCGCTTTATACAACAGAAGTGCAAATTGTGTTTCTTTTTTTGTATAAAGCGAGAGAAATATATATATCTTCTTCCTATACACTTATAATTATAAAATATACAAACATTTTACTTCGATTCAATTGTACACAAAACAAATTTTATACAGATATTGCAGCGAAATAAGCTAGCGAATCATGCAATTTAGGCTAGCAAATCATACAATTGTATCTGTATAGCGAGACCAGCGAATTATACAATTTAGGCCAGCGAATCATACAATTTTATATATATAGCGAATTACACAATTATATATTTGCTATGGAGCGCAATTATGCAAATTTTGCTATAGCATACAAATATGAATTTTTTGTTTGCTCTATATGTGAAAGTTGCCCTATTTTTTATTGATAAAATAAAAATTGAATCGTTAAAAATAAAAAATCAATAATAAATATCTTATAAATTTAATTTTGATTTAAGGTTTCAACATTAAAAGTTAAAGATGCTTTGTTTAATTTAATTTTTTTTGGAATATTCGCTATAATAATGAAAACTTTTCTGCATGTATGCACAAATCAGTCCATCATATCAACGTTTGTTAAATCAGATCAAATCGATTTACTAATGTAATACCCTAATAAGTTACAAAAATATATTTCAATTAAAGAAATAATTGAAACAAGGGTTCGAACTTCTTGATTGGATTATTGATGAGAAATGAATTTTCTAACATTTGACTACGTATCATTGAATAATTTATTAGCACACTTGAGAGACATTTCATAAATCGAACAACTTATTAGGGGTAGACATAAATACTAAATTGAACTAATTCAATTTTCGGTGTCAATTTTTCGATGCAATATCAGTTCTTCCCTCAAATAATTCGATCTGATGTTCGATGCAAGGATCACGATTTCGCGATGCATTGAATATTCGAAGTTTCATTAAATAAAATCAAAAAAATATTTTACATTTTAAATTATATTAATAATATATTTTGAGTTTTGAACCTAACACAATTTAATTCGAGTAATTTACATAAATAATATATTATATAACTTTATTTTCTGATTATAACATATCTCTTACTCCTACACATTTCAGTTTTTCTTACCACAAAATTATTATTTTTTAATATAATTATAATACAAATTTAGTAATGATTTCTCAGAGTTTCACTTCTTTCTTTTCGATAAATCACTATTACAATCAAACCACCAACTTTGTACATTTAATACAAAATTTTGATATAACCTTAATACATTTTATTAGAACTTTCACCTAATATATGACAAAACATTCTTAATACAAATATAATATAAGTCTTGTATGTGAATTTCAAGCGTTTGGATACTATTTAAATTAAAATTTACATCGTTTAAAATGTATTATATTTGTTCTGAATAATTACTAACGAATTTATAATATATAATATTGAAATTGAGTTGTATTATAACTGCAGTTTATATTTATATATATAATATTAGCACAACTTTAATATTTTGAGAGTTTTTCTTTCCGTAACACCACTACCAAACCACCGATTGTTTATATTTAATACAGTTTTAATATAACTTTATACATTTTCTTAAGAACTTCACCTAATATACAATTTAAATACAATTTTACTATATATTTATATCAAATGGTTATTAAAGCTAAAATATGTCTATATGATAATAAAAATAAATTAACACTTGAAAGCGTAATTAATCAAATAACATATATATTATATAAGAATTTCCTTTAATATTACCAAAACTCATTTCAATCCCCTAATTCCTAACTCAAACAAAACAAGACTCACAACCTATTTTGACTCCTTCTTTTGTTTTCTAGGAGTCTTAAGTCATTAGTTTCAATTCGATAAAGGACTTTTTCATTTCCACGAAAGTCGTTCCCAAATAATAAGTTGGCTTCGTCCCTGATCACGAGGTCTTCTGTTTCACTCTCAGTAACTCAATCGCGGCAAACTGATTAACTCCTGATAATTGTTCGCTAGTATAGTAATTAGTACTTTTTAAGTTCGATATACAAAATTATAATCATTTAAATAGATATAACATTTATTTTAACATCAATTATTATTTTTTAATAATTTTATTCTTATTATATATAATTTTATTAATTGACACAAAATATACAAAAATACATATGCTAAGTTAGTTTTTTATGACGTGCCAACTAAATGGAAATGAGGAAAATAACTAATATTGCAAAATCGTAGTTTAGGAGATAATTTAATACTTATATAATTTAATTAATAGTGGTGTAGGATCTTTGTAAAAATGGCCCTTTTTATAATAACCTTATCAAATATTAATTATTTTAGTTTACAGTATTCCCAATTTTATTGCTAGTTCATTATTTTCATAAAATAATAAATTCTTTATTGTTATAAAACCAGATACAGAAATAGTATAGGTTAATATTTTGATCAAATATTTTAAACTTTTATATATTACAATATTTTCTGGTAATTATAGTAATTTACATTGAAAGATCCGCGCATATTTGATTTTCATTAGACAAAAATTATTGATGCATTATCCTTCTTTATTTTTGAATTATTGAAACATAAATACTATTTAAGATTTTAAATTTTAATAATTTCGTTATTTTTACATTAGAAAATTAGGTTTTTCTTTTTGCTTTTTTTTTTCTAACATCCAAATAAACGTATACTCCCTCTGTCCCAATTTACATGACACCCTTTATGTTTTGAGAGTCAAACAGTTTAAGTTTGATAGAAATTTGCGCATAAAATCTTCAATTTATTTGAAATGAAGTTTATATATTTGTAAACTACTTAAAAAGTGCTATTAGTAACAATAATTAATAATTCAAATTGTTTAAAAGATCTATGAATAATTTACGGTCAAAGAGAGATTTGTTTCATTCTTGAAATCCGAAAAATGACATTTAAAATGCGACGAAGATAGTATCAGTCTCTACATAAGTTTTAAAATATCTCGATACGAACGAGGCGTTTATAGTGAGGTGTGATGGTACAATTGGCCGGCCATATATCAACATCACATAAGACTCATTCGGCAAGGCCTAACAATTATATGCTCCAAATATTATCTTTTTTTATGTATATATATATATATATACATATAACTTAGTGTACATTAACAGGAAAATATACAATAATCAAAACTACTATATTTTTCACTCTAACAAACAACATGTTTGGAACAATTTCTGAAGAGATTGAAGTTCATGTGCCAGCAAATGAAGCTTGGAAAATCTATGGCACTATTCAACTAGCACATATTGTAGTTAAAGAGCTTCCGAATATCGTTCATAACGTCGATATACTTGAAGGTGATGGTGGTGTTGATTCAGTCCTCAGAGTAACATTTCCACCAGGAACACCACTTTTGACATCTCACAAAGAGAAATTTGTTGTTATTGATGATGATAAGAGGGTGAAAATAGCTCAAGTGGTGGAAGGTGGACTTCTTGATCTTGGATTTACACTTTATAAAGTTAAGTTTGAAGTCATAGAGAAAGGTAAAGAAACATGTATCACAAAATCAACAATTGAGTATGAAGTCAAGGAAGAAGCAATAGCTAATGCCTCATTTGTTAGTATTCAACCCTTTGTGGCCATAATGAATGTGGTTGCAAAGTGTCTAACTCAAGGCAAAGATGGTCAAGCTTCCACCTAATTGGAGAGGCGAATCCAAGATTCAGAAGACTATGATGAATTATACGTATGTATACTTAGTTCGAGCAAAAATCATATATACCCAAAAAACTCGTCTTTATCTTACTCTAGTCCGACTTTGATGAAGAGTTTGGTCAATGGTTGAAGCTTTATTTGTATTTCAATGAAAAAGAATTGGGAAATAAACATATTAGGTGAATTTTGTTTATTATTGATGCTACTATAGTTTCTAGTATTTTGACAAATTTGTGTTTCTTTCTGTTTAGGGGTTGGTCATGTACAATGTATTATGCAACACAATTGGTTCCATATTTGTGTGTGTAGATTGTGTTAATCTATGAAAAGAACATACTCAAGTGGTTAAGCCAGTAAGATTCAAATATCATATGGTTAAATAGGGGAAAAAAAGTGAGTATGATAGCTTATGAACGATCAATATGCAATAATATTAAATCTCATAAGGATTTAAATTTCACTCTATTAAATAGTCGATATCGAAATGGTTTAGTTGAGATGTGCACTCTATCTTTCTTCTCATCTTCTACATAATTGAATTCAAAAACCATGGAGGATTTGCCTTGATCGGAATCCAATTCAATAACAATAGGAAATCCATTTTTCAAACCATCCAATTTATTGAAGTCCACTGATCTGACTGATCTCGATTCACGATGAATAGACCTAATATGAGGAAGTAAAGTGCCTATGTACCAAAATGGTCTCTATTCATACGATTTGAACCCAACTGGTTAAGGGTACGAGAATCTCAACCATCCGACTAGACCTTTGGTGGTGAACCCATTTCTCCACTTATGATCTTCTTGTAGCTCTTTTCATTTCATCAATCTAGACACAAGCCTAAAGCTATATGCTTAATTCTAGCATAGTTTGCTACTTTCTTCTTCATTGATAAAAGTTGAAGAAAAACCATGATTCATCCCTATATTCTTCATTGATAAGATCTAACAGTAAGAGGGGCCTAGCCTTCCCCAAAACCTTTCTTTGTCCCCATATTCTTCATTGACAAGACACTCCCAGGAATTCTCAGATATTGACCATAAAGGACCGAGTTCAACCCGTGTACCATTGACGCTCGAGAATTTCTAGGTTATTAAAAAAAGGGGGGTGGGGGGTGGGGGGGAGGGGGATAGGCAAGAACTTGCTGAATGGTTCATAGATTTTCTTCAAGGTATATTACACAAATGATATCACAAAAGTTGTCAAATGCATGTAGCTTAAATCCATTTACTAATTACACCAATCTTTTAAAGGCACATACTGGAAGAGTACCATCAATGATTCAGACCTAAAGCTTAACTGAATAAAAGTATTTCCAGTCATACTTTCCCTTCCACTCACATAGTCATACACTTCATCCAGAGGTCATGTAAATGATAGCAAAATCCTGTCAAAGAAGGTGGTCAACCATGTTATATAATAGCCATGACATGTTCTATCTGCAAAGGTAGCAAAACTTTAAGGAGTGATCTGGTTATACTTTATGCAAAGACGAGAAGAGAACACATTATTTGGAATTTTATGAAGATGGGGTTGGAAAACAAGTTCGGAGCACTTTCCCAAATTTGGAATCCAAATCCAAGTTGGATTTGGAGATTTTATAACCAAACACTGGTATTGAAATAAGGTTAATAATTCTCAAGGCATAAATCATCTTGACGTTATAATTCACACATAACTAGAAAGTGAACCAAACTACCACTTAGCACTTCCTGTGTGGACAGAGGAGATTATAACACAAGCACATAAAAGAATAAATCCTTATCCATTTATTCAGGAAATAGAGGGGGAAAGAGAGAGAAAAAAGTTTGAGGGAGCGGTAAACAAACCTTGGACTTAATTTGTGGCAGGAAGATATACTCTTATGGTGTCTTTCACGGCCAGTTTCCTCCTACACGTAGGACATTTTCCCTGAGCAGCAATGGATGCTTTAATGCACGCCTTGCAGAAAATGTGACCACATTTCGTTGACATCTCCTCAACTAATGGACCCATGCACACTGGACAGCTGAATGTAGGCTCTTTTGGTGGTGCTGGTATTGCACTTCTAAGATCAACTCTCTGGCATGGGGAACAAAATTAATTTTCGAAACTTGAGATGGTAGATCGATAAAATATATTCTTTTAAATAAAGAACAAGATATAGTACATGGACTGTACCTTTGGGCAGCTATGTCCTTCTAGGTCTATGTGATTATCACCATTGTTTGTTGCTTGATTTGTAGAGACTCTTCTATGCCTGTTGCGACTGTTACCCCTAGAAGCACGGTCCTCTGCAATAGCCATGCTCCAACCAAAGTCAATCATAAAGGGTAATGGAAGAAATAACTCAAGCAAAGCTTTCCATGCAAATGGACTAACACAAAAGTACATCAGGTCAAGCACTTCTGATGCAAAATTAATTAGAACACCATACATGCCATAGCTCAAATACCTTGTGTATATTCTGTTATCTACACACTCCTCCTCCTCCCAACCATTAGAGGATTAGAAAAAGAAAATACTCTAAAGAAAGTTCAGTTGATACTGGCGAAGTATTATGTCACTTTAAGATTCATTTTAATCCTGAAGAATTAATAAAATCCTCCATTCCATCAGAACAGACACTCCTTGAGTGCACAAATTTCGTACATTGAATTGGAATCCTCAAAGAAAGAGACGATTATCATAGGTCCAGGAAAGATCATCTTGCTCCACCCATAAAGAGAATACTATAATTACAATCACATATCTACTTAACCATTAAAAAAGAAAACAAAGAGGTTACTCTAAGCAATTCTAGTCAGATAATTCCTATCTAAAGCAAATAAAAAAGTTCTATAGCTAAACACAAACAAATAACCTGCAGGTGTAACAGGCTTAAGAGAAGAATAAATTACCAGAATCCACATCAAGCACAATAACCCGTCCTTGATTCCTTCTGGAGTTGTTCTTAGCCTAATGAAAAATGAGAAGATATCTAACATATTAGACTTGATGTGAAACATCAGCCGTAATCACAAACATGATGTACCACTAAACAATCTTAACAAAAGAAAATAGAATAGTATGGGGAAGTACATACTGCTGCAAACGCCCTAGGGGATGATATAATCACATCATCATCAAGTGCCTCAACATCAATTGCTCCAGCTGTCAAAGAGGCACCTCTTCGTCCTTGTGGTGTATCCCCAGACACAACATGAATAGGATCTCCTTCCTGAATTCTGTTCTCAGCTGGCGGTGCAGCATTTAGATCCACATTTAGAACAGTATTTCTTCTCGACTGGGACCTTGTACGCCTAATTGGTTGTGCACTACTTTCTTGGGAACTCATGCTTTGCTCAGTCGTGATCCCAAGGGTTATCTTCGACAGTATAATTCCTAAGATGTCAAGTGAAATTATATATCAAGAATAGGGAAAGACAGATAAATTTGAAGTTATGATAGGGTTTTATTTTCATCATAATGCAAGGGACAAGAACTAGCAGTAATTCAAGTATCTTTGATTTACTAAATACACTTCTGCAGAAACGCTTAAAGTTGACTTTTAACATACACCATGGCGAGAAGCAGAAATGAATAGACTTGCAAACTGCAAGTTGCATGCTTTCATGATTTTTTTTTTGATTTTTTTTAACGGCAAGGGAAACCCGCAGCCGCTACCCTTTTGGGTGCGCACAGGGTAAAACCCCGCTCCTATGCAGTAGCTCGCAAACCACATAGGAGAGGTAACCCCACTAAGCAAGCCTGGTGCGACGAGCTCGACCCAAAAGGCAAACCCCTTGCTTTCGCTGGCAAGGGGTTTCGAACTTGAGACCTCCAACATGGAAGTCCCAAGCTCAAACCACTGGGTCACCCCGAAGGGTGCTTTCATGTATTTTTAGCTAAGTAGAAGTTAAATCGGGCTGCAATCAATGGAAAGGAAAGCACGGGCATCGAAAGTTTGATACCAACGAGACAGTATCTCAAGAATCCTTCACACTCCATCTGCCAACCTTCGTCAAGCTCTACAGCTTAATACTAAGCTCCGTACAACAGAATCAAATAGCTTCTTCTTTTTATAACTTTTGAGTTTGAAAAGTTATCCGGTTTAACCATAGCCCATTCAAGTTCCAAAATTGAATCTTACACATAGTTAAAAGAAGACCCAGAAAACAAAATTAACTTCCACATTGTAACCTAAAACCTTGTTATGTCCTCTTTACTTCTGTATTTCCCGTTAAACTGATTTTAATGTGTGTTACTCGAGCTGAGGATTTTCCAGAAACAACCTCTCTACCTCCACAAGATACGGGTGAGGCCTGCACACATTCGACCTCCCCAAACCACGCTTATGGGACTAGACTGGGTTTGGTTTGTTGTTGTTTGTTGTTGTTATTGTTATATTGTAACCTCAAAACCAATATCAACAGTGTGAAAGCAGAGAGTGGACACTCCCTTTATATCAAATTGTTCAAACAAAAACTCACCAATTTGGCAAAAAATTACCAGAAACTACACAACTTAAATCTAGTGGGTTGATTGTATAAATCCAGTGTATCCATTACACTCCATTAGTCCCTATTCAGAGGATTCATCACAATTTGATAAATTTCAGACTGAATATCAAATCTACAGAAACTCTCATTTACTTTGTGATGCTCGAAAGGAACCACACAACTTATATCAACTCAATACGCTTCAATCCCAAACTAGTGTGTTGTCTATATAAATTCAGTGTATCCGTTCCACACTATTTAATTGTTTTTTTTATAAACACAGTGTCCAGGCCAGCTTGCATGCACTCCACAGGATACTTATCTACTCCCACCTGCATCAAGTGCCAGGTACACAATTTGACTGTTTCTAGACTTAATGTCAAATCTATCAAAACCTTCATTTATTTCATGATGCTCGAAAAGAAACAACACAACTTAAATCAACTCAACCCGCTTCAATCCCAAACTAGTGTGTTGGCTATATAAATTCAACATATACACTCCACCCTATTTTTATTTTTTTTAATAATCCTAGTGCCCAAGCCAAATTTCACCTACCTCGACTAATTCCATAAGATACCTATCAACTCCCACCAGCAACAAGTACCGCGTACACAATTTGACCATTTTTAGCTGAATGTTTAATCTACGGATCCCCCCCCCCCTCCTCCTAGTTTAAGCTGATCCAAAGTAAACCTAGCCACACATAACAGAACTGTAGCAACAACAACCAGTCCGCTATCTATCTATTCATACTTAATAACAACAATTTCAGTATATATATAACAAACAATGGAAGCAAAAATATGAATTTTTCATCACAACACAAACATATACACGAAAATTTAGCAGATCACAACACAAGACTGTAAAATAAACCGATTAAACATTTAAAAATAAAAAAACGAAGAACACAAAACAAGTTAATCGATAATTTCAAAGGAATTAAAGGATCCAAATGAGAATCGAACCTGAACTTGTTCAAAACTGCAAAAAAATTCAACAACCCAAAAACATTTATTAGGGTTTTATAGAGAGAGGGGAGAGAGTGAATTTGAAATTCAAAATACTGTGTAACACAAACTTTTTGTTACAAATAAGGAAATACCATTTTTAATTGCACCGTTTGCGGGCGGGCGGACGGGGCGGATTATAATTTGTAAGATATTATGATTTGAAATATATTTTTATTTATTTTTACTTGTTTATTTAAATTTAGTATTATTCTTTATTCTTTAGAAAAATAATGATAAATATGTATATTTTATTATAATAATTATTCTTTCTGTTTTATAAAGAATAATATGGTTTGACTTGGCACAGAGTTTAAATACATAAAGAAAACTTTTGAATTTTGTGATCCTAAATTAAAATTAAATTAAATGTATAAAATCGTCCTTTGATCTTGTGGCATTAAATGGAGGTATTAGTTCTTGAAAAATAATTTGGAAATAAGTAATTAAAGTTGAAAGTAATTGTGTAGTTATACTTGCATAGTTGCATTAAGCCATTAAACATACATATAAAAATTTTATGCATTGTTGGGTTTGGTGTATTAAAAATTGTATGCATAGCATAAAAATATTGTAACAATCCTAAAAATCGAATAAATAGGTACTTAAGGTGATTTAATTATTTTTAAAAAAATCTGAAATTTTAAGGGTATAATGATCCTTTCACGTATTAATTAAAATAAATCAGATTTTTTATTAAGTTAATTAAATTCCATTTTGGCTAAGTCTTGAATTTTGTCTCCTAATCCTAATAACTCTCTCACACACGTTCACCATCTCTCTCTCACGTTCTCAATCTCTCTCCCACACGTTATTCTGCAAAAACAACTTCAAAAACAGAAAATACATCAAGAGTTATTCACATTTGAAGAACTCACAAGAAATTTTAAGAAAAACAAAGTAATCAAAACGTAAAGGCAAGGAGAAGATTTTTGGGCAGCAACTTCACGTTTGATCAAGCAAATTAAGGTATGGGTTTCTTCTCTCTTGGTTCCTTTCCCAAGAGGCCCCTTATGATTCAAACTATTCACCTCGAAACTAAGGTTGTTTCCTGTTGCATGTCCCTGTCACTAGCTCCCTATGATCTATGTTGGGTATTCTTGTTGGTAGAATTTAGGGATACTGTGTTTGTAGTGATAATCTCGTTTCGAGTATGTGTTCATGATTATGTGTTTACATTTTGTGTTTTTCGGAAATATGAATGTAAATACGTATGTATTTGTGCAAGATTGTGATCATGACTTTGAGTCTTTCTTTAGCATGTTAATAGCATAGAGATTACTCGTGTTTTATGTGCAATTAGAAGCTCTTAAAATCGTGATGTTCATATGGTTGAAATGCTAGAAATTCTAGTTAAGACAAATGACCAAATCATATGTTTAACTTGTTTTAAGAATCCCAACGAACGACTAAGAAAGAGGTGATCAAATGTCCCGTAAAATGATGTATATAAATGTGTAACAAAGTTCCAGAATCTGAAAATCGGCTGCATGTGATTTCTGGAAATATTGGGCATCTGAAAATAAAAAAAAAATAGGTGAGGTCTGTAGGGATCAAACCCCAGACCTCACTAAAGCATACCTTAATAAATTAAATAAAAAGGGGTTTGCTAAGTGGGACTCGAACTGGGGCTGGGTTTACAGCAAAACTCGACAGAAAAAGGGTAAAAAATATGTTGTTGTGGGGTTTCGATCCCACGACGCGGAGGATACCCCAAGCAGGCAATTAAAAATAAGTGAGGCGCACGAATTCGAACCCGTGTGCCCTTAGCCGAATTTTTCTGCTTAAAACGTATATATATAAATGAGAGGAGTGGGATTCGAACCCACATCCTCTAGGTAGTTAGCGAAGGAGAAGAGAAAAAAAAAGGGGGGGGTTGTGGGGAATCGATCCCACAACTCCCGACCAGTAGCGAAAGTGAGAAGCAAAAGGGGGGGAAATTTATTAAGGGAAAAGCATGGGGCCGTGGGGAATCAACCCCGCGCCCCTCAGTAACTGTCGAGCTGAAACGTAACAAGAAAAAAATCAGGAGGTTGTGGGGGTTTGAACCCACAACCTCTTGTTTAGGCAAGAATGGGTAATAAGAGACCAATAAAATTTAAAGAGGGATTGTGGGGGTTCGAACCCCCAACCCTTCGGTTAACTAAGAGTAAAATTAAATTAGAAAATTAATCCCTTCATGTAAATGTTGAGATTTAATTTAGAATTCTAATTAAAATAGAAAATTAATCATTTCATGTAAATGTTGAGATTTAATTGAGAGAAATAATGTTATGAATATTAGAAATAAAATCAATGAAAAACATAAATGATATCCAAGTGATTCAAGATTTGAGTTTTCGTGCCTAAACTTCCGTATTGATACATAAGTCATACGTGAGTAAAATATCCAAGAGTAATGCCATCTACTTAGATCAAAAATCAAGATCTTGGCATATATACAAGATACATAAGTCTTGTAACACATAATCTTAGGGAAGTAAGAATCACCTAGCGAACTATGAATGAAGCCTCATGGCTTGTATGTATAGACACATAAGTCTAACATACGTTCAAAAATAAGTGAACCTAAGATGTACGTAATGAAATGATGAACCTTAGGAGGGTTAAGTACGAGTGTAAGATACACTAAATGGCCAAGTGCATTGGCATATGATGATATGAACTATGAATTGAAAAAACGAACATTCACGTAATAAGAGGTGAGTAACTATGAAAAACAAGGGTGCTAAAAATGAAGAATGTGGTGACAACATGATATGAGGCTAATGTATATGATGAGAGCAATCTCAAATGAGTCTAAGTAAATGTTACCAATATGTACTCACCAACGAGCGTGTAAGATAATGAAGAGACCAGTCTCTATGAACACTATAATGAAAGTATTGAGTTTAACACACTTAATACTAATGATGAGATGAGAAATCATCTAATGAGCTATGTTGTCCTCATACTAGAAGCCGGCTTCCATGACGTATGAGTTGAATGTAATGGAACTTTATACTGAACACCGATAGGCTAGCTATGAGCGGTGATGCCTTCTTTCGGAAAGGGCGAAGGTTCACGTAACTCTCATGAGATGAGACTGTCCGGCTTGCCGGGTATGGGTCTCCATACATCTCCTAGTCTTTAAACCTATACTGCCAATATAGGGATCTAGCGGGGTTAAATTCCCATATACGCTAGCATGTTATTGAGTCACTTTGGCCGGTGATTCCACCTTTTTTCAGTGTGGGGGAGACACTGAATTTCATGATACTCACATGATCTATGTCGGTTAAAGTTAAAGTTCCCAATGAATGAATGTGGCTAGCCTCAAATGAATTATATAAAGAAATGAATGATACCGAAGGTGTTAGGATAGGATAATCAAGAGGTGAGCTAGACTCAGGTAATGACATTAGGTTATTCCTGATCATTGCACAACAAACCCGATGAAAGTCTTAAACTACATCCTAGGTTTAGCTGGTGTTCACACTAGCCTATGAATGAATGAAATGAAGTATGTATGAATGAATGAAACAGACTCTGTGTTTGCTAATGAAGACTCCCTAGTTGAGGTCGCATATGTTGAGCCCTCATTTTGGAAAGTCTTAATGTCAAGTCCATGATAATAAGGTCTCGTGGTGTAACGACCTGTTTAGTCGTTTTGAGCAGCAGATTTTATTTCTGGAAAAACTGGCTGAGACGACGGATCCCACGACGGACCGTCATGGGCACGACGGACCGTCGAGGGGGTCTCGTTCCAAAACACTTAGAATTCTGAAAATTGGGTACTGAAATCGACTCTCTGAACTTCGCGACGAAATGGCAGGACGGACCGTCGCAGGCATGACGGGCCGTCACAGAACTTTTACTAAAATCTAGTCTCTGAGCTTTGTGACGGACCTGCAGGACGGACCGTCACAGTCGTGACGGACCGTCACAGGCTCCGTAAGCTCACTCGGGTCGGAAATTCTGTTAAGTTTTTAAAGGGGCGTTTTGGACTTTTCATGCTTATAATTATAAAGTTAATGGATTAATATTAATAATTCAATTACTTGGGGGTTAAAGGAGACAACCTTAAAATAAAAAGTGGGTTATTTCATTCATCTTTTATACTTAATTATATACTAATTAGGGTAAAAGAAAGAGGGTTTTGGAATAAGAAAAATAGAAAGAACAAGAGAGGGAGAACGATCGAGAGAAGAGGGAAACGAAGAGGATAGCAAAGATTTTGAGGATTTGCTTGCTTGATCAAGAAATCTTCGGTGGAGGTAGGTTATGGTTTATGCTATTCGTAGTAAACTCTTAATAGCGAATGATATGTATTGGGTAGTATTGTAAACCCTTCTATATGCTTAATTGTATGCTTGTATGAATGTGATTATATAATTGTGATAAAATAAGCATGATGAAGCTATTGAATCCCAAATCTTGAAAAACCCTAATCTACTTTGTTAATGAGATTGATGATGCCTTGGTATAAAAGAAGGCTTGATGAACTAAAGGGATGAGATTAGGGGAGCGGGTGTCACGAACCGACACGTAGAATTAGGGGACCGGGTGTCACGAACCGACACGTAGAATTAGGGGATCGGGTGTCACGAACCGACACGTAGAATTAGGGGGACCGGGTGTCACGAACCGACACGTAGAATTAGGGGACCGGGTGTCACGAACCGACACGTAGAATTAGGGGATCGGGTGTCACGAACCGACACGTAGAATTAGGGGATCGGGTGTCACGAACCGACACGTAGAATTAGGGGATCGGGTGTCACGAACCGACACGTAGAATTAGGGGATCGGGTGTCACGAACCGACACGTAGATTTAGGGGACCGGGTGTCACGAACCGACACGTAGAATTAGGGGATCGGGTGTCACGAACCGACACGTAGAATTAGGGGGACCGGGTGTCACGAACCGACACGTAGAATTAGGGGATCGGGTGTCACGAACCGACACGTAGAATTAGGGGATCGGGTGTCACGAACCGACACGTAGAATTAGGGGATCGGGTGTCACGAACCGACACGTAGAATTAGGGGATCGGGTGTCACGAACCGACACGTAGAATTAGGGGATCGGGTGTCACGAACCGACACGTAGAATTAGGGGATCGGGTGTCACGAACCGACACGTAGAATTAGGGGATCGGGTGTCACGAACCGACACGTAGAATTAGGGGATCGGGTGTCACGAACCGACACGTAGAATTAGGGGATCGGAGTGTCACGTACCGACACATAGTAGTAGGGGAGCGGAGTGTCACGTACCGACACAAGAGGAATAAAGATAATGAATCTTGAAAGATGTTAATATACTCAATCTAATGAACCTAATTCCCAAAAGAGTATGGTATTGAGGCTTGAGTCCTCATGTGTGAACTTGGCGGTGTTTATTAATGATTATAGAACTTGTTGTTGCTACACGTTGAGTATTGTAGTTGATTTATGATATTATCTGATATATACTGTTTTCTATTTTGAGTTGGCCGATGATATCTACTCAGTACCCGTGTTTTGTACTGACCCCTACTTGTATTTGTTTTCTTTGTTATTTGTGGAGTGCAGCAAACATACCGTCGTCTTCAACTCAACCGCAACTCTAGCCAGTCTTCATTACACCGGATTTCAGGGTGAGCTAATGCTTCTAGCTTGGACTGGATCTTCTTCCTCATGTCTTGATGCCTTGAAGTTCCGGCATGGACTAGCTTTTGTTTATTTTAGCTTCTTAGAATACTCTTAGTTTAGTAATTTGATCATAGATGTTCTTGTGGTGATGACTTCCAGATTTTGGGGAATAATAGATGTTGAATTTTAGAAGTTATTGAATTTCTTTTTATTAATGAGTTTAAGTCTTCCGCATTATTTTCTGTTGATATTAAATTGAAATGTTAAGGTTTAGATTGGTTGGTTCGCTCACATAGGAGGGTAAGTGTGGGTGCCAGTCGCGGCTCGGTTTTGGGTCGTGACAAACTTGGTATCAGAGCATTAGGTTCGTTGGTCTCATCACACAAGAACGAGTCTAGTAGAGTCTTAAGGAACGGTAGGGGGACGCCTTTACTTTTCTTTGAGAGGCTATAGGACTTTAGGAAAATTCCATTCTTTCTTTCTTTCGTGCTATTACTTGAATCCAATTGGTATCTAGATGATACAAATTGGTATCTGACCATCTTCACTCTATTTTCGCAGATGGTCAGAACTAGAGCAACGACTACGCCAACACCAGCACCGGCGGAACAGGGTGCGTCTGAGCCAGCCGCTGGGGCTGTAGCTCGAGGAAGAGCAACGGCAAGAGGCCGTGGTAGAGGTCGTGGGAGGACGTCCTCTAGGGGAAGAGGACAAGCACCTGCCCCATCTGGTACTAGGGCGGTGACTCCTCCACCGACTGAGGAAGTAGTAATAGAGGGTGAGGAAGGGGAGAATGAACAAGTACAGAATGAGGGATTGCCACCCCAACCTACCCCAGAGATGATCAATCAGGTTCTGGCTTATCTTAGTGGGTTATCTGATCAAGGCCAGACACCTCCAGTGTTTTCTGCACCAGCACCTCAGGTTCCGGAAGTACAACAGGCAACTGCTGCGGCTCCCCGCATGGATGCTCCATTGGAAATAGGCACGTTTCCTCGTTTGACTACAGGGCCTATAATGACAAGCGATCAGCATGAACTTTTCAGTAAGTTCTTGAAATTGAAACCTCCAGTCTTCAAGGGTGCTGAATCTGAGGATGCCTACGATTTTCTGGTTGATTGTCATGAGTTACTACATAAGATGGGCATAGTAGAACGGTTTGGTGTTGAGTTTGTGACTTATCAGTTTCAAGGGAACGCCAAAATGTGGTGGCGGTCACATGTTGAGTGTCAACCCGCACAGGCACCACCCATGACTTGGGCGTCATTCTCTAGCTTATTTATGGAGAAGTATATCCCCCGGACCTTGAGGGATAGGAGGAGAGATGAGTTCTTGAGCCTAGAGCAAGGCAGAATGACGGTCACTGCGTATGAGGCTAAGTTTCGTGCATTATCTAGGTATGCCACCCAGCTTTGCTTCAGTTCACAAGAGCGGATTCGCCGTTTTGTGAAAGGGTTGAGGTCAGATTTGCGGATTTCAGCCTTACAGGTAGCGGCTACAGCGAAATCCTTCCAAGAAGTGGTAGACTTTGTGATAGAGGTGGAGGGAGTGAAGCCAGATGACTTCACCATGGCATCGACATCTAAAAGGTTTCGAAAGGGAGGTGAGTTTAATGGTTCTTACTCTAGAGGACAGGGTTCAGGAGGTTACTCAGTCCGACCAATTCAGTCTTCACTACAGACTGTAGTTGGGGGTCCACCTCAGACCGGTCAACATTTCTCTGAGGTTGGAGGTTATTCCCAGACCTCGTCATTCTCACAGAGACCTATGCTAGACTCCAGAGAATGTTATGGATGTGGGGAGACTGGACATATTAGGAGGAATTGTCCAAAACAGAGTTATAGACCCCCAATAGCTAGAGGTAGAGGTGGTCATGGTAGAGGCCGTTATTCTGGAGGACGTGGTGGCCGAGGTAATGGTGGTCACCAAAACGGCCGGGGTGACGGACAAATTGGAGCTACTACAACACCACATGGTAGGGGCAACGGGCAGACAGGTGATAGGGCCCATTGTTACGCTTTCCCTGGGCGGTCTGAAGCGGAGACATCAGATGCTGTTATCACAGGTAATCTTTTGGTTTGTGATTGCATGGCTTCTGTATTATTTGATCCTGGCTCCACATTTTCATATGTATCTTCCTCATTTGCTACCGGTCTTAATTTACATTGTGAATTGCTTGACATGCCTATTCGTGTTTCTACTCCGGTGGGTGAGTCTGTGATAGTCGAAAAGGTATATAGGTCTTGTCTGGTGACTTTTATGGGTAGCAATACTCGTGTAGACTTGGTTATCTTAGAAATGGTTGATTTCGATGTAATTCTGGGTATGACTTGGCTTTCTCCAAATTTTGCAATCTTAGATTGTAATGCTAAAACTGTAACGTTGGCCAAGCCTGGGACAGATCCGTTAGTGTGGGAGGGTAACTACACTTCCACTCCAGTTCGTATCATCTCCTTTCTTCGTGCTAAGAAAATGGTTAGTAAAGGGTGTTTAGCGTTCTTGGCACACCTCAGGGATGATACTACCCAAGTACCTTCGATTGAGTCGGTTTCGGTAGTTCGTGAGTTTCTGGATGTGTTCCCTGCAGACCTTCCTGGTATGCCACCGGACAGGGATATCGACTTTTGCATTGATTTGGAGCCGGGTACTCGTCCCATTTCCATACCCCCTTATAGAATGGCTCCAGCAGAGTTAAGGGAGTTAAAAGCCCAACTTCAAGAATTGTTAGGGAAAGGCTTTATTAGACCGAGTGCATCCCCTTGGGGTGCTCCTGTTTTGTTTGTGAAGAAGAAAGATGGGAGTCTTCGGATGTGCATAGATTACCGGCAACTAAATAAAGTAACTGTTAAGAACAGGTATCCTCTTCCTCGCATTGATGATTTGTTCGATCAGTTACAAGGTGCTTGTGTCTTCTCTAAGATTGACTTGAGGTCTGGTTATCATCAATTGAAAATACGGGCAGCAGATGTGCCAAAGACTGCTTTTCGAACCAGGTATGGGCATTATGAATTCTTGGTAATGTCCTTTGGACTAACGAATGCCCCTGCTGCTTTCATGAGCTTGATGAACGGGATTTTTAAGCCATATCTGGATCTCTTTGTGATCGTATTTATTGATGATATACTGATATACTCCAAGAGTAAGAAGGAACATGAGGAGCATTTGAGAATTGTGTTGGAAATGTTGAGGGAGAAAAAGCTTTATGCCAAATTCTCCAAGTGTGAGTTTTGGCTAGATTCAGTGTCCTTCTTGGGGCACGTGGTTTCTAAGGATGGAGTGATGGTGGATCCTTCTAAGATCGAAGTAGTGAAGAATTGGGTAAGACCTACTAATGTGTCAGAAATAAGAAGCTTTGTTGGTTTAGCCAGTTACTACCGTCGATTTGTCAAGGGATTCTCTTCTATTGCTTCCCAATTGATGAACTTGACTAAGCAGAATGTTCCATTTGTATGGTCGGATGAATGTGAGGAAAGCTTTCAGAAACTCAAGACCTTGTTGACTACCGCACCTATCCTTACCTTGCCAGTAGAGGGTAAGAACTTCATTGTGTATTGTGATGCATCCTATTCTGGTTTGGGTGCAGTGCTAATGCAAGAGAAGAACGTAATTGCGTATGCTTCGAGGCAATTAAAGGTGCATGAACGTAATTATCCGACCCACGATTTGGAGTTGGCTGCGGTAGTGTTTGCATTAAAGCAATGGAGACACTATCTATATGGGGTTAAGTGTGAAGTCTATACGGATCATCGTAGCCTACAGTATGTCTTTACTCAGAAAGATTTGAATTTGAGACAGAGGAGATGGATGGAGCTACTGAAGGATTACGATGTCACCATCTTGTATCACCCAGGAAAGGCTAATGTGGTGGCAGACGCCTTAAGTAGAAAAGCAGGGAGCATGGGTAGTCTAGCTCACTTACAAGCTTCTAGACGCCCATTGGCTAGAGAGGTTCAGACTCTGGCTAATGACCTTATGAGGTTGGAAGTAAATGAGAAGGGAGGATTTTTGGCCAGTGTGGAGGCGAGATCTTCTTTTCTTGACAAGATCAAGGGAAAACAGTTTAATGATGAGAAATTGATCCGGATCCGAGATAAAGTGTTGCGAGGAGAGGCTAAAGAAGCAACAATCGATGAGGAAGGTGTTTTGAGAATCAAGGGAAGGGTATGTGTACCCCGTGTTGATGATTTGATCAACACTATTCTGACAGAGGCTCATAGTTCAAGGTATTCTATACACCCTGGTGCAACCAAGATGTATCGTGACCTAAAGCAACACTTTTGGTGGAGTAGAATGAAGCGCGACATTGTTGATTTTGTTGCCAAATGTCCAAATTGTCAGCAAGTAAAGTATGAACACCAGAGGCCCGGAGGAACACTTCAGAGAATGCCCATTCCCGAATGGAAGTGGGAAAGGATTGCAATGGACTTCGTGGTTGGTCTTCCAAAGACATTAGGTAAGTTTGATTCTATTTGGGTAATTGTGGATAGGTTAACTAAGTCTGCTCACTTCATTCCGGTCAAGGTGACTTACAATGCAGAAAAGTTAGCCAAACTCTATATCTCAGAGATTGTTCGGTTGCATGGAGTTCCACTGTCCATCATATCAGATAGAGGTACGCAGTTTACTTCTAAGTTTTGGAGAACATTGCATGCCGAATTAGGTACTAGGTTGGATCTTAGTACTGCATTCCACCCTCAGACGGATGGGCAGTCTGAGCGAACGATTCAGGTATTGGAGGATATGCTTCGTGCATGTGTGATAGAATTTGGTGGTCATTGGGATAACTTCTTACCCTTAGCGGAGTTTTCATACAATAATAGCTATCACTCAAGTATTGATATGGCTCCTTTCGAAGCATTGTATGGGAGGAGATGTAGGTCTCCCATTGGTTGGTTTGATGCATTTGAGGTTAGACCTTGGGGTACTGACCTTTTGAGGGATTCATTAGAGAAGGTGAAATCTATTCAAGAAAAGCTTTTAGCGGCGCAAAGTAGGCAAAAGGAATATGCAGATCGAAAGGTTAGAGACTTGGAGTTTATGGAGGGTGAGCAAGTCTTGCTGAAGGTTTCGCCCATGAAAGGGGTGATGCGGTTTGGTAAAAGAGGTAAGCTAAGCCCAAGGTATATTGGACCATTTGAAGTACTTAAGCGAGTAGGGGAGGTGGCTTATGAATTAGCCTTGCCTCCAGGACTGTCAGGAGTGCATCCGGTATTTCATGTGTCTATGTTGAAAAGATACCATGGGGATGGAAACTACATCATTCGTTGGGATTCAGTTCTGCTTGATGAGAATTTGTCTTATGAGGAGGAGCCTGTTGCCATTCTAGATAGAGAAATTCGCAAGTTGAGATCAAGGGAGATTGCATCCATCAAAGTTCAATAGAAGAATCGACCAGTTGAAGAGGCCACTTGGGAGAAGGAGGCTGATATGCAAGAAAGATACCCACACCTGTTTACAGATTCAGGTACTCCTTTTCGCCCTTGTTTTTCTTCTTGTGATCGTTCGAGGACGAACGATGGGTAAATTGGTATCTATTGTAACGACCTGTTTAGTCGTTTTAAGCAGCAGATTTTATTTCTGGAAAAACTGTCTGAGTCGACGGAACCCACGACGGACCGTCATGGGCACGACGGACCGTCGAGGGGGTCTCGTTCCAAAACACTTAGAATTCTGAAATTTGGGTACTGAAATCGACTCTCTGAACTTCGTAACGGAATGGCAGGACGGACCGTCGTGGGCACGACGGACCGTCACAGACTCTTCAAGGAAATTGAGTCTCTGAACTTTGTGACGGGAGCAGCAGGACGGACCGTCGCAGGCACGACGGGCCGTCACAGGCTGCGTAATCCCAGGCTGGGTCGGATTTCTGTTAAGTAATTTAAGGGGCGTTTTGGACTATTCCTGCTTTAATTATAAAGTTAGTGGGTTAATGTTAATAAGTCTAATTACTTGGGGGTTAAAAGAGGTAACCTTGAGTTAATTAGTGGGATATTATTGCCATCTTTATACTTAATTATATGCTAATTAGGGTAAAAGAAAGAGGGTTTGAATAAGAAAAATAGAAAGAACAAAGAGAGAGAGAATCGAACGAAAAAAGGGGAGAAACGAAGAGGAAACAAAGCTTTGGGGAATTTGCTTGCTTGATCACAATTCTTCGGTGGAGGTAGGTTATGGTTTTCATGCTATTCGTAGTAAACTCTTAATAGCGAATGATATGTATTGGGTAGTATTGTAAACCCTTCTATATGCTTAATTGTATGCTTGTATGAATGTGATTATACAATTGTGATAAAATAAGCATGATGAAGCTATTGAATCTTAATCTTGAAAGAAATCCTAATCTACCTTGTTAATGAGAATTGATGATGCCTTGGTATAAAAGAAGGCTTGATGAACTAAAGTGATGAGATTAGGGGATCGGGTGTCAC
>NC_028642.1:2004221-2004657 GCF_001406875.1 Solanum pennellii
CGGGTGTCACGAACCGACACGTAGAATTAGGGGGATCGGAGTGTCACGTACCGACACAAGAGGAATAAACATAATGAATCTTGAAAGATGTTAATATACCAATTTAATGAACCTAATTCCCAAATGGGTATGGCATTGAGGCTTGAGTCCTCATGGGTGAACCTGGCGATGCTTATTAATGATTATAGAATTTGTTGTTGCTACATGTTGAGTATTGTAGTTGATTTATGATATTATTTGATATATACTGTTTTCTATTTCGAGTTGGCCGATGATACCTACTCAGTACTCGTGTTTTGTACTGACCCCTACTTGTATGTTTCTTTCGTTGTTATATGTGGACTGCAGCAAACATACCGTCGTCTTCAACTCAACCGCAACTCTAGCCAGTCTTCATTACACCGGATTTCAGGGTGAGCTAATGCTTCTAGCTTGG